>NW_021604659.1:3815343-3828359 GCF_004785775.1 Grammomys surdaster
GGGGGGGGGGAGAGAAAGAGAGAGAGAGAGAGAGAGAGAGACAGAGACAGAGACAGAGACAGAGACAGAGAGAGAGAAAGAGTGCGTTGTTCCAGCTAGGTTACCTTAGGCTGGTCTGGGCCATATTTTCATCTGTCCCGAGAGAGCACAGAGGTTCTAGCTGCCCTCTAAGCTCTTTTACTTGGTCTTGTAGACAGGCCGTGGGTGCTGTTTGACGCCATTACATTAAGCAATGTGGAAACCAGGCTATTCTCAAAAAGAAAAAAAAAAAGTGCTGGATTAGATGGCCTCTGAATGTCACATCTTGAGCCCTTCTCTGAGCTTGAAAGAGGAATGGGTGTGGGAAGGGAGCTCCTGGCTAGGGCACGAGCCCCTGCCACCTACATCTCTAGAACTCATCTTGGTTCAGGCATTTTAGATTTCTGAGGAAAGTAAGGCTGGCAGATCCTCAAAAGCAGAGGGTGTCATTAAAAAAAAAAAGTTGAAAACTTGGGTACTGTCCAGATCTTTGTTTGTGGTAGGAACGCTGAAGCAGGCAGCCTAGTCACCCAGGTGTCTGGAAAATACCCCAGCATGGGCAGATAATTAGACACAGGCTGGGCACAATTATGTTTTCCTTACAGTGTTCTGGGCCCGACGGTTTCACATTTTCTCTGGAAATGGAATATGTCCCTGCTGGGCTGTTTTGTTCTTTGCGGTCAAAAAGATAGTGCAACGGCCACCTAGGTGGAAGACATGCTTTTCTGTGCTAGCTTCCCTGAGGGTTACTGGGCTCATGGCTCCTTCAGCACATAATCCATCCTGCATTTTTGAGTAGGAGATGTTAGAAGAGAGGAACATTGCAGTGTTAGACTGCACTCTTGGTGCATGGAGCTTGGACCATGTCTGCACTTTATCTGCTCGTGAATGATCTCAACCAATGTGAAGATGAGTAGCCAGCACTTCCCGTCAGCATGTTTAGGGCCACAGTGCAGACATTCTCCTAGCTCAGGGCTTGGACACCCTAACCACTCAGAGAAACCACCTAAGTCCCAGGCAGAGCTTGTGTTGCCTTCATGGCAATTCTGATTCAAGTTCCTGCTGTGCTTTCCTCTTATTTCCCATGACCCTGGCTACAAGGCTTAATGTATCATAGTTTATTCATCTAAACACCTAAGCTAACAACTTCTGCCTGTTAGTACAAGTCGGGGTTCAGGGATACTCCCCACATCTAGCCACTTTTCTGGTGGAGTTCAAATGTGACTTTTGTTCTTATCTGAAGCTAGGTTGGCAAGTACAGTGAGCCAGTATGAGGGCAGGGTATACCATGAGACAGTTTGACTTCCTCAGCAAGTCTGCACACAGTGTGTGTGTGTGTGTGTGTGTGTGTGTGTGTGTGTGTGTTTTGGGGGGAATTGTTCCCTTCTGTACAGGCCCCTTCCTCCTTGATGTAGGCAGCAGGAGAAGTGTCTGCTTACTGAGAGGCAGGCAGTGAAGGTCTGTCTTACTTCTGAATTCCCAGGACTGTGTAGATACTTCCTGGTGTAGACACTGGAGGGGTGACACATGCTGCTTTCTTCCTCTGGCAGAAAGCAAAGTGCTGGGCCCAGTGTCTGGCCCACGGTAAAGGGTTGATTGCTGTCATCTCTTGGGGATGCAGTGGGCAGGGTGGCCACAGTGTGCGTGTAATGTATCGATTCTGTGCTGGTGTCTGCTATGGGAGATTACCTGACTTTTCATTCTGGAGAGTAAGCCTGTTTAGATTCGAGGAGGCTTCATTGAAAGGGGAATGCAGTTCACTTGGATGGAGGTAATGGCTGACTGCTAGCCAGGGGCCTTTTCTTTTTTCTTTTTTTGCGGGGTGTGTGTGTGTGTGTGTGTGTGTGTCCCTCAACTGACAGTGGAGTTCTCTCTCCACGCCCCCTTCCTCCTTTTTGTCTTGGTATGTAGCTGAGGTTGGTCTCAAACTGCTGAACTTACATGTTATGCTGGAACAGTCGGCATACAGTGTGCCTGCTACTGGCTTACACTCTTGCTAGGTAGTTCTGTCTTTGTGCTAAGTTCCCAGAGCAGCCAGCCTAGACTGGGCACTCAAGTCCCCTAACCACTGAGGGGGGAGTCCCTGCATCTGCGTATTCTTCCTTGTATCCTGATCCTCACTTAGGATCACTGCCATCAGGAAGCCCGGGCAGTCACTGCCGCCATCTCTCATGTGCCCTCTAACCGATGCTCATACGCCATCCTTCCTCTGAGCTTCCGTACTTCCACTCTCTTGTATTTCTCAGATTTGAACCCTTTCCATGTGCACTATGTTCTGGTTTTCTAGGCAACGTCTGTTTGTCTGGCTTAGTGATCCCCTTAACAGCAAGGAGAGGGACTGGGCTCTTGTCACTTTTGGAACCTACTCCTAGTTGAGACTAACTGCTATGTGTTGAATTCCTGCATTGATTTACAAAGATCCACCTGAGAGCTGGTCTCCTGGAGATGCTTGTGTACACTCGGAAGATAGGGATTCTGGATTTGGTACCATAACGCAGGAGTTGACACTTGTTGACCTTCTAGAAGAGCCTGGTGTAATGACCCTGAATTCCTGGTATCATATTTGAAGGGTTATTATAAGAGCAATCACAGCTTTTTTGTGTGACTTGAGAGTTGTGGCGAGAATGTTATGGGAATTTGGTTGCTGCTCCAAGAATATAAACAGGAGTCATCTACTCGGGCAAGAGCCAGGGGCCGTTAGCATTTTGTGTGCCTGGAACATATAGCTTGTCTTAAGGTTCCAGTCTCCTTTGTTTGGAATGTAAATATTTGCATTGAAAATATAAAGTATGTCCTAGTGTGTATTTTTAGTGACTGTAGTTTCTAAACCCCAAATCAGACTATTGGTCTACAGAGGATTGTTTTCCTCCAATCTGTGAACCTGTTTATACAAGGAGTCTTCCAAATGTACACATACCAGGCCATGTTTACTTTGTGTGCATGAGGGGTCTCCAGGCCTCCAGGAAAGTAGTGGCCCTGATGAATCTGGGCTGCTGGTGAGTCTCAGTGCAGGTTGTTGCTCTTTCCCTCCTTTTTTGAGCTACAAAGCTATCTGGAACAGTAGCAGACTTTGGGCCCAGGCTCCATGGGATCATCTAACTCTGTTTTCTAGTTTAGTTTCCTGTTCATGGGCTGGTAGTCCTGGTTGATCTCTTTGACTTGAACCATTCACTTTGTTCAGAACTGTTTATTGTTCCAGGACAGTGGTTCTTAACTGTCCTGATGCTGCAACTCTTTGATACAGTTCCTCATGGTGTGGTGACCCCCAACCAAAAAGTTATTTTTGTTGCTTCTTCATAACTGTAATTTTGGCACTGTTCCAAATGGTAATGTAAATATGTGATATGCAGGATATCTGATGTGTGACTCTGGTTGGGGTTGTGACCCACAGGTTGAGAGCCACTGTTCTAGAATTGCCGGACTAGTGTTGAACTGTGCAGATATGTGTGACAATTTCCTCCACCACCATATTTGGGACAGTTTGGTTTTTTTACTCATCCTCTGGAAACTAGCCCAGATCTCTCAAATGTTTGCTTGCTTCTCTGGCCTGCCTTGTTTTCTGGGTTCAAATCTAGTGGCTGATGGGAACTGGGCTAGACCTCCTGCCCTGCGTGGGGGGCAGTCAGTTCTGGGACTTCCTCTGAATCAGCCTTGGATTGAAAGCATAACAGGGTAAAAAGTGTCTTCCCTTCACATCTAGATTCTTGGCTGGGTTACAAATTAAGCTGACACGAGACAGATGGACAGAAGGAGGAACATAGTTGATTATACACACATACTCACACACTAGGATGTGGGAAGAAAGGGAGGGATGGTTGAAGGTCATCCTGAGCTAGAGAAAGGAGCAGGACTCTTGAGTCTCCGGGGAAATGCCCACACATTACAAGAGGGTAGGGTTAAGTCTTGGTTGCACGGTCAACAAATGTTTTGCAGCTAAAGTCTCAGGGTAACAAATGCTATCTTAGGAACGATCACCAGAAGAAGAGGTGAGTCTGCCTGGGTAGGTGCCTTTCCACACTGATGAGAACCTGGGGATTGGGGCAATGGTACACAGCTTTAATTCCAGTACTTGGTTGGCAGAGGCTGGCTGATCTTTGAGTTCAAGGCTAAAAAGGGCTGTTAACACAGAGAAACCATGTCTCAAAGCCAGAAGATAAAGTCTCCAGGGTGCCCTCCTCCAACACAATTGCCTAGGCAAATGTTTTCCCAGGTTCAGGCATCCAGGCCCTTGGGGCCACTGCAACCAAAGGTCTAAGGGAGCCAGGCTTCATTTTGAGCTTTTTGGCAGAATTAGACTTTGTCCAAATAGTTCTGGCTTGAGCATGCAAAGCTCGAGAGCTGTGGGGTCATGGAGACTTGCACCAGTGTTCCAGAAAACAACTGTGAAGGACAAGCCATGTAGAGGAAGACCACATTCAGAGTGTGGAGCTGTGAGGATGAAGCCCAATTTGCAACAGAGACCCAGGGATGTTCTACATGACAGGAAAAGAGACCATCCGTTAAAAGCTACAGGCAGGGCTGGAGAGATAGCTCAGCGGTTAAGAACACTGGCTACTCCTGTACAAAGGACCCGGGTTCAATTCCCAGCATCCACATAGCTGCTTACAAATGTAACTCCAGTCCTAGGTTATTGATGGTTCCAGGGATGTACAAGGTGCACATATAGGCAAAACACCCATATACATAAAATAAAAGAAAGAAAAACTACAGGTACTGAGTGAAACCTGACACCAAAGAGGCTACATGTATTACAGGTGACAGGACTTTAAGGGTGGGTTTACCTGAGCCTATTGGAGTCCAGATGACTCCATTACAAGTCTTGAGGAACAGATGTGAAGTTACAAGATTTGGTGTTTGCCCTGCTGGGTTTTGGTCTTGTCTTGACCCATTCTCTCCTAATGGGAATGTTTATTCCGCACCACTGTATATTCAAAATATGTTACCTGGTTTTTGCTATTACAGGGACTCATGGTTAAGAGATTGCATGAGTTGTAGGAGATTCTTTGAATTTACTATTAGAATTCTAAGACTATGGGGACTTTTGAAGTTTGAATGAATGCATTTTACGGTATGAGATGGCTAGGTGCTTATGTAGGGAAACTGGGTAGGGAAGGCTGCTATACTTTGAGTGTGAAATGTTTCTTACAGACTCATTTGTTTGAATACTTGGTCCCCAGGTGGTGGCACTGTTTTGGGAGGTTGTGGAACTTTTGTAGATGGGGTCTGAGTGGCAGCTGAGGGACCCTAGGGACAGGTCTAGAATACCATAGCCTGGTGTCTTTCTGGTCCTAGTTCTCATCTCATTGATGGCTTCTGAGAAGTGAATAGGGTATGCTTGCTGTAAGCTCCCGTTGCTGGATGGAGTTTCTGGTCTATATCTTTCTCTACCACAATGGACCTGGAGCCCATTGTACATCGTCCCTTGGGTTGCTTTGTCAGACAATCCAGCACAGTGATGAGGAAAGCTGATGAATCAGGTGACATTTCCTAAATCCTTTAAAACTGAAGTTTTAACCTCTTAGGAGGAGGATGAGATGGGTAGATTTCTTGAAGCCAGAAGTTCAAGATCAGACAAGTCAGTGTGGTGAGGTCCCATCTCAGATGGCAGCAACACACAACCACAAACAACAACAACCTTTTGGCTTGGAGGATACTACGGGGAAGAGGAGGGAAATAGGCCACTGAGACTGGGACACCAGGAGCTGGCCCTTCATGGAGCTGCCTCCTCAGTGGAGAGTGAAGGGCAAATGAAGGGGAACTGAGAGAACCCTAGAAAGGCACTTTAAGGGCTTTTGACCCCGCCCTCCTCTGGCTCCTTCTGAAGCTGGAATCTCCATTGTCCTTACTTCCTAGCCAGCCCCTGCCACTTATCTTGGACGAGGCTGCCTTCTCCATCCACTGAACACTGCCAGCGTTGGGTGAGGACTCCCTGAGGCAGGATAATCCATCTTTCCTCTCTCATCTCTGTCTCTCAAAGGACAAGGGCTTCTAGGAATGTCTCCTGTCCTGCTTGGGAGCTTTTCCTTCTTAACAGTCTTGGGATACTGAGCCCCACATGGAAGAGGAAGTGAATGGGAAGTTGGCCCAATGGCAGAGCAGTAGAGTTCTATGTTACCCATGACCAAACGTGGAACTTCCCATTTCCTTTGACCAGCCCTAGGTAACCTACCTCACCCTAAGGACAGGTTATAGGGCTTGGGAGTGAGGACTCTGGGAAGGGACAGCTTGTGGGTTCTAGGTTTTGAACTAAGGAAACACACTACTCTTATCTGTGTTTATTTGGCTTGATTCACAGTGGTGTGGCCCTCATTGTTTGTTATTGTTTTAAACACAGATGACCTGTTCCAGGCAGGCCTCGGTCCAGTAATGGGAGGGTGTTACAGTGAAACTGAGGAAGTAGCTGCTTCTAGGACGTGTTGAACTTGTCTAAGTAAGCGACCAGAAAGACAGGATGAGGAATGAAAGAGTGTCCATTATGAGAACTGTAGCAGCCTGGCATTTACATTGTGCTAACTCCGAGAAGCTATTTGATACCCCCTTGAAAGCAGTTTTAGTGAGGTGCCTGAGGGCGGGGCACATGAAGCCAGATACGGAAGCTAGTGCTTTGGACCCCTTCTTCAGAATTATCTGTTAGGCCAAAGCAGGGAGAAACATTTGCTTCCTAGCCAACAATGGGAAATTCATGGATCTTTTGCCTTGTGTATGATTTAGCTCAGAATAAAAATGATGTATTAAAAAGCAGGTGAAGCATCCTTGCTGTCTGAGCAGTAGAAGATAAATTTGCTTTCAGCTGTTGCAAACAAATCAATGGGAAAACCGCAGGGCTGCTCGCTCTCCAGTCCTCTGATGTACAAGAGGAAGCTCTGTCTATTCACAGGACTTCCCCTTCAGAGGTCCTAGGAACTGGCTGCCTCCCGTACTCCTACATGCAGAACATCGCTCTCATCTGGTTGATTTTTGAAAGTCATACAACAGGCCTTAAAAAAAAAAAAACCTCATTCAACGTTTTCTTTTAAAAGCCGCCTTTTTGAGATGCTACATGCTGTGTTAGTTACTTTTCTCATTGTCGTTGACAAAAATATGAGACAAAAGTAACAAGAACGAGGGTTTATTTTGGCTCACATTTGGAGGGTACAGTTTGCCTTGGTGGTGAAGGCATGATAACAGGAACATGAGGCTGCTGGTCATGTTGCAGCCACAGTCAGGAAGCAGACAGAGGCGAGCGCCGGTGCTCAGCTTGCCTCTCCTTTTTATTCAGTAGGGGACCCCAGCATGTGGAAATGGCTTCCTCCCACATTCAGGACGGGTCTTGTCTTCCCTCTCTAGTTAGCTCTTTCAGGAAACACCCTCGCAGATGTACCACAGGTGTCTTCCATAGTGAGTCTACATCTTGTCCAGTTGACCAGTCACACGTGCTATATGGTTCCACCCACGTGAGGTATACAGTGTAATGTTTTGTGTGTTCACAGGTGTGCGAGTTACATCAGCCGATGTTATGGCACTTCACCCACTGAGGAAGAAAGCCTGTACCCTCTTGCTTGCTACCACCACTGCTCCCCCTCCCACCATCACCACGCCTAGCCCTGCAAGCCACAGATCAACTTTTGGTCTTTGTCAATCTAGTTCCTCAACTCTGAATCGTGAAGAATGTGATGTTCTGTGAATGGCTTCCTTCCCTCTGTATTATTCATGTTAGCATGTGAAGTCCGTTTTTCTAATGGCCAGATAATACTCGGTGAGGGGGACTGACCACAGCTCTGTTGATTCTCGTGTCCCCTTGGTACTCATTTCCACTGTCTCCAGGCTTTGGCTCTCATGAGCATCATCATTGTAAACGCTCGTGTCTAGGTTTTTCATGCGAATGTGTTTCCATTTCTAGGGTTACGTTTATTTGTTTTGTTTTTAAGATATTTTTACTTTCTTCAAACAACAAGGTTTATTTATTTTCCTTTCTCTGGCCCAGTGTTGCTTTATACATGGGGTCTTGACTTTGCTTGTTGTGATGCTTGAAAAGATACTGAAGAGTCTGACTTGTTAAGTCTAAAGGACTTCTGCTGAACACAGTCCAGATCCTCCTTATAGACCCAGAGCTCACAGAGAGCCAGGAATGAATCCCAGTTTCTGAGTTACAATTCAGTTATTCTCTATGTTCGTCTAAATTCTTTGGAAAACCCCAGGCTGCCTTCTTGACCAGCCTGGGGAGAAGGTGAGGGTGGGTGGACAGATGGTGACTCTCCTGCCCCAGCCCACTCCTAACCCCACAAAGGCCCGGGAGTCCCATCTTCACCAGATACCGATGAGAGCCGCAAGTCCTGGCGCCAGTGGCTTTCTACTTCTTTTTCCCTGCAGCAACGAGAGTCCGCTGCTGATCTGGAGGAGTAATTAAATTAGGAACCAATTCAGAGAATGAAATTTTATCTGATCTGGCCACATCCATAAACAAGGGGCTGTGATTGTGACTCCAGGAGACATTAAGAAGTTGTGTTTTAAGGAATTGTGCTAGGCTAAAGCATGTGAGAAACTCCACTGGGACCAAGCTGGAGGCCTCCCTGGCCAGGGCTGGCAGTGGACAAGAGTGCAGTCCTGGGGGTCTGACTGTGTCCCCAGGCCAGCTTTGCACATGCTTTGTTTCCAAGTCTCTTTTGAGCTTCACTGCGGTGGATCTGCATGTTTTGTGGCTGGGATGGTCTCTCCATTTAGGAGAGTTCTGCCTGATCTTTACGAAATGGTTCTGGAGGATACTGGGGAACTCTGAACTGGCCCTTTGCCACCCAGACCAGCAAACAAGATAGCCACGTGGCCAAAGCTGACCTCAGGAAACCAGAAAGTCAGATGCCTGCTCTGCCTACTTATACACGGAGATGCACAGAGAGCACAGGGGAAACCCTAGAGGCACCCCTCAGTTTTGCAGAACTTTCCAGCACTCTGAGAGGTAGGAGACAGTGTATAGAAAGAGAAGCCTAAATTTAAAGAAGTGGTCATGCTAACAAGAGTCCACCATGCGGGAAAATGGGGGATTATGGACCAAGTCAGGGAGACAAGGAGCACCTCGCTGCCCAACAAAGAAGCATCTGGCTTCTTCCTATTCTGAACTAAGTTCATACCCACAAACCTTGACATCATTGTTGGAGATGTAGTAGAGAGATACTGGAGAAGACAGGCTGGGACCTGAAATGACCCAAGGGAAAACAAGAAACTGTTATCAGTCCCTGAGGTGGGCAGCTGAAGAGTGCTGCTTTCTGTCTTAGGGGAAGCTGGCTCTAGGCGTATGAGATTAGTATGTCCACATTGAGCTGGAGGTAGAGAGAATAGTCTAGCATGGGAGGCCAAACCTCAAGGGTCCAGTGAAGATCACCCTAGAAAAAGGTGCATAAGGAAGGTGGGGATGATAGACCTGAGCTGAAACATTGTTCATCCCCTGCTCTCCCAAATGAACCAGCATAGCTCTGTCATGGTGCTATTGCTAACACTCCAAGTAATGGCCTTTTTAACTGTAGAAAGAAGTAAAATTGGGAGGAAAGTTAGGGACCTTAAATCAGGGGTGCCGCATCAGAAACCTCACAGGTCTTTGAAAGACAAGGATGTCCTTTGGTTTCCTGTTAGTTTGATTGCATTAGGTTGTTGGTGGCATCTTTGTGTGCATAGGTGCACATGTGCATATACCTATATATGTAGCGCTGTATGGGTCCAGCTCTTTAGCTAGGAAGCACTCTCTGGAACTTGGCAGTGATTACAATCATTCTCTGAGGGGCATTTGTAGTTCATTCACATAGAAGATGAGGGCTAGGTAATCAGAACAGTGATTATGGCAACGAGTCTCATCTGTCCTCAGTGTCTGTTGCAACTTCCTCTGTGACTGTCATCATGTCTCATGTCCAAATTTGCTAGATACAACCCACTTTCCCTTGCTCTGCAGTGTGTGTGTATGTGTGTGTGTGTTGCTTTAGATCTGTTTTTCCTCTCTTTGTGAGTGGTCCCACCCTCCATTTCCACAGCAGCCAAGCCAGGAGCTTGGGCATCATCTGTGACCGTGAGCTGACGGTTCATACTTGCCTTTGCTTTATCTCTGCCACTCGGTCCCTCTGAAATAGGAAGTGAATCTTATCCAGGATTGGAAGGAGAGTATTGGACAGTTGAGTGGATGTGTAGCCAGGCTGATGGATGGAAAGAAGGTAGGCAAGAATGGACAGAAGTGTCTTGGGGAATTGAGAACTTTGGCCCACAGTGCTAGGATGGCTGCAGTCTTTCCCATCTGTTTGGTCCCCACCCTGTCACTGCCTTTGTAGCTACAGAGACCTGTTGAGATGAATGAATTGATTTCCCCTTCAACCCCCTTCTTAAGAACACGTAGTCTGACCCCAAATTGTCATGGACAGTTTCATCTATAGGTCACGAACACTCATCTACGCCTTGCTGGTCAACAGCTGCTTTGAGGTTCGGAAATCAGGGAGAGAAGAGAGATTGAAAAAAAAAGAAAACACTGGGAGCCTCATCTCCTTTGTAGTGTTTGGCTCGTGAACAGGAGCTAGAGGGGGAAGCCATGGTGAACAGCTGAAACCATATTCTTAAATTAAAACAATACTGAAATAAACTCAGAGCCCAGAGCCCAGAGCCCAGAGGTGAGCATGGGCTGTTAACCTGAGTTCAGTGGTAATTCAGGCAGCCTGGGTCAGGGACAGGAACTAGGCTCCGTAAATGTCCACACTGGCCCGGTTACCTCACCGACCAACGCTGTCTCGCCTTGTCCTCTTCCATAGAACTTGAACTGTTCTTGCTCTTTCCCATTGTTGCTTCTAGATAGTTCTCTGGAGTGTCCTGCCATGGGTTTGCCTTTTGCTGCTGCTGTCTCTATGCCTCCTAGGTAGTGGACTCCCAGGCTGGTTGCCCATCTCATGCCCTGCCATCACCCACAGGGAACAATACTGTGGTTTATTATGCAGCAATACACAGGTCTGCTTCCCATTGCTTAAGATTAACTTTTTAAAGTTGTGGATAAAATATAAACTTCCTTGTGTTTTAGTAAGTGAAGAGAAGAGAAAATAGAGTGGGTTTTTTTGTTTTGTTTTGTTTTGTTTTGTTTTGTTTTTAAGAGTAGCTCGATTTAGAATCATTCCAGATGTTCACCCAGCATCTCTCTTTTCCAAGCCTGTCTGGAAGCTGTCTTGACAGGCTGAAAACCTGCCAAGGACCCCCTTAATCTCTCCCCACTTCTAACGCTGCCTCCTAATTTTAACTATTTTGAAATGATTTTAGACATGCAGGAAGTTGCAGTGTTCCTATGTACCCTTTGCCCAGCTTCCTACCAGGATCACATCATCTGTGACCCTGGGACCCCATAAAAGCCAGGAAATTGAGGCTGGCCCAATCTCATTAACCAAGCTGCAGGCTGCATTCTGCGCCTTCTGATGTTATTAAACCCGGGGATCCACAGCGCTTTGGAAGCATTTTAGAATTTCACAAAGTACAGCCCCGTCTTTTATCTTTTCGATGATTTTTGGATCCTTTCCAATTGGCAGTCAATGACATTAGTTTCCGCCAGGTCAATAAATCCTTGAAGGGCCACTTTAATGCTTTTCACGAATGCTGGATCCTGCATGGGTTCCTGTCCCTGAAGAGTGGACCCAGAGAACCCTTTTATCTGGGTTTGAGGAATTCCTGGAGACAAGGGATGGCTCAGGTCAGTGTGGTGTAATGGAACATAGGATGGAGAACTGGGGTCTTGCGATCTGGTCACAGTAACCAGCATGCATGGGGTTACCTAACATCCCAAGTGCCCCCATTTCACAATTCAAATTCTTGCAACTCAGTAGTAGAGTTGGGACTTGAACCTAGGTGATCTGAATCAGAGAGTGCTTGCAGCCTGTTAGGGCTTAGTCCTTCCAGCAGGTCTACACACTTTTCTGGCCTGGTTCTCACTGACTGCGCCCTGGTTGCTCTGCCCGTCTGTTGCCTCCCAGCTCTGAGATGGGATTGTCTAAGATCTAGCACATCTCTTAATGTAAGTGCAGTGGCTCTCCTGGTGAAATGGTTCTTTTGGCAGAGCTGGGAGCCCTCGAAAAGGAGCAAGCAAAATTCCCACCCTACCCCCTTGGAGGTGCTTTACGGTGGGATTTCTGTATTGTATTTAATGTGATAGGAGCCTTAGTTCCCATTGAATTATCTTCTGATGTGTTTTAATTAGGCCATCTGCAAACTGATTTCAAGATGCAAAATCCTGAGTGGCTTGCCAGCCCAGCACCCCCATGTACTTAGCTCAGGACTGAAATGATGTGCGTGCATCCCTCTCTCCCCCTGTCATGAGTACCATTAATGGTGGCATGCCACTAGAATGGAATGTGGGAACTTTATCTTCAGATACCTAATTGGGTTTACATTCTCTACCAAGGAGGGTTAAAATGAAGCCTGCTTATAAATGGTGTTTAAGCTGCACAGGCTTGGGGGACAAGCTGTAAAAACCAACAGTGCAGAGCACTGGGTGAAGGGCTTAATTTTCTCTTTTGGTTGGGGACCAAACACATTACTCCATGAAGGTAAAGATTTTCTCATTTATAGAGGCTGTGAGGGATAAGCCTCGGCTCATAAATTTCCTCCATGGCCTCTCCTCAGAGTCTGTGAGATGGCCTGACTCTGGGGACCAGTGTCTAACCACATTAGCGCGATAAATTAAAGGGCCTAGTGTTGGCTAAATTGTCAGGCAGAGCTGCATTGGAGCTGGTCCTGAGATTGGACTTGTGATGAACAGGCTTCTGCTAGCTCCTCCTAAGAGATGGACCACTCTCATCCTCATTCTCAAGCACTCCTAGAAAGGTCCCAGGAATTATCCCGAATCTGAGGCAGAAGGTAATTTTCTGAATGATTCTTCATCAGCTAGAATGCATAGGAGGAAATTCCTGGGTATGTTTTCCTCATTTGATCTTTATTGTCATTCTGTCTTTCATCTGTTGTCTATCTATCTATCTATCTATCTATCTATCTATCTATCTATCTATCTATCTATC
>NW_021604659.1:3828369-3835737 GCF_004785775.1 Grammomys surdaster
ATCTATCTATCTATCTATCTATCTATCTATCTATCTATCTATCTATCGTCTCGTAGTCTCCTTAAACTAAATATGTAGCCAAGGATGACCGTGGCTTTCTGATTCTCTTATCTTTGGATTGCAGATGTGTGTCACCACATTTGGTTTATGCGGTGTTGAGAATTGAACCCAAGACTTTGTCTATGCCAGACAAACATTCTTACCAACCATCTTAGTAACTTTTCTATTGTGATAAAACACATGACCAAAGCAACATATAAAAGAAAGCATTTAATACGGTGCTGATGGTTTCAGAGGATTAGAGTCCATGATGGTGGAAAAAGCAACACTGGGAATATTGCTAGTCTTTTGGCTCCTCAAAGCCTGACCCCCAGTGACACACCTCCTCCAAGGCCATATCTCCTAATCCTTCCCAAACAGTTCCACTAACTGGGGACCAAGTATTCAAACATGAATGTATGAGAGCCATCATCATTCCAAACTGAGTAACACACCCAGTTTTCATTATTAAACTTTTTATGAATCTATAGACTGGCAATGTGATTTTCAGGCTCTGGTGCAACATGGTCATAGGATCCCCATATTAAAGAAACCAGAACTTTAAAATGTAGCTGGCAGAGCATTAAATCAAGTACACAGAGGGTTTGAACATGGATAGACTTTATGACTGTTGGGTCCTTGTCTGTGCAACTGGCTCTAGAAACTGCATGATACTGAACCTGGAGGGATCTGATGTAGGACGCCTTGAGAGAGGTATAGTGTAAATATCCAGATGGTAGAGGTGTGTTGCATTCCATGTACAGATCTCTGAGGGGTTTGGCAAGATGCCATTCTGGGGACACAGAGTGCCAGTCTGGAGACACTCTTAGGAATGCTTGAGGAACTGAAGCAACATATCATGATTTTCCTAATCAGAGCTGGGGTTTCATGTGGCTCTGTTGTAATTACCCCTGAAGTAATTCAGAATGCACGGGGACAGGATCTAGATATCTACTGAAGCCTAATGCCTTCACAGGTCTGCCTTGAAGACAAATCTCTTCCTGGCTTTTTGCCTCTCTGTTTCAGTCCCGAGATGGAGAAGTCCATCTCCTCTCTTCTCTTGGCTTTTCACTTCTGATATTTTCTGCTTGTGCTTTGTCCATTGTAGCTGTGTGGAATGTCCTTGGAGAGAGCCCAGGATTTCAAAGGCCACCATAGGTCACCCTAGTCACTGTGAAGAATGCCAACCTGCAAAGTCAGGGGGTTTCCAGGGGAGGACAGGGCATTTGGGGGAGGATATCTCTCCCCTGGAGCAAGTGGCTGCAGAACTTGGCAAGGACTTTTCCTGGACTTTTCCAGACATGGTAGGTGCCCTGTTCTTAGAAGCTGATAGAAGTGAGAACAATGTCAAGGGCTGTCTGCCAGAGAGGGACACTCCTAGCCCAGGACTTAAAACGGTTTTTGGTTGGAAATTATAATCTTGAACGAGGATTAAAGTTACCTAAACATTAGGGAAAGTTACCTAAACAGGGAGAGCTGCCCCATGCCACACTGCTTTGGAGATGGGTCATGGGGTAGTGGTGTAGAACGGCCTTGATGGTCACCCACTTTTGTCCTCAGTTTGTACAGAGGCCACTGGACTTGTGTGAATCCCGAGCCATCCAGGACTCTGCTCTTACGCTGTGTTGTCACAAGTTGATAAATCTGAATGGGATAGTGCCTCTTGAAAGAAAATTACTGTCTTTTATGCCCCCTGGCTACGAGGAGATGCAACGAGTGGAAGTCAGCTATACCTGCCTGTCTGGAATTGAATCGTCATGGACAGTGGAGTAATGAACCAGTGTTTAACATAGTGAGTGAATAACAAATACAGAGCTTATACATTCAGCTGAAAGCTGGTTTTATTCATTTTCCCTGGTAAGAGAGCAACAATCACTGTTTGTTTTTAACTTTAAAAAGGAGAATAATAGGATTAAGAATCTATGATGCTCTTATTAGCTGACATGAGAGTCTGATATACTTGGCTAGGTCTGGTTTAAAGATGCTGGAGAAAAACTGTCTCCATGGGGTGGGGAGAGACGGAGGGAGGGAGGGAGGGAGGGAGGGAGGGAGGGAGGGAGGGAGAGAGAGAGGGAGAGAGAGAGAGAGAGAGAGAGAGAGAGAGAGAGAGAGAGAGAGACTAAAGCCATTTCTGCCTTCTGCAGAACATTATCAGCTTTCGAGTAGGGCAAGGTCTCTTCTGTTGTGTCTGCTCATTGTGCCCAGAGCCTGGCACAGTGACACTCAATGAAATCTGTCAATGAGTGAAAGAACCAGGAACTGGATTCTTGTTAGTGCCTCTGACTCGGCATCCTGGACAATGCTTTCTGATGAAGGCAAGCTATGGAGATAGAAGAAAACCAAGCTGCGGTGTTTGGACGCTATGGCCCATGTTTTTCATAGCTCAGAAGTCAATTTCTCTAGTTTGCAGAGGCAGGTGGCATGATTTTATAGAGGTCCTACCTTCACGGAGTTACTTCTTAGAGCCTTAGGGTGAACCATGTGACCTTGCTGGTTGCAGCTAGGGGCAGAGTGGCAAACTGCTGAGTGCTATGTTAAGTGAGTGCAGTGAGTCCACTCTGGGGAGGGTGCTGGGCAGTGTCCCAGAGCTCCAGACTGTGGTACAGGAAGCCTGGAGGACATGGAAGGTCTGAATCCAGAAGCAAGGGGAGGGAAGGACCAGGAAGACCCTTTGAAGGCAGGTCTGCAGACGTTTTGTGAGCATGGTGTTGGTATCAGAAACCATCAGGGAAAAGGTTACCCAAATGTCAGCATGGCTTGTGAATCTGTGGCTCTTCATCTAAGCTTTAGAATATGCTAGAAGCCTGTTCTTGAGGACTGCATTGATTTCCCAACAGGCCATTTCCTTTATTAATAATCTTTCTCCCTCCCTCCCTCCCTCCCTCCTTCCCTCCTTCTTTCTTTCTTTCTTTCTTTCTTTCTTGTGCATGGGTGTTTTGCTTGCATGTTACAGACAGTTGTGAGCTACCATGTGGGTGCTGGGAATTGAACACTGGTCTTCTGGAAGAGCAGCCAAGGCTCTTAACCGCTGAGACATCTCTCCAGATATAGCCCCCTATTTTCCTTATCTTATACTCTTCCTTGACCACCCCAGAGTTCCACCCCTTCAGTCCAGTGGCTTACATGTTCAGAGTCTCTGATGGTTCTAGGCTTCCATCACTATCACTTAGAGTCCCACTGATTTGCTTTCACTCTCTTTGAGGGAGGTTTGAGACATTTCCCGGAAGCATCTTGTAAAGTAGAAACTTTATGGCAACCTAGTGACTAGAAGTCTTCCTTACATGGGGATGCTGGCTCTGTGAAGTGACCTGAGGATTCTGGGATTAAACAGCAAACCCTTCTGGGGTAGGATGTAGCAGGAGCAGTCTAGGATTACTATAAACCATTCATGCTTCTGTCCTAGAAAGCCTTGTAAGGAAAGATGCCAAAAGGAGTAGGTATTTGGCATTCCCTGAAATGCCCACTGAAGATTTCTCCCCTGAATTTGGGTCCCAGTGTGCCAGTGGCCACTGGGTGAAGCAAGGCTTGTAGCCTCCTGCTTGACTCTGCTAGAGAGGAGCCATTCAAGACCTTGGCACCTGGAGATCATTCGCTGTCTGACTGCATGCTGGATCATAAAATAAGTCCTAAGTGCTTATGAATGCTGCTAACCCTTTAAAAATGTATGGATAGCAGAAGTTCTGTTTGGCACCTCTGAAAAGAAATGGCATTGGTCTGATGGAAGAACACTCCTCTTCATGGTGGAGGTGCAAGGGATAGGCAGTTAGAACGGACCATGAGATCTTCACCTCTCTACTGGTAGAAACTTAACCCTACCCATTAAACATGATGAACTATTTTTATCTTTTTTTTTTTTGAGACAAGACCTCATATAACCCAGGCTGGCCTTGAACTCCTAATCCTGCCTTTCTTCCTGAGTTCTGAGATTATAAGCATGAGCTTATGGACTGTCTTTAAATTAGGATACAACATACATGAAAAATATCTGCCATAAGCGTAGAGCTTAAAGGACTTCCACAAACAGCTCTCCCAGGGACAACCAGCAGGAATATGCACAGCAACCTTAGAAGTCCCTGGCCCTGCTCTATAGGTCACTAACCACCTCCCCACCCTGCTTATGGGAAACCTGCCCTCACTTCCATATCCTTGATCTTTTTGCTTGCATCTTGGATTCCATGACAGTGGAATCGTGTGGTGTATTTGCCTTTATATTTGGTCTCTTTCGTTCAATATTACATTTATGAAATTCTTCCCTTATTTTGCATGTTCATTTTTGTAGCTGGGTTGCGTTCATCCACTCCACTGTGAGATTTACGGTTTGGAGCATTGCAAACAGAACTTTGGCTGTTCTAGCGTGTGTATTTTGGTAGATCTGGGAGATGTCTCTGGGCATAACTCAGGATTCTGCCAGCCTTTCAAGTCATCATGATAGGCCACCTGCAGTGTGAGGCTTCTGCAAAATGAAATAAGAGGCTGATAGAAGTGGAGGGGGGAGGGACAGTCACAGAGAAAGAGAGAGAGAGAGAGAGAGAGAGAGACAGAGAAACTATGTTCTGCCTGAGCTCCCCATAAGATAAGATTCTAAGGGATGGCTACTGGATTGATGGACTAGAGAGTGAGCACTTATGGTGGGTGAGCTTAAAGATCCCCCTCTCCCAGTGGGGCTCTGTATCCCCAACTCACATGTCATGAGAAGTAGTCTGTGTCTAAATTTGGGCTATGAGGATTGGTCTGTCCCCAAGGAAGTTCTAGGGCCAACAATTTAGTCTCGGTGTTCTGGGGTATATGTGGTAATCTTCTGCAGTATTGGCTAATACCTTTGTGATGGAAGTGGTCGGTTTAGAAGCCAGCGTGGAGTTCTCCCTCCTGTGAGGAGAGCCTGGGGCTACCATATACAGCAGTGGCTCAATCATACAGGGTCTTCAGGAAATGCAAGAGGAGAGGACTTGAAGCTGCCACACCTAGGCTGTTGCCTACCTGCATGACCCCAGCCGTATGGATTCATTCATCCACAGGGCCAAGCATTGCACAGTTTTATAGCAGCCCTGGGAAATGACTTTCCAAATTTCTGGCTGGTTGGTCTTCAAGAAGAGAATGAAACATGAGACTCTAACCTTGGTATCCAGTGGCACAGCACTAGCAGTCCCAACCTTCCTGTGATTCTGGGCTCTCTGTCCAGCTGCATCATCTATCTGCATGATCCTTCCTGGTGACACCATGTAGCCAGCAGACCCTTGTAATGTGACCAGTAAAACCAAGGAAATGAGATTTTTACGTTTCTTTTAACATTTCCTAATTTTACTTAATTTAAATTTAAAATCAGATTCTTAACTCCAGTGCTGGAAGAATTTTTTTTTTTTTTAAAGAGTATTTGGAGCAGCTTGGGCACATAACTCCTATAAAATTGTATTGTAAAATAAGTGCAGATCAGTTACTCTCGGGTCAGATGGGACTTCAGCATCCAAAATGGGACAGGCTAAAAATGAGAAATTTTCATTAACAGCTTCTATATGAAGGTGTATGGAAATGATGGCATCTTGAAAATGTTGGGTTGAATAATGCATGCAAATGAGCTCTGCCCTGAGCCCAGGCTCAGGCCCTGTGTTACTGGAATTCCATCGGGGAGTTCAAAGGGGTGTCCCCATCTCCTGGGAGCCGCTTTAGGGATGACTACTCCTGAGTACCCCTGGTTGCTCCAATGGGTCTCTTGGGCTTGGTTGGCTTGCGGCAGTCCTGCTCATTGTTCTTTGTCCACAAAGGGAACTCTGGCAAAGCTGGGGCCTGTCCTTCCTGCCACTTCTCCTCAAGCACCTTCCCACCTCAGTTGACGAGTCTCTTCCCTTGAAGCTGGGTGTTTACTTTTGAATTTTTGATGCCCCAAATGTGATGGTATGTGGTCCTGTGTCACTCAGGCCATTTTTATGTAAGCACACACTGTAAGTTGTGCATATTCTACCCCCACCATTCGTTTGTCTCACCTCTCCCCACAGGGCAGGTCTCACCCATCCCTTCCTGCAGTTCATCCCTTTCGGTGCCCTCACACAGTTTCTAATCTACTTTCACGCCATATAATATTTTACTTACCTGTATAAAAATCCAGGTACCACACAAGAGGGAAAACCTATAATATTTGTCAATCTGAGATTAGCTTTGTGTTCATTTTTTTTTCCTTTACAAAGTTTCCTTGCTATCTTCTCCTGGAGCATGGTGGCCATCTCGCCATTTTCAAGTGCCTTGGGGGAATCAAGCATGGCCAGTTGTCCAAAGTTCTACAATTACGGAGAGCAATGGCTGGACTTCAAATTCAGGGGTACACTCAACTTGGGTGACTGCTCCACGCTGGTATTTGTAAATCCTGATTGCTCAGTCCCTCGGGCTGAAGTCAGGTATCAGGTTGTGTGATAGAAAATCTGTGTCCCTTCTCAAGAAGATTGGGGTCTGCTCTGGCAAGGACAAGCTGACCACCTGCAGGTGCGCTGGTCTCAGGCTGGCCTCTGTGTACAGGTGTCCCCCAAAGGAAGTTTGTGAAGGAGGACTCTTCTGGCTTGTGCAGCTGGGCCTGCCTCTCTGTTTAAAGCTGGTGATGCCTATATCTACTGCCTGAAACTTTCAGCTTGGGTCCTCAAGTCCACTTATGCCTTCTCCAGGTCGCAGACCCTCCATCTTGCTCTTCTTGGTCCTATTTCTCCTATGCTGTTACTCTTTCAAGTTCAGTGACCATGATGTGATATTGCCGTGCAGGCCAGGACCACCCTGAGACCGTTCTAAAATCCGCAGGGCCAGTCCTGATGGAGTCTTCTGTATTACCCTGTCTTGGTGTCTCTGCTTGTAGTCCACTGTACCATGCTACCAGTAGGGAGGGAGCCCTGAAAGTTTTTGGGGTAAACTTGAGCACTACAAGACTAGTGCTTCCTGATTATAAGGCATTGCTTTGTATGAGGCCAAACATGCAGGATTCAGTTGAGCCTGACCTGTCAGTTGGGGACTCAATGGGATACTGGATCCTGGGCATTTGCAACTTGGTTAGTGAGTGCAAAGCCCAGACCAAGGTCCCCTTGAGATGGTCCCAAGGTGGGACTGGGGGTTGATAAAGAGCTCAGGAGTCTCTGCACTGCTTCATGGTAAAGAGGCTTGTGTCAGACTTGCCTAGTCCTGTCCCACCATGCCTGTGGCAGCGAGTCTAGGGACACATGCCCAGGCAGGCGCACTCTGACACTTTCTGGCTTGGATCATCTTGTTATACTTTCTTTGTGTGCTCAGGGCCCAAAAGAGAGAACATTCTAGAAAGAAAGAAAGAAAGAAAGAAAGAAAGAAAGAAAGAAAGAAAGA
>NW_021604659.1:3835747-3885336 GCF_004785775.1 Grammomys surdaster
AGAAAGAAAGAAAGAAAGAAAGAAAGAAAGAAAGAAAGAAAGAAAGAAAGAAAGGAAGGAAGGAAGGAAGGAAGGAAAAAAGACAGGAAAAAAGAAAGACAGAAAGAAGACCTTGTTTTTATCATTTGAATTTATGTTTTATTAAAATCAAACATGATAGAGCCATTCACAAGAAAAGGTATCATTTTAAAAGTAACATTTCCTCTGATTTATTTCCTATTTGAGCGCGGGGACAGCTGATGTAGAGAAGATATTAAAATGCATGTGGTTCATCTTTTCCTGGTTCAGTGTGAAGGATCAGCTGTTGGAACTGATGGGATAGTAGCTCATTTCTGATGCATTCCAAGGAGCCTGGTTTCTAGAAGAGACAGGAAAGACACGTAACCTGCATGGTATAGACCAGAGCAGACTGTAGACACACCCATATGTCCCTAAACACAAACTATAGACATGGTGATGGGGCAGTGATGGAAATAAGAATCATAGTCATCTGGCGGAACTTTCCATGGATCGTTGCAGGTTTTTATCAAGCTCAAAAACCAGGGCAAGGCTGGTTTTCAAGGCTGAGAAGCAGGCAAGTTGGAGAATTTTGTCAGACAATTAACTTATAACTCAAAGCAAGTTAGAAACTGAAGTTAGTGTCTTTCCTCCCCAAATAGAGTTGGGTTTTCAGCCAGCGAAAGGCTGTATCTAAGTACAGGAAGTAAAGGGACAACAAACAATTACTCATGTCAAAACTCTCAGCACCTTTGCCTCAATTAGTGAGGTAAGTGAAGCAAAAGAGGAGCATATGGGAACTTCCACAGGCAATTCCAGGAATATCCGGCCCAACTTCTCACCTTCTGAGGGGCTGGAGGCCCCAGGGAAAGTATGGGGATGGCAGATCACTGATTCTATGTGGACGGGTTCATGTGCTGAACCCTGAGGAGCAGAGGGGTGCTTTCAAGGACATAGGTTCTCATCACTAAGCATGTTTCAGTTCTTCATCTTAAAATGGACATGAATGGGCTGGGAGATGACTTAGGCTTCTTGCTGTAAAACAAGAAGACCTGAGTTCAAATCCACAGCGCCCACCTAAAGGCCGAGCACGCCTGTCCTATAACGCCAGCATTGAAAGGTGGGCCCACAAACTAACTGCCTCCTCACCCAGGTCTCATGAACAACAATGAGCTTTGGATTCAGTGAGAAACCCTGTCTCAAACAATAAAGTGGCATTCAATAGAGAAACACACACACACACACATACACACACACACACACACAATCCAAGTATATAGTCCAGTCGTGGCCTTAAGCCATTTGTCACCCTGTTCCTCAGCTGGGAGTTTCAAGCATTAAGCAAGACTGTCTGCTAGTGCTGCTGTTTGCATCTGAGCTTCTGTCCAGTGGCCCTGGTGCCTGCTTGGATGGCATGTCTTAGGACCCAGGGCAGAGGCCTGCCCTTCTTTGCTTCCTTCCTTAGTGCTGATGACTGAGTAAACTGGGCTGAAGAAGCCCGAAACCTGCCAGTGGTATCAAAAGGTGATGTGAATGAAACGGGCAGGCCAGGAATCATCCACAGAGAGCGACATGCCAGCACTTCATCCTTTGTAATCCTCGGTGGTGATTCTAAGGAGCCTTGAAATATGCTGTTTGGGACAGTCCTGAAACCTCAGTAGTGTTCTTTGAGATGTGTGTTTGTGGGGTGCCACTGGAGGTATCGTGTTTCCTGGGACTGGGGGCTGTGTCCACCTATGCTCTGAGAAGTTCAGCCAGTTACTGTGGGATTTGCAGGTAGCCTTCTGCTTCAGGTCAAAGCCCCTCTGAGGTGGGTCAGAGCCATAGGGATGGTAGCAGATGGGATGAAAGAGAAGGCTGAGCCTGTGGCAGACACTGTACAGTCCTGTGGACACCAAAAGGCCTGTTATTTCAGAAATTTGTGGTAGGGTTGGGCTTTGGCCGTTGAGAGAGCAGGGCAGGACACAGAGAGACAGCAAGCCCTTGGCTCCAGCATGGAGATGTTTGGCCTAGGTTGGGGGTTCCCCCTTCATAAAAGAAATGTTTCCAGAGCTTTTATAACTTGTGAAATGAATGTTTTGGGGGCCAGTGAGGGTGAGCAATTTGAATTTGATCATTCATGATCATACTTTTTTTTTTTTTTAAAATGTCCCCTCAAGTGTTTGGATGTGAAAACATCTCAGAAATACAGTCAGCCAAGCCCTGTCTGGTTAGGTCATCAGCTGATTGCACTGCAGCGGGACAATGAAAACAATCCTAGCCTAGGAACATCAGGATGGTCACTAGGACTGCTTTGGGACCATTACTTAAGTGGGGGGGGTTAGGGTGGTAAGAGGTAGGAGACATCATATTCTATTGGTAAGGTAGAGGCAGTCAGCCATGGACTCGGGTCCCAGTCCTGATTGGCTAGTGCAAAGGCTAAGGAACAGCAGTCTCTGCTTCTCTCATCTCCAACTCTTCCCACGTTGGAGGAGACTCCTGGCCTCGGCACTCTCTCATAGGGAATCTATGGAACTCCGTGTCTAGCCTCCCATAAAACCCAGGAGATGTCTCCAAGTATCACATAATGTATCCTTTCTGAAGTGTAGAAGGGAGAGAAGCAGCTGAGGGAGCCACACACAGCAAGGGAGAGAGACGAAGGAGTAAGGTAATTTTAGTTTTCTCTGAATAGTGAATGTTTTTGAAACGCTTCCAGATTTCCTTTATGGGAAAGGAATGAAGCATCTGCAGAGAGGAGGGACGACCGACCCCTCCCCCACCTCTTTTGTCCCGAGCTCAGTACCTGGTTTTTATAGCATGTAGTGAAAAATGGCATGCTCTGAAGACACCGGGAAATCTGCCTGACGGCAGCGTAAGAACCGAGAATGGGCAAAATGAAAGAAAATGGAGAAAACAGAACTTCTGCACACAGATCAGAATCATATAATTTACCAAGGCACACCATTCTGTTGTTTTCTGAAGTGTGAAAGCTAATTTAGAAAGGGTAGAGAGGCCCACTGGGGTGGGCAGGAGTGACAAGTCTCAGGGCCCTCTCAGCCCTCTCGGCTCCTACCAAGTGAGTATGGGCACTGGAGTCCCTCAGGCCAGTGGAGCCAACGCCAGTCTCCCACACACACCCACATTAGTGACCACATCCACCAGCAAGATACCAAGATACATGTTTCCAAAGACAGATGCTAGTCCCAGAGAGGCAGAATTTTTAAATTCTATTTTATATGTAAAAATTGAAAGCTCTATCAGGAGTTTTCTATGTATGGCTGTATGGGATTTTGCTACATGCTACTTATTTTCCATGTCTGTCTTAGATTTCCTTCCTTTGGGACAGAGCCTCTCACCACTCCCCTGAGCTCATCATCCAGAGGTTGAGGCAGGTGCTGTTGGACACTCACAAAGATGCCCACTGGAAGGGGCTTGAGGAGCAAGAGCAGGGTCGATTGGGTGAGGGACTCAGGGCTTTGGTTCAGGTCTAGAGCCTGGGCAGCAGTGATGGGCCAGGGGGACTGCTGGCATTGGGGAAATGATACTGGCCAGAGGCTGATACACAGAGGCAGACAGGAAAGCAGTGAGTGGCTCTGGGTACCAGCCTGGAGATAGAGGAAAGACTGGAGGCAGCTCTTTCCCCGAGGTGTGTTGCTGCCTGACCTTGGTTATCCACTGATCTGTAAGTGCCACCAACCTTCAGCTCTGCTCGCCTGAATCACTCCAAGTCAGGTGCTCTTGTCTGCCACTGCACTTTTGTAAGTGTCGGATTGTATCAGCTGGGCACTTGACAGGCATGGCTACTGCTGCTGTGAACTGACCTAAGGACAGAACTGTTGGGTCAAATGTTTATTTTCTAAGAGAGACCAGAGCAGCCCTTGATAGGAAGTTAGTTGCAAGGTTTTATTTATTCATCTGTCTGTCTGTCTGCCTGTCTATTTGTCCATCTGTTTATCTGTCTACCTACCTATCTGTCTATCTGCCTGTCTATCTGTTTATTTGTCCATCTGTCTATCTGTCTACCTACCTATCTGTCTGCCTGCCTGTCTGTCTATTTGTCCATCTATCTGTCTACCTACCTGTCTATCTGCCTATCTGTTTATTTGTCCATCTGTCTATCTGTCTACCTACCTATCTGTCTGTCTGTCTGCCTGTCTATCTGTCTATCTACCTATCTTTTATTTTTTGGACTCTTCGTTTTAAGCCCAGGAGGAAGTCTGACCCTCTGAGGATAAGCCTTGACTTCACAGGGCTGTGGTGGGGCCTCCTTGGTCTCTGTGACTTTGCTCTAGTCTGCAGTTAAGTCTGAGGTTACAGCTTTCCCGTATCACACATCATTTGCTTTGTGGGAGTCAGTGCCTGAGCGGAGATGTGCTGATTATTTTTTGAACTAGTACTTTTCTTTTTATACTTGTGTACATAGAGCAGAGGGCACAGCTGCTCTTGGGGCCAGCTGGCTGGCTTCAGAGACTTTGTTACAGCCTCTCATTTTACTTTGTTACAGCCTCTCTTTGTTACAGCTGGCCTCACAGAGCTGTGAGTGTCAGCTTCCCTCCAGGGCTGGTGATGTCCTTGACACACTGGTCATAGACATGATGTGTCCTAGAAGTACCTGGCAGACACTAGGATTCTTGGAGAACATACCCTTGTCCAAATGTTCATTGAAGACTCTCCCTCCCCCAGCTTCAACTATGGAGACTTGGGGAGGAATTTATGAAGGGAAAGAAAAAAAACCGTTTTTAAATTGGGACTTTAAAATTGTTAGACTGGTAGAGAACCATGGTACGGGGTTGCCCTTTTGATATATACATCATATCTGTGTTTAGTAACTTGGGTGGTTTGTCTATAAATAAATGCTTGGTTGGCCTACTTTACAGAGACGGGGAATCTAGATTCTAGGTTTGAATCAAGATTTCAGAAACCTGGGTCTGTTGGAGTCTAAAAGGTGGGTTTTCTTCTGGAGGCTTTTTCTGGCCATAGGTTGCCAGTGTCCTGGGGTTCCCTTGTGGTCTCTGATGCACTGTGGGGTGAGGGGGGTCTCTCTATGAGCTTGTTTGAATCCCCTGCTAGTCCGCTGCCTTAAGAATTCTGTCATCATCCAGGACTGGTTGGGGCTTCAGACACTGGACCAGAGTTCCTATTGCTGGCTGTGATCTTTGCAGACATTGGAAAGCAGAATGGACGACAAGGTGGGGGAGGCGACTATGGCAGGGCTTTTCAAGCTCTGAGGGTTAGTGGCATCAAGGAAACATTTTGAATGGATGATCCCATTAATCCCCCAGCGTTTCCTCCTGTAATTTTCTCTATTCGGAAGGGAAGCAAACAAGCCAAGAATTGTAAAGCAGTTGGCCTGGGGACACACAGCCAGGAAGAGGTGGATTCCATCGAGGTGTGGGGCTGTGATTAACATTCCTTGGTTTGGAATTCTCATTTTTTGCTTTCTACCATGTTTCTCTTTCAACCAGAGCGTGCCTGTCCATCTCATGGACAGTGCGGTCACATGGAGCTCCATCCAAGGGCATCTCTGTTCCAGGTTCACATAGGTGAATACTCACAAAACAGTGTCTTCCAGAGCCACAGTGTCCCAAGTGCTCCTGGGTCTCTGCCTTTGACTTGTACATGTTTATAAAGCTCTACACCCACTGGGGAATTCTGTAGTCTGTCTTGGTTTTTCCATCATTGTGACAGAGGAAGCACGGAACAGTGTCCTTCCTGAGATGGTTCTCAAGTGCATGATTTTCAGTCACCTGGGAAATTGATGGATTGATTGTTGATGATGGTGGTGGTGGTGATGATGATGTACAACAAGGAGGACAACAGCCGAGCATCATGCTGTGGCTAGTGGGGGAATGTGATTAATTCAAAGACACTTGAGAAATAAGGGATTAAAGTGAAACCTTGAAGTAACCCCCGCCCCCTTGTTCTTTGCATTCAACCCTTTAGTTTGGCCATCTCTAGCCCTCAGGCTGTCCTTCTGCCTCATCTGGGAGGGGAAGGAGTGTGCACTGAGTGTAAGGAGGGAAAGCAGAGCGGAGGGTGTGATTTACCAGCCCTGGTTCCAGCCTGCCTCTCTCTGCCCCTCTTTTGTTACTTAGTGTCTATTGTTTCTTTACTGCTATTGTAGTTGTAAGAGGAGTACTTGATCTTTGCAAGTGAACTTCAAAGCCAGACCCGGCTGTGCAAGTGTGAGCAGAAGGGCCCTAAGGTCCACCCACCATCACTCCTGGAAACTGATTGCTGTAGGATGTACAAGTTGCAGTGCTCAATGGAAAGATGGCCAGCTGGGGCTTCTGCTGTGTCTAGCTCTGCCTCCTGCTGTGCTATGATTCAGAGAAGGTCCTATCCCTGGCTTCTGCTTCTCTTCCTTTTGTACTACAGAGCAATCGCACTCACCTGCAGCACTGTGAATGGTCAGGAGCAGAGGATCTTGGTGGGTCCACAGGAACTGCCAGCGCCTACCCAGCTTCCCTCCATGTTACCCTAAAGGCAAATGGTAGCACGACCTCTCGTTTTGCCATGTACTTGCCTACAACTTAATTTTAAAATGATGTTAAAACTCTCTAAACTTTCTAAGCATGGCATCTTGGCTTTGTCACGCAGCTTCCTGTAAACCCCCCATCCCCACCCCCAGGTGCTCACCATCATATCCCAGAGGTCTCCATGGCCACAGTGGGGCAGATGCACCAGCCACTCTCTTGCCTCTTACCATGCCTGGTAAGAGCTGGTCTGCTTGGGGATGGGTAGTGCATGCTGTGTCCAGCTTCACCTTGTAAAACCATCTAGAGGGCACTGTCAGATAGGCTTCCTGCTCTTTCCATCAGAAAGAAATGCCACTGAAAGATCTCAGGAGGTTCTCCCCATGCAAGGGTTAACCAGACTCTTATTTTGCTTATCTTTGAAAATAAAACAATATTTAAAAGTATTCTGATCAGGGAGGCCATCTGGCGGGGAGCACACAGCTGCTTCCCTTTCCATTGTGCTGCCTTTAATTTATTCACTCTAGGCCTCTGCTGTACATTTCGAGATCGTCATTCACATTCTGTGAACTTGCAATGTGTGAGTTCTGTTCTGTGAGAGACCTGAAGGGCATCTGGGCGGGCCATTTCATGCTACTCAGGATCTTCCCTCCTCTCTCCAGAGTCTGTCTTGGGCAGGAAGGGACTAGGGACACAAAAGTGGACAGAGCCACACTGTCCCTTTGGGTCTCTCTCTTGCTCTCTCTTTTTCCCTCCCATAATTCTCTTTCCTCTCACACACATTCTTTCTCTCATTCCTACACATTTTCACTCTCTCCTACACGTTCTCTTTCTCTCATGCACACACACACACTCTTACACACTCTCTACCTCACTAACACAAACACACACGGTCTTACACACATGCACTCTCCCTCTCTAACACACATACACACACATTCTCTTACATGCACACACACACGCACACACACACACACTCCTTGGGCACATCTTCTTTCATTCATTTGCCCCATTGTGTTATGGGAATCGTTGGACGATGGCCACAATGCCACTGCTTAACAACTGTGTACTCTAACCACATGAGAACCACAATGTCGGGAAGCAGATCCCTTTCCCCTGGCAAGAAAGGTTTAGTGCTGCACATGCAGCAAACCTCACAAACATGCAAGAAGAGTATCTGGTTTCTTGAGGATATTGGGCCTACTTGACAGCACGAAGCCTTTCTTCTTTCTTTTTTTTTTCCAGACGTTTTACTTCATGATCTTGTCACCTTCTCATTGGTTCACTCGTCCAATGATGGAAAAGGACTCAGTTTCGCAGAGAAGTCAATGAATCCCATGATAGCAAATCCTATGGCTGTGGCCATGGCAATCTTCTGGAATTCTTTTCTATTGGGTTTGGTGCATTTTTTAACCAGCTAAATTGAGTCCTTTACAAACTGCCAACTGTACTCGACAAACGGCATTACCTGATCCATGTTTGTGGTATGGCTGTTTGAGAGGGCAGAGACACATAGCTTAGGAGAGAATTCAACACGAAGCCTTTCATGTTGACCTAGAGGAAAAGAAGATGAGGGTCTCAGTGGCAAAGGAGATGGTCTGCAGTCACATGGCTGCTATTTCAATGTCATGGCTGGTGCCCAGTGCAGACTCTGGGGTCTTTAGATATCCAGTTCCCTCCCATGGCCCATATACTCTCCTGTCTCTGTAAGTCACACCGAGCAAGAAATAGATGACATTAAATTCACAGTCGAATCACCTGTACAGTGGGGCTAATGGTTATACTTGTTTTTTTAATATTATCAGGTCATTTAAACCCAGTCATTCACATTAACTCTAGGCTGGTGTATCGACACAAGTTAGTGTCCGCTGGTGTCACTCCTGTTACTAAGCCAGCTGATATACCACTCTGCCAGCCTTTGTTGGTGGCAACTACATTGGGTATCTAGGTCAAAGGTCACAGGCTTGGTAGATCCATGGTTGTCTAGTCACTCCCTGTATCATTCCACTTAGGTGCAGCCTATAGGAATCTTCCTGTGTTGCTTCTGAGCCTGCCCACCAAAATAGCTGTAGGGAACATAGCCACTGGCTAGCTATGTGACTCTGGCTATGTGTATAACCCTTCTGTGCCTCAGTTTCCCACATGTACTTTGAAGCTCTGCATACTGACGTCAGAGAGTTACTATTAAGGACAGTTGTATGTGGCCTCCCACACATGGCTGACACTGTACTAGTATTATTTCTTCCTTTCACTGTTTCTGAGGCCATTGAAAACCCGAGTTTACATGCTCCCCTGAGAGTTCTGGGCAAAGGCCACGGTCACTGTGTTCCCCAGAGCTATTTTGGTGGGCCGGCTCTGAAGCACAGCTTGAAGCTCCCAGGCTTGTAGGTTTCACCTGAGTGGGATAGCAGACAGTTACTAGACAGGCTTGAATGGAAGAGCCTGTGTCCCGGTGATTTGAATTACTACCGGAAATAACAAAACGAGTGTTCTAAAAGAGTTTCCCGTGTAGACACGCTGGGCTCAGAAAAAGAAAATCATCTGTTGTGTCACACAGATCTTTAGAGTCTTTTGTGCATGGGGAAGTCACTGGGTGAGAACTGCAGTGTGAACATGTTTGAAGCCCTTTGCCCACTATGCCTTTGTGGAGCAAACCTGAGTTATATCATGGCTGTTGGTGAGACAGGCATCTGGCTGGGTTTGGCTGGGTCAGAGCTGGAACAGATGGGCAGCCCCACCCACCCACCTGTCCCTGCTGTCGGAGACTGTGGCTCTAAGCATCATCACTGTGTTAGAGTGTCTCTAGCCCCTAAGCCAAGATGTGTATTTTACAGCTTGCCTGGCACCAGATGGATGCTTTAGGACCATTCCTGTAACGGACTGAACAGTTCTGGAATGGCAAGGTGATCATGTCTCTGGAAGTCCCTGGAGTCTTTGCTCTGGAGTTAGCTAGATGCTCATGAGCCCTGGGCTGTGTGGTCCTCGTATTAGTGGCCCTAGCACATACAGGTTTGAGCATAGTGCGAGTGGCTGATACCATGTGATAGATGGATAGGGTGATGTTGGGGGAAAGGGTGGGCTTCTATTGGGAGAAAACCCATGATGAATTAACCTTTAAGACTGACTGTCTGGCTTCTCTGGAGGCTGATAAAGCAAAGCTTGTGCCAGCTTTTAACAGTTGGTGAAAACTAGACGCTGAGCAGCCGAAAAAGACAGAAGGAAGTGATGATGGCAGATTTTTTTTGTTAAAGAGAAATTAATCTCAGATCCTATGTCTGAAAGTGTTAAAACTGAAAGGGGCAGTCCCTAGACCATGGCTTCCATATGGTAAAGCTAAGGCCCAGAGAGAGGTCATGGCTCAGAAGGGTGACCAGCCAGGGTTTGAGTCTAGTTTGAGAGATGTGGAGAGTTCTGCTCAGGACCTGCCCTGCCCAGAAGATCTCTGCCATGCTGGTAGAGTATCTAGGCTTTCAGGTTTTGAAACAGCCTTTCAAGGAAGCTCCTGCTTGGTGCTCAGCTTCCAGGGTGTTGCTACAACATAGCTAATATCGTAGAACCCAACCTGTCTACCTGCGCCTGCAGAAGTGACAAGGGAAGTACTTGTACAGGTGGCCTCCTGGACCTGCCTGCTCTGCAAGGCCATTTCTGTGTTTCTGTGTTCTCAGGTGTGTCAGTGCCCTCAGACTGCCTCTTCTTCCTCCTCTTCCAGCCAGCACCCCGCACAAGTTGTTGTTTTTTTTTTTCTTTCCGTGGTTCCTTCTCTGTGCAGGACACATGGCATCAAACCAGCCAGGATCCCCTCATCCCTTCGTTCTCTGGGTGTAAACTTTTAGTTCATCAGCTTTGAATGCAAGTGAGAGTTGAGACGGTGTGAGACTCAGTGCCTCTGCTAACAAGGGATTCAGAGGAGGCTTGAAAGTGGTCCACGCCATCTCCTCATTTGAGGAGGCTTTGGTTGAGCCTTCCTCTCCTCCTTATGCAGAGACCCTGGGAGACTGAGAAGCTGATCTTTAGGTTGAATCTTGAAGGGGCCAGGAATGGAAGGAACCTTGGGCCTGGATGAACTGCTAGACCACTTGAGGCTAAGCTGGATGATGGGCTGAGGTCTGTGTAGGTACAGATGGTGAAGGTAGGGTACCAGGCCCTTGAGTCTCTTACGTTATCTGTCTCTTGCTCTGTCTCTTACGAGCTGCACATTCTTGGGAAGCAAAGAACCATGCTGCACCTCTTTTCTCTATTGCAGGCCTGGATGAGCAGATACCTATAGGCTTGTACTGCCTGGTTGATAACTCTAGAGAACATGGGTTCAACTGGGCTCTGACTATGCCCACTGTCATCTTCAAGATATGCTAGATGTTTCCCACTATGAACGGCTCTTTAGAAAGTTCCTAGGGGTCCCCTGTGGGTTTCTCCCTGTTACAACTCTCTTCCTAGCTTTCTTCAGACACTTAGGGACAGGCATGATTCTGGAGATTGGGCTGCCACCTGTCTTTTCCTGTAGTTCGTGTCCTCACATTGGATGCAGGTGGGGAAGTTGGACATTTAGACATATGTTTATAGGTGAGTAGAAAGTAGGTAGCACTGGGGTGAGGGCTCGAGGCCCTGTCTAGTGATGCAAAGACTGTGTTTTACTTACGGAAGCTTGCTGTGTGCCAGGTGGAGGTTGTGCATTTTCTGACTATTACCTCTTCAAATTCATGCTAGAGGGCAACAATGGCTTTACTCTCATACTATACACGAAAATCTAAGTCTCAGGATGGCTCAGTTTATTGTGTAAGTTCACAGAGTTGGTAACATTTGAGCTGAATTAAAAGGTGAGTCTGCCTACTTTGAGGCCTGGCTTAATGCTTTGACTTCACGGAAACCCTTTTTCCTGTGTTCCACCTCTTTACTAAATTGAGGCTATGGGTATCATGCTGGGGTATAAGAGAGAGGAGGGCTGTTTTCTATGGAGATTGGATTTTTGTGAGTATGCCAGTTCCCCACCGATATGGGTCATGAAATGATAGCTTTTTCTATGGTTTCTTTCTATGCTGTGATGTATGTAAAAAGTCATTGTTACTAACAAAAACAATGTTGATGGTGAAATTATTATACAGCCAAGTATTTAATTTATAAAAGCTCCTGTGGTGTGCAAGGATATGGCGGTGCATGCCTTTCATCCCAGGATGCCGTAGAGTTCTCTGTAAATCCAAGGCCAGTCTGGCCTACATAGGGAGTTCCAGGGCAGCCAGGACTATATTGTAAGACCCAGTTGTATCCCTCCCATAGGACTTTCTTTAAGAAGGAAGGTAAACAACTCAAAAATAGCTTCAGGAAGTCCCTGAAACTGAGCAGGTTCAATAGGCATCTCCCTGCCCATATAAATGCAATTAAGGCTGAGAGTTGTCTCAGATGGAAGGAGGCTGAACTCCAAGAATATTCTCAGACAAGACACACTGAAAAGAAGATTCTGAGACCAGACCAGATGCCTGAAAGAAGCAAAAACCAGCCTTGCTGCTTGCACGACACTTAGACCAAGCAAGGCGCCTGGAAAGGACACTCTCCAGCCTGTTGAGCAGCCTGTAGCTTGTGCAGTATATGCCAGGCTTCCCAGGTTTGGTGAGTTGTCACCCGTGCTGAGGTGGGCCTTGGTGATGCAGCTGTCTTTGAGTCATTTCTGCTCCTGTGAGTAACCCCTCACCCATATTCGTATAAATAACCCCAGTAAAACCCATTGGTTCCCCATGTTGGATTTTGCTAGTTATCTGTACTTTGGTCTGTCATTGGCTCATTATCTGGGGTGAGTAGATGTTCATCTCCCCAGGAAGAGTCTTGTCATGCAGCAAACCCTACCTCAAAAGAACAAAATAAAACTCCCATGGTACATATGATACACACTTGGTGCCAAACAGGAAGAACCTGCTGACTATGGTAAGGGGACACTTGCAGAGGAACACTGATAAGAGGCTCCAGGCATCAGGAAAGATTAAATTTGGCAAGGAACCTATCAGGGTCAGATTACAGCACGGGCTTGCTAGAGGAAGAGGACACAGGAAGAAATGATGATAACCACACAGAGGCTAGAGGGACGGCTTGTCCATCCTATTGGGGAGATGGGGTCAGTTGTCCAGATAACTGGAACAAAACAGCCGTGGCTATCATAAACACAAATCTGCCTGAAGACAGTGTGGTGTGTTAGGGTGGCTGTGGCCTAATCTCAGAAGAACTCCCTTCTGGCTTCCATCGTTGCTATAGCATGGTGTTCTCTGCTTCTGGTGTTAGGGGAGAGAGGCTTTCAGAATAAGAAGTGGACTCCATAACTAGCTACATCCCTGGTGAGTTGCTTTGGCCTGTGTTGGCCCCTCATAAGCTTTCCATCCGCTCTGTGAAGCTTGTTACACAGTTGTTGGAGCTGATATTTGTAGCTCCGATGGCTCACGAACCACAGCAGAGGATATTGGTCAGCTTTTACTGTGTAGTGAATGACTCCAACAATGTCTCTGGAGGGGAGGCTGTGTCAGTTGGGTTCCAGCTCCTCCATGTTGGCCTCGGCTTTCCTTCATGTGTCTGTCATCCTTCTATCCACCCAGCCATGTTCTTCTCGTGATGACAGCAAACATGGCTGTGGGTTGAGTAGACATACCTTGTCCCTTTTCACTTGGGCTTGAGACTGGCAGGTGATCCCTTCTAGCTCATCCCATTGTCCAAAGCAGGTCACCTGACTCAAACTGAAGGGTGAAAAAATAGTCTACTCCCATTTATTGTAAAGTGCATAGTGATTCACATGACAAGAGTGAGACTATAGGGAGGAATAATGAATAAGGCCCAGTAATGTAATCCATCCTAAATAGTATTTATGAATAATAATTAGCATTTGTAATACTGTATGCCAGCACTATGTGTAAGCAATGTTAACTAACATTTATTAAGTGTTTACAATGGATTACCTTCATAAATATGTTATATGTGTTAGCTCACTTGATACCGATGGCAGTGGTATTCTATAGGTCCTTTGATTATTCTCACTTCTTACTCAAGGAAACAGAGAGGAGAAAGGTTTAATGTCCTGTCAAGGTCAAACCCAAGCAATTTGGCCACAACAGTCAGGCTCTTCACTCCCAAGCTGTGGGAGATCTATGCTTGCCTGTGAACCATTGGAGAAGACAGAGGCCCAGATAAGTCACTTGTCTGGAGTCCCTCGGTAGATAGAGCTTGGAATGCTGACGTCCCTGATTGCTGTGTGCTTTCTACAAGCCAGAGGACACGGAATGCCGAGGCGAGGAGCAACTCCGTTCAGTTAATTGACCGGAAAGCCTCAGGTATAAGGTTGACACTGGAACCTGGGAGATGGCTTAGTTGGTCAAGCTCTTACTGTACAAAATTAGGGCCTGTGCTCACAACCCTACCATCCATGTGGAGGATCCCTGGGGCTCGTGGGCCAGTCAGTCTAGCTAAGCTGGTGACCTCCATGTCACTGAGAGATGTTGTCTCAAAAAATAATGAGGATTCTTATTGATGATGACATTTGCTGTAAACCTTTTGCTTCTACATGGGTGTATGTGAGTGCACATGTGCATCTGTACACACACGCACACACACACGCACACAGTGATACTGCTTATTGCTTGTACAGAACTCTGTTAGCTTTCTTCTTGGTCTCGGAAGTCTCTTTATAATATCTTTGAGCTGAGTCAAAAAAAAATCCTTCCTCTACGTACTGATTAATATTTCTTGATTAAAAAGAGTATGTTCATATACATAGCCCAAGGAGAGATGTCAGCATTTAGACATACTAACCGGAAGAAGGCTTTGTGTTTTTAGTAAAGGTTAATTAAGACCCATCAAAAAAGTTCCCCTTAAAACATAAAAGTGAAATCATGTAATTAGCTATTTTCCCCTTTCCCCGCCGGAGGGCATACATGAATGTTTCAGCTAAATGAAGCTATTTATTGAAGTCCATCCAGATTTTCTTTGAAGTTTCATACATCTTTCTTCTGCTCTATCAGCTTCTAGCTACAATAATTTAATAAGTTTTTCCTAGGGTGAAATTGGATGCCCTTTATCGATCTTTCACTGAGGGGCATTCAATTACTTAATCTAAAGTGGTATTTCTGGGTCTCTCAATTACAATTTTGTTATAAATGGTTTGCTAATGATGCCTGGGGTACATAGGTTAATAGGGGGCATCCAAGCAAAGGCTGGGTAATTGAATGCTTTCTATTTGGGGACCAGTTATCTGATCTCTTGCAGTGGCACTGGGTTCCCACAGTTTTGGTCTGCATCCACGGGGTACAGCGTGGAGCCCTGGCTGGGAGCGACAGGGCTGTAATGTATCCCTGAGTACCTTGGTTTACTACATGAATGGGCACCAATGGTCCTGTCTAACCTGAGCCGACTGGCACCAAGTGTCGGCATTCCAGCCAGGTGAAGTACACGTGGAATGCATTACCTGTTTCTGAGGGAAGAACACTTGAGTGTTAAGTTTCTGAGTGTCTACCCCTGGGATTATCTGCAGTGTGTGGGAGAAGCCAGTTAAGGGGTATGATAGCAATCCATTCTCCTTCTAGTACAGCCAACATGAATTGGATTTTGTTTTTCATTAGCTGTGTTATTTAATAGCTACACAGCTTAGGCAGAGCCTTGAGAAAGAATATGTAACATGCCTCTTTTTATGTACTTGGACCAATATCACCCTTGACACTAGTTTTCAAGGCTGTATAGAATCTTATCTCTGCCTTAGCCCCGTATGGTTGATACCGTCTCCAAACCAGCACAAGTCCCCAAGGATCTACCAACAGGTGGTTCTCAGCGGCTTTGATTTCCCACAGAGCCTCCCCCTCCCTTGCTTCCTTCATCTCCATGGAGCTCTGCTTCTGTCAAGTCCCTCAGACTCTGCTCTATACAACTCTGAAGTCACTCTCTGCTCACTGTGTCTCTAAGACAGGTTCCACTTAGGGGAGAATAGGTCCCCAGGGGAACCTTTGCCTGTGTCTGGACCTGGTTTTGCTTACCCTGTCTCAGAGGATGGGTTCTACTAGCATCTAGCGGTAGAGGCCATGGACAGAGCTGACCTTGCATGTCCTACAGTGCAGAGACAGCCTGTGCTGAGGAATTATCCAGCCTGGCCCTGCACTGTGGCACTGAACAGTGGTGTCTAATGGTTTCACTGTTTGAGACATTTGTTACCTGAGGTTATCTTGTGTACTTGTGACGTCTTTACAGATTGATGTGCCTGCAGCATTCCTGGCCAAGGTGCAATAAAAACCAGCTCAGGTGGGAGAGTCCTCTGTCATGGGCCTCTCTGCTCCTTTCTTGTCTGTTTAGGGACTGGCTTGTCCAGAGGCAATGAAGGTCCACATTCTGCACTTAGGGGGCACCAGCCACCTCATTCCCCGGCCACGGGATGGGTCTTAATCAACTTTATTGAGATGTACTTCACATATGATAAAGAGCCTGTATGGTTTTGGGGTTGGGGAAGACAGTTTATACCTTTTTCTTGAAGAAGACTCTGTCCCCTTCCTCCAAAAGTATTCCCTGTACAAACCGCTTTAACTTCTCGACACCAGCCTGGAGTCTCGACGTTCAAGGTCAACACCAAATGCCTGGAGTCTGAGGTCGAGTTTCCAAGAGATTGCTCCATTTTCGATCCCCAGCAGGAGTGTTTCTAACGCCCACACTGTGTCTGAACTGGCTGCAGAGCCAAAGGTTCCCACAGTTTCCTGAGTGGTTTCCGGAAGTTTCCAGAGGAATAAATCGAGCTCCAGAAGAGCCTGAGCAGCAGCTTATCAAAGAATTCAATCAGGACTGGCCAGCAGTCAGGCATAGGGAGGAATACCCATGAGTCTCCTGGCTTCATCCAGCTCTGTGTGCTCATCAGCCCTGACGCCATCAGATCCCAGAGGTTTTCAGTTTGGGCAGAGTTCTCACAACATAGGGGAGACAGCTTACATCATCTATCACCAAGGGTTTGTTCTCCAGCTCTTCTTCATTGTACCTGGGAGTTTACACTTTAATCAAGCCTTGGTCTTTTTTTGAAAGACCTCCATCCTTGAAGCTCCTGGTGGCTCCTGCCTCCACTAAGGGTCACTTCATTAAATAACCTCAGGTGTGGTTGAATGGAGCAGCTCCTAACACCCAAGAAAGATTCCAAGTAGTGTGCTGGGGCATGAGGCAGAATACCAACTATACATCTCTGTGCACACATACCTACATGCAACATTTTATATTGACTTCTGGTCCCCACCCTAGGAAGTGCCAGCACACAGTCTTCAGAAAGTATGTGCTGAACTAGTGAATGAATGAATGAATGAATGAATGAGTGAAATGAGAACACACTGCATTAGAGTGTTTTTGGAGTGCTTTCTTTAATGAGTAAAAAACCCATCTTGGAGTGGCTTGCCTAACTGGAGGTACAACTGCTAGGCAGAGGAACACCGAACGTGTTTGAGCCTGTCTTCCGTCCCATCCACCCCCATTAAGACTGTCAGCCTCCCCCAGTCCCGGGATTTATTTACTTTGCTTGAAATAAGATAGCTTAGCTCTTGGTTAGGAATGTTTTGCCCATTCTGTTGGGTTCAGATGTTCTACATTCTTGTTCTGTGGCTTCAAAGTTCTTGTTAGTTTTTTTCCTCCTTTCATTCTTAAAAAACAAACAAACAAACAAAATGAAAAACAAAAACTAACAGTGAGACAGAAGAGTGTGAACACCCTCCCACTGAGTCCCTGCTTGTAGACTCATTTTAACTCTGCCTTGGCCTTGTCTTTGATGAGTGGATTAAAAAAATGTTTTCTTGGCTTCAGGGATGGAGTTTTCCAAGCGGGGGATCTTGCCCTTTTGTTTCTTTAATTTGGAAAAATTGTTTGTACCCAGTGGTGGGTCAGGGGTGAAGGAGCAAGCTGGAAGCAGAGGCTCCTGGCTTGCCCTACCAGCTGTCCTCAGGGAGGAGAGGGACCCAGCTTGGTCCCAGGGAGTCTCCTCCTATTCTCAAGACTGCTTCTCCTGGTGTCCCAGGCTCTGCCTGACTCTTAGCCCCTCAGACCAGTACTTCTCAATCTGGCCTCCTGGTTTTAGTGATAATTCCATGAACAACCCTGTAAAGCATGTATGCGTGTGTGTGTGCATGCTCGTTCGTGTTTCTGTGTGTGTGTATGTGTGTGTGTGAGTGAGTTTTGGGCACATACTATGGTACGTATGTGGAGGTCAGATGATCTCAGATGCCAGTCCTGGTCTCTCACCTTCTTTGAGGCAGAGTCTCTCCTGTTCACTGTTGCATATACTAGGTTAAACAGCCCACAAACTTCTGATAATTCTCTTGCCTCTGCCTCATATCTTCCATAAAACGAAATGAGTTAAAGTGTGGGTTCTGGGGATCTAAGGTCATTACGCTTATGTAACAAATGCTTTATCCACCGAATCATCTCCCTAGTCCTGTACGATGCAATGTTTGTTTATTATATTCCTAGCTGTGGATTCGCAAGTTTCGTTTGCATCTGAGCAATCCACAAAGTGCCACTGTAATGAACTGTATCGAATTTATCCAGTGCACGTCTCCTCTAAATATTTAAGTACAAATGCTGGCAGTGTACAGAATACTCTGTGGGTGGAAGAAACGCCACTTTGCTAATTCTTTGCCAGTGTATTTCAAGGAAATGTAGGCTTTGGATCCAAGTGACATGAAGGTTTCTACTGTAGGGTTGTGACTTTAGATCTCTGGCCAATATATAGAGTCTGTAAGGAAGGTTTAGTTAGTGCTACTTCTCTGGGGACAGAGGGTTCTTTGAGGTGTGTGTGAGGACAATGGGATGTGAGTCTACCACCCTTGGGTAATTGTCACCTTAAGGGAAAAGAATGTGGCTTAGGGTCTCCTATGTGGAATTGCATATTATACGTTTTTAGAACTTGCTGACCATTAAAGATTATGATGTGGCCAGTGATGATGCTGTTATCTGTGTTGTGTTCGTTTACTGGGTCACTAGACACATGTCGGGCCTATGCAAACTCTTGACACCCATTAATTCCGTGCCTTAAAAAAGTCACAAGGAAGAACTGTTATTATTCTAGTTTTACAGTCCTTGAGGAAATGAGAACTCAGAGACGTTGACGAGATTAAAGTCACACAGTCCGTGGGTGTGCGTTTGTGGCAGCTAGAAACCACGTCAAGATCTTTCATTAGTTCATCCATTGGCCTTTAATGACATCTCCAAAGAAGTGTCATTTGGGAAAAAATACATTTTAGATCCATGGCATTATGTTAATGGATTTTTAAGAATCGTGTCTTTCCAGGGATGAGGAAAGTGAGAAATGACTTCAGGGTCTGAGGTGTCCCATGGCTCTGGGGAATACTATACACTGGCTTTAATTGCTTAGTAACTTAAAGCCAGATGGGTTGGTTTTTTTTTTTAAATGATACACTTGACTGAAGAAGAGGATCATATCATTGTTGCTAAAATTTTCATTAATTTTTGCTTCCTAAACTGTAGCTGAGGGACTGCAGAAGCTGTGAAGAGGCAGCCTGAGTCCCTGGGTCCCTGGGTCCCTGGGCTTCCCTCTGCTTCCCATCACCCTCCTTACCGTTATTCAGAGTTAAAAAATGGTACTTTGATTCATTCTTCAAATTGGAAGTCATTGATGGTCTTGGTTCTCTTTCTTTCCTCCCTTCCTTCCTCCCTCCATCCTTCGCTCCTCTCTCCCTCTCCCTCTCAGTCATCTCTCTCTCCCTCTCCCCACCCCACCTCTCTCTTCAACTTGACAAAAGCTGAAGTTATGTGGAAAAAGAAACCTCAATTGTGAAAACTCCTCCTCCATCAGACTGGCCTGCAGGCATGCCTTTAGAGCACTTTCTGACAAAGCCCAGCTCACTCTGGGTGGTACCACTCCTCAGCTGTTGGTCCTGGGTTGTGTAAGAAAACGGGCTGAGCAAGCCATGAGGAGCAAGCCAGTAAGCAGGGTTTTCTCCATGGTCTCTGCTTCAGTCCTTACCTCTGGGTTCCAGCCTTGAGTTCCTGACCTGACTTCTTTCAGTGATGTACTGTGATGTGAAAATGTAAGATTAAATAGTCCTTGCCTCCCCAAGTTGCTTTTGGTCATGGTGTTTTATCATAGCAGCAGAAACCTAACTACGATACTGACTGTGCATGAATCTGACTGTAGTTACACAATCTTGAGACTCTGGGATGCCATAGCTCAGATATGTGAAAGCAGAGGCCCTGGAGGGTACATGGGACATTTGGTGACAGAAATGAACCCCAAACCCAAGTACAAAGGCCCCAAACACCTCCATTTATTTTATATGGTCTGTGAGTTGCTTCTGAACAAATAAGTGTGGCTGAAACGGAGAGGTGGAAGAGTTGAGATAAACACCTGCTCTTCTCTGGGAATCAACTCCTATGCTGTCGTAGTTACCACACAGTGCAACAAAACTTGTCTTTCTTTATGTTTAGGTCACCTGGCACTAGTAGGAATCTGCTCCCCACGAAGAGAAAATATTCTGAAGGCATGCCAGTCGACCTGTCAACCAGGAGCCCATAATGTCTCCTCATCTTCAGTGTGGCTCCATGCTCTCCACTGATGCCACTCCAACTTTCTTTGGTGCCATGGGAAAAACCTGAAGCACGAGCAGAGTCGCCTCCAAACCTGTGGTCACTTCCGTGTTGCATGGCTGGTGCAGAGCAGACTATTGGAATTCGCTCTTGTGTTGTTGCCCTTTGTGTCTGAACCAAAGAATGCGCCTCGTTCTCTAGTGCGTCTTGCTCTCTTCCTCATTCATTTCTGTCGCTTGTGCCTTCCCATTGTCTTCTGTCATCACGGGACACCCTTAAAATTTCTCAGCGGACTCCTCGAGGGCTGGCCCATGGCTCTCTAAGCCAGCTGTCCAAGGACTCTACCATGAGGCACTGCATTAATTGTTGCATCCAGCTGTTCCCCGAAGACACACACAAACAGCAAGTTGCCTGCCAAGGAGGCCCCCATCACAGTCATCAGGCGTGCCCCACTTGCAAAGGAGAAAACAAAATTCTGTTTCGTGTGGACAGTAAGCAGATGAACTTGCTTGCTGTTCTCGAAGTGAGGACTGAGGGCAATGAAAACTGGGGTGGGTTCTTGCGCTTCAGGAAGGGAAAGCGATGTAGCCTGGTCTTTGGATTGATAACAATGACCTTGGTGATGGCTTCTTACATCCTTTCCGGGGCTCATCAGGAACTTCTGATTTCCTCCCCTTTCCACTATGGGGGCTTTCCCAGCAGCCCCAGTGTGATGGACAGCGAGAACCCGAGTGACGTGAAAGAGCATCACTACCAGCCTTCTGTAAATAACATCTCCTTTGTGAAGGACTATCCGAGCATTAAACTGATTGTCGACAGCATCGCTGCCAGGATTGAGTTCACAACCAGGCAGCTCCCGGACTTACAAGATCTCAAGAGACAAGAGTTGCACGTGAGTAGCCTCCTGTCAGTCTTGATGATTGACTTTTTAAAGAACGGATGCTTCCTTCCCTACCACCATCTTTGGGAACACAAGTGAAACATGACAGGCATTTCCTGGATGTCTTACTGCAAGGATAATTCGGCAGCCTGGGGGATGAGAAAGCTCAGTGTACTTATGCTGTGGAAATACCAGGGAGGGAATTTGCTGTCCCAAATGGCTTTATAGATGCTTAAAGATGATCTCCTCTCATCAGTGCATATGGGGCCTTGCCTGGAATGGGGTCATGGCGGTTCCAGTTGCTTTTGTAGATCACCAGTATTAAGTATATTTTTTTAAAGATTTATTTTTAGCCATGTGTACATGTGTATGCCTGTGTAGGGGTGTGTTCATGTGAGAGCAGTTGCCCTTGGAAACCAGAGTAGAAGCCTCATCCCCTGGAGCTGGAATCCCAAGTGGTTGTGAGCTGCCTGCTGTGGGTACAGGGAGCACATCTGATCTTGTAGAAGAGCAGTATACACTCTCAACTCTGGAGCCACCTCTCCAGCCACACACCATTTAGATTTTGTTGTTTTTCGAGACAGAGTCTCTCTATGTAGCCTAGGCTGTCCTGCAACTCACTCTGTAGACCATGCTGGCCTTGAACTCACAGAGACCCACCTGCTTCTGCTTCCCAAGGGCAGGGATTACAGATGTGGGTCACCACTCCTAGTTCAGAATGTTCCTACTAATTGCTTTCTTCTGTTGTGTCTGTCTCCTTTGTTCTTTGATTGCAGATGTTTTCTGTAATCCCCAAAAAATTCCTTCCTACTAGCAAGAGCCCTTGTTGGTATGAGGAGTTCTCCGGCAGGAACACCACTGACCCCTACCTGACCAATTCCTACGTGCTCTACTCCAAGCGGTTCCGCTCTACCTTTGACACTCTGCGAAAGGCTTTCTGGGGCCACCTGTCCCATGTGCGCGGCAAGCACTTCCGCCTGCGCTGCCTGCCTCACTTCTACATCATTGGGCAGCCCAAATGTGGGACCACTGACCTCTATGACCGCCTCCGGCTGCATCCAGAAGTGAAATTCTCAGCCATCAAGGAGCCCCACTGGTGGACCCGGAAGCGCTTTGGTGAGTGTTGGCTCTCATGTTTTTCTCAGTTATTCTGTGGATGCACATTGTGGATGGTGAGGGCACATCATGGTAAGGTTGGAGAGAAGGTATATTGAGATTCAGAGGCATGACACTTGTCATTAGACAGTTATAACAACAAAATGCCAGCGTTTATTTGGTTCATGATTCTAGGGACTAAAGGTTCCAAAAAGTCTGTTGCTGATGCCCTGGTGAGAGGCTGTTGGCTGCATCACAAGATGGCAGAGAAAGGAAAAGGTGACTAGCCACATGTAGCAGAGGCCAAGTTCATGGTGGGGCCTGGCTTTATAATAACCCACATTCACAGGAACATAGTCACTGCAAAAGAATAGCAGTAAACTCTTTCCAGGCAAAGCTCCCCACCTGTAATCGTTTTCCATTGTACCCTGCTTGTTAAAGGGTTCCATGATCCTCAGCATCTCACCATGGGTACCAGCCTTTCCAAGCCAGCACATCAGCCTCTGGGGAATACCTCAAACCAAACAGGACTTCACAGGCAAAGACCCACTTAGTGACCACTGGTTGAATGCTAGATGTGTGCAGGGCAAGGGGTCATGTGCAGAATGGAAGCTTCTGGTGGAGTTGGTGTGTGTGTGTGTGCACTCAACCTTAGCGGGGTTCAAAATATGCCAGGGACTGGGGTGGCTGGCACTCAGCCCTGGGCTGCTTTACTGATGCCAGCACACCTGGAGGAACACAGCTTCAGGCTCCAGCTGTATGACCTGCCCTGTCTACCTCATGTGTTTACAATGCAGTGGGGATATGTTCTCCCCTGGTCAACAAGGTTCACTGTGAGCCCCGCCTGCCCTCCCCCTCCTTGCAGGCTGGTTTCTGTTCCACCCAGCCCCAGGCACCCTGTGGCCCTCGGTCACTGTTTCCTGTCCATAACCTTTTCTTTCTGCCAGGAGACATTTGGTCACTGAAGCTAATGGGTGATACATGACCTGTTGTCTGCCAAAGTCTGGGCGGGCCATGAAGGCAGTTTCCACATAAAAGGACCCAGGTCACTAGAAGAGAATCTTAGACGTTTCCCTTAGACTAAATTGTTCCTGACAAATGTTCAGTATCACCCTTTTGCTCTTCATTCTGGAGTGGCTGCATGTGGGTGTGGAGGCAGGCAGGCTACAGTAGCCACCAAGTAGCCAAGGTCTAACGCATGCTTTCCCACCACGCCCAGTGTTTCTCCTAAAGAGAAACAGCTTTCTCCTGGCAGGAAGGAGGGAAGGACAGGGCAGACCTCTGCTGCTCGTATTCAATGTCACCTTGAATCTCTTGTTATTTTGGCCAGAACTGTTCTCTTTCTGTTTTGCAGTAACTTTGGTAGCTGTGGTGCTGGGCAGTGTATGTTTTTGAAATGTTTATGAGCTATTTTAAGACAGGGAGAAAATTTCAGATGTGTGTGGCTTATGCCAGAGTCTGTGTCCACGGAAGGTACTAACAACACTGTCAGTTCACCATGGTTGCTTGATGGAATACATCCCTATAGAGAACCTGTTGGACACTGAAGAAAGAGACACTTTGGAGGTGATGGGATGCTACTTCCTTGCTGCCTTCCTTTTGTTCTTCTCCATATTTGGCACACCACCAAATCCTAGGTGCACCATTGCGTGCTTGCTTTAATCTCTTGGTGAAAATGTTAAGCAGTTCTCAACTCTAGCCCTCTATGTATCCCTTTTCTATCTCTTGAGTAGATGTGGCATCTTTTAAGTGGCTACTACCCAGTGGCAGTGGTAATTGGTGTCTTTCTCCCTGTGAGGTATGTACACATTGAAACAGGCAGGCATTGACAGATTTCTCCATCCCACAGCTATGGGCCTCCCCGAGAAGTTTACCTGCATCAAACCTTTTGCTGATAACGTTAGGTCTCCTTGACCTTTCTGTCCTTCTCTGGACCTTATCAGTGGCAACATTGTCTTCAGTAACTTACCTTTGGTTCTGGTAGGAATTGTCCGCCTGAGGGATGGACTTCGAGACCGCTACCCTGTGGAAGATTATCTGGACCTCTTTGACTTGGCTGCACACCAGATCCATCAAGGACTGCAGGCTGCCTCTGCTGAGCAGCCGAGCAAGATGAATAAGATCATTATTGGTAGGTATGGCTTCTGGGTAGCTTCAGGAGAGCTGGCAGAAGCAGACTCTTTGGGGTCCTGGTTCATGTTCTGGGGCCAGCTCTGTCTTACCTGCAGTGTTTGCAGGTGAGTCCCTTCCTACTGTGGTTGTCACTGTTAGCCCCAGGTAAAAGTGTCACACCATTTATACTGTTACTATAAAGCAGAAACATTTAATGAGCTTGCTTATTCTGTGCAGACTCAAGGATGGCTGAAATGGCTTTTTAAAGAGAGCTACCATTTCTTTGTTTTTCCTTAAATTAAGCAGGTGTGCTTTCCCTCCTCTCACGATGCCCTGACTGGAGTTAGCTTCCTCATTAGCCACTGATTGGGTGCCAGGGTTGCAGGAAGGAGGCAGTATCTCCTCTCTGCCTCAGCAGAGCTCTGCACCCCCTGGGACGAGTCTCTGGGTAACCCAAGTGCCTTTGAGCACTCAGAATGAAGTTTTTTGAGCAGCATGTGCTCAGGACACGGAGGCAGGAGAATCTTGAGTTTGAGGCTTGCTTTGGCTCATTACCAAGACCCTGCCTCAACAAAACAAAACCGAGCAAAGCTGAACAAAAGAAGCAAACAATGTAAGCTAGGTGGTGGTGGCGCACACCTGTAATCCCAGCACTTGGGAGGCAGAGGCAGGCGGATCTCTTGAGTTCAAGGCCAGCCTGGTCTACAGAGTGAGTTCCAGTACAGCCAGAGCTACACACACAATCTCTGTCTCTCTGTCTCTGTCTCTGTCTCTCTCACATATACACACACATAACCTCCCTCCCATCTAAAAAAGATAGTTGTTTATATTTAGATACGTACATTTTGATACACACATGTGATGAATGATTACTGCAGCTAATCAAATTAGCATATTTGTTCCTTCACCCTCCCTTCGTCCTTTGCATTCTTTAAAATGTCGAGCATACCTGAAGCCTCCCTCAGCAAATGACAGCACACAGTGGGGCATTGCCATCTCCAGGCCTGACTGGGCTTTGGATGCTAGACTCATTTCACCCGAAAGAACACTTCATCAGATTCAGCCTGGGATGAGACGTTTATCTCCAACGCCTTCTGAAAAGGAGAAATTGAATCATATGTTTCACTTAAATTCGTTCCCCGAGGCAATGATCTATTTTGTGTTCCTGGATCCATTACATTTTGATTCTCTAAATCCGATGAATCTCTCAGTGAGTAGGATGGATTGTGACCAGCTGCTTGGCTGAGGACCCTGTATCTGACTCTGAGGAGATTCTGGCTCCTGCCAAAGCCCAGACTGATCAGAGGATCAATTTTTTTTTCTTAAAATTCATAAGTAAAATCTCTGGGATCCACTGGGAATGTAGTCTACCCACCCTCACACCTACACTATGAATTGGCTGTTAGCTTTTTTTTTTAATTTCAAACTCAGGGGTGCAAATACCCCATTTAATAAGTCTAATTAATATTTTGCTGAGACTCCCATACCATATGCCTCAGGGGAAATCTCAGGATCTATGAAAGAGCTAAAAATATTCTCCACAAAACCAAGAAACAGACTTAGAAAATGAATGAGAGAGGAAAGCCTTTGTTTGGGTTCCTAATTAGAATTACTGCTATATTTGAAAAAGAACAAGAAATAAAAATGCCATGCTGATATTTACTCCAAGCCAGGCTTGGTGCTGTGTCTTATGAGAGCCTTTTGGTGTGACAGGCAGTGTGGAGAAGCAGATAACAAGATGGCATCTGGCTCTGCTTGTGTCACCAGCCAGCTCTGTGCTACATGATAACTCAGGCCTTTGTTTTCATCTGCTCTACAGGTCTATAAGATGGGATTATTGGAGCAGGTCAAGACCCTGCTTCTCCCAGCCCTGGAATATGACTCAGCTTTTTTCAGATCTGCCTCCCAATGAAGGCCTTGGTAGAGTTCAAAGGGTCACATCACCTTGGGTGATGGGCCATTGGCCAGAGGAGGTCTATCCTCTCAGCATCTACTGACAGGAGAGATACTCAGGGGCTCATGACTGAGGCAGCCAGGTTCTGTGGGGCTGGGGATGCTGAAAGGCTCTGCCTGCAAGGTTCCTCATTCTTGTCCACTCACTTGGTAACTGATGGCTTCTGGAATTTCTGATTTCCTCTTCGAGGAGGTAGTCTATGCCTGTCTTGTTTTCCTCATCTATCCCAGTGCCTAGACAATGTGGGGCAAGAATGAAGGCTGGGTGGACAAAGAGACGAGAAGATGGACCAATGCCTGCATGGTTCTAGAAGTAGCTCCCTTTTGAGATCTGACAGAATTTGTGGCAATTTTTTTTCCAGACACTCCACTTGCATTTCCTATTGCTTACTTCATCTGGAGCAGATTTGCCAAAGGATGTTTGATTGACTTGTCTTTTCTCTCTTTGTTATGTTAAAAAAAACCCTAAGAAAGGAAAGAGGGCTAGGTTGGAAGTGTTCACCTGACATGATCGGAAACTAAGCAGAAGATACAGAGCCTACTGCCTTCACTCTTGACTATAATGTGCTTATCACTGACTGGAGAGGCTCATTTAGCTCAGACTGTCCCTGAATGAGTGGCATGTGGCACATGGTGTATGTCCAGAAATCAAGTGGAGAGCTGACTGGGTTCCTCATCCTGAAGGACTGTGCTGGCATGGAAGCCTGGGAACCGGAAGTCCTCTGCCTGGGTCCTCATAGTCCCTTTCCTTGTACATTTCTGCAGTCACAGAACAAGAGAAATTCGGCTGGGAAGATGGCTTATTTGCAAGCACTTACACAAGCATGAGGGCCTGAGTTCGGATTTCCGGCACCATGAGAAAGCTGGGCATGGCTATATACTTCTATAATCCCAGTGTTGAGGAAGTGGAGGCAGAGGCATCCTAGGGCTTGCTGGACAGCCTGTCGAGGCAATTGGCAATCTCTGGGCTCGGTGAGAGACCCCGATTCAAAAAGGTTGAGCAGTAAAGGGAGATAGATATTCCTTGTCTGGTCTTTATGAGCGGGTAGACATATGTGTGCACGTAGGGATACAGATGTCCTTTCCCCACCTTCCCACTCGTGCACAACAGCAGCAGCAGCAGCAGCAACAACTGGTTCAATTATCCAAGCGTCTGTTGTTTAAGTGTCTGGGTCTTGGCCTCACCTCTCTCCCCAAAGCTTTACTTCAGTTTCATCCTCCTGTCGGGGCAGACACTGATTAAACAGAGTTGGCCCCTGTTCATCCACCCAGCATGATGTACTAGCTGTATGAAGAACAGGAGATGAGGGATGGGCAGTAGACAGCTGGCCATTTTAGGAAGCAGGGGTTGAGACTCAGAACCCCTGGGCTTTTGGCAAAATCTTCCTCTCATTTGGTCCTAGAGATTGTCCCCGTGACTAAATGTTATGGTTCCATGGAAAGATAGATGTGAATTGCATCCAGCTTTCCACTGGAGGGTCAGCTTCAACAAATGACACTTTTCTCTTCCTGACACAATTTGAAGGAAACTTTCTAGTAGATTCTCAGTGGGCCCTTAAAATGCCACAGAGCTATGAGCTGCCAGCAATGCTAAATATTGTGAAATTAAAGTCCTAGGTGTTAATAAAGGTTGTATTTTTGTCCCTTCTGAGGCAAGAAGCTGGGGGTGGGGTAGCTCTGGCAGGGATGGGGACCAGTTGTCCTTTTATCAGACCTCAGAGTCCCATCTGCCAACAATGGTTGATAAGCTTGCCTGTCATGGCTATTTAAGAGGAAGGCACAGGAGCCAGGCTTGGCCTCTGGCTCACAGTGGGAGCCCATACTCTGTGGCCCAGCATCTGCTCTATGTCTGTTTGCAGGAGAGGCCAGCGCCTCGACAATGTGGGATAACAATGCCTGGACCTTCTTCTATGACAACAGCACAGACGGTGAGCCACCGTTCCTGACCCAAGACTTCATCCATGCCTTTCAGCCTGAAGCCAGGCTCATTGTCATGCTCAGGGATCCTGTGGAGAGGTGAGTGGGAGGGGGGGCATGTTTTGCATTTTTGGTGAAAAGAAGGGGCTTTCTGGAACACAGTGCTTCCATCTCTTTGCAGATTAAGATTTGCTTGTTTAAGAAGAAGAATAAACAAGCATAGCTTGTGATGTTACTGCTGCTTCTTACATAAATGTTATTCTTAGGGAAATCCTCCCTGCATTTAAACAAATTGTGGCCTACTCTCTCAGCAGTTTTGACTGTGGTCTGTGGGTGTTAGCCTCTGAGGGCTCTGACCAAGATGATGAAGGATACAAGTGCTGTTAGGTTTTGGGGATATCCTTAGTGTCTGGGGTGTTGGGATTCTCTGAGAGTTCTAACTCCCAGAATTCCTTGTTGCTTTAGTTGGTGGCTCTCCCTCAGCTCTGAACATGTACCCTGCTTCCCTGGAAACCAAAGGAGTACGTGACTGACAGGTTGCTCTGTGTCTGATAAGGTCAGGGCTTGCCCAGGTCTGAATGAAGCAGGCTGGTACAGTTGAACAGAAAGTACCAGGGTGGTGATGTTATGTGCACAGTAAACCACACACCACCAGGACCTTTATGCCAGGACCTAAAGCCAGGACTTTTATGTTACTCAATCTGCTCTTGCCCTTCAAATACTGTCACACCAGGAACAAGGGGTCTCCACTCAAGATGGCCAATCTAGGTCAGAACAGCTCAGCTTCCTAGCTGGAGATCAACTGTCTTGTCCACACCTTGCTCCCATTTATTCTCCCAAGCTATACCACCCAATGCAATCATGTCAAACTCTGATAGCTACCTGACACTGGCAGACAGTGCCTACGGCCCTTCGTTCCTCATTTCCCATGTTTTCCTAGGGGTTGAATTATGACCCCTGCCCCAAGTAAGATATGCTGAAATCCTTGGTCCTGGTAGCTTTATCTGTATATTAGGCCTTTGCAGATGGATTAGGGTATTTACTGTGTGAAGGGATTGAAGGATGTGGCCACAAGCCAAGGGATGCCAAGGATTGGTGCACTTATTAAAAGCTGGGAGAGAGGCATGGAACTTCAGGAGAAGCCATCTCTGTTCACACCTACGTTTTCACAAAGCTAGCTTCCTGAGTGATGGATGAAGAGCTTCTTGTCATGTGGCAGTACTGTGTAGCACTTTATTACCACAGCCCTAGGAAGTGCCCATTTGACTTCTTCCTCAGATGGCATGGCTTCCTGGACCCGACTTTAACTATTGCTGTGCTTATTGTAAAAATATAAAGGGAATTATAGCATTAGAAGCTCTAAAGGAACTGGCCCATGTGTGATCTCCCATGCACAGAACTATTAGTTATGTGTTCTTGCGTATCCTTCCAGACTTCTTTCCTCTCAGATGCGTGCGTGTGCCACACGTGTGCCTCCTTGAGTACAATCTTGTAAATATGCAGCCTAGCTTCTCTCATGACCGCACAAGAGCATATGCTTGCCTCTCCCATTGCCTGAGCTGGATTTCCAAATCCCCACGAGGCTCCAAAAGGCTTCCAGCTCTTTAGAAGATGATTGGACAGAGAGAGGATCATCTCTCTGGGGCAGCCTTCTGGGTCCACACCAAGGGGCAACCAATTCATGTTGTTACCAAGGCTCTCTCTCTTCTAGATGGGAAGTTGACCCTCTTTTCATGGAGTGGGCTAGGGTTTTCTGTCCTAGAACAGTTGGGCTGGGGTACATTCCTGTGGACAGGATTATGTAACTGCAGAAGACAGGCTGGAGGAAACTGACCCTCACCACCCGCTGAGGTATTTTGACAGCTGTTTCTCCTCCATCCCTCATGCCACCTCAGCCCAAGTTCTCTGGTAGAACATTCTTTCTCATTACTACACACCTCCCTACTGTTCTTCCTGTTGCTTAATTCTGAACAAGGTCGGCTAGTGCCCACTTTCAAAGCCGGAGAACCGAGACTTTGGCAAGCACTCTGGACAGATGAGAATTGAGCTGTCTGACTGGCTCCTGTGTGTATCAGCCCCACTCAGTACCTGTCCACTGGAACTCCCAGGCTAGCTGGAGAGACAGATGTGTTGCTACTGTTTGTCTCGGTCCTACCAACTACAGCTAAAAGGGAGAGACAGCTTCCAAGCACTGAGGACCACTCAATTGGAGGAGCTGTTCCTGGGCTGGGTTTTAAAGGATGAGTAGGAGTTTGCCATACAGGCAAGGATGGATGGTAATTGAAGGAGAAAACTACCCTGAGTAGAGGAGATATCACATTTAGAGACATATGTCTTCTTGCTGGAGATTGAGACCCAGCGTATCCTTTCCTGGTATTGTGCTTCCAGCTCTGAGGACAGGAGTGCAAGGAAATCGAGCCCTGGAACATCAGGACAGTCATGCTAGCCATTCTAGCCAGGCTCAGACTCATAGCTGGAATTAGGACCTGCTCTACCTGCCTTTCTGGCCTGGCTGTGGACCTCTACCTTGTAGGAAGTTCAACTGGCCTGCTCTGTGTTTCCTTCTTGCTTTTTTTTTTTTTTTTTAAGGAACAATGACCTCTCCCAGAAACTGAAGGTGAAAGCTTTCGTCCTTTCTTGTCCTCAGTGTAACACAAATATGTCATCAGTGAAAGCACTTACTGAGCCCTGGCTGCATGCTAGGTGCTCTGCTGGGTACTTAGCTGTTGAGTGGCAAGCTACGATAGCGATCGGTCCGGGGCTGCAGGTATCAGCTGTATCGTGACCTGTGTGATAATACTGGAGTGTGAAGTGGGGAGGGCAGGATGCCTAGTAGGAGCCTGTGGTAGGCAGGTGGCCTGCAGTGTTGGATAGCTAGCAGTGTGACAAACTGCTCCAAGGTGTCACAGCTCCTACTGCCCACTTACTGTCTCCGAGTTTCTGGGGATCCCTCTGGGGATCAGTAGCTTCATCATTGAGTTTTCTGCTCCAGAGCTAAGGTGTCTGTAAGGGTTGGGGTCTCATCCAAAGGCTTGGGAGGGAAGCCGATTAGGTCCCACATTCACATGGTTGTGACAGAACTGATTTTCTGCAGGGCTGTTGGAGCAGAGACCCCTGTTCTTTTCTGAGTCAGCTGGAGGGGTACCTCAATCCCTGGCCTCTAGGCTTTTCCAGCATGGCTGATGATGTCATCAAAGCAGCAAGGGAGAGGTTGGCTAGCAGGTCAGTTGTGATCAATTGTGACCAGTTGCCAGTCTGCCATCCCAATCAATACAGTTGCCATATTTTGTGTGTCACAGACAGATCCCTGCTCTAGCCTTTCTCCTGGGTGCTTATGTCCCACTTGGTGCTTGGAAACCTGGTACTCGCCCTATAGCCCAGAGATTGAGTAACTTCAACATGATGTCAGCTCCAGCACCTGAAGGAGGTTGTCACATGCGTGCTCGTGCTGTGAGTTAGTGAGAGCAGCAGCTGTTTGCTACTTCTTAAACATTACCAAACATATGCAACAGTGGGAATTCCGACTTTTGAAACCCATAGCTCATGGCCTATCTGGAGTGGCCAGCTCAGCTCCTTTCTTATTTCAGCTGGAAAGAATGATAAATATTGTGTGTTTAGACTACTCATGGAGAAACAAATACTAGAGCCCATGTCCCCATTAGTGAAACTGGCTCCTGGGCCTTTGGCCTACTTTAGCTGTTCTCTGGCTTTGCCTCCGGCACGTGGGAGATGCTTTGGGTTGATCCACGCCAGTTGGATTGGTCCAAATTGTTCGTTTAGTCCTACAAGTCAGCTGAGGTGGAGGAGGGCCCGTTCGTAGTTTCCGATTCACAGTTAGCATTTGTTTCTCTTAATTGATTAAAGGCAGAGGGATTGAACGTGCAGGGATTGGAGAAGGCTAATCCTAATGACTTTTAAGTTCCCAGAGAAAGAAAGAAGCAGTAAATCCAACCCCACCCTGGGGGACGATAGAGGAATAATGAAGAAATGGGCTGGGGGTGCTTTGCCTGGCAGAGGCCGGCCATGAATTCATGGTCTAAGTCTCTCTGTAAGAGACTGCAACAATTTAGAGCGAATGGATTCCTGGGCTAAATTGTCCACTTAATTAAAAAGAAGCCACCAACAGACAGGCAGAGATTTCCTTCACTTAATCCTTCTCTGGAATGGCCCACTCTTTTCTCTCTTGTTTGTGAGAAAAGCTAGCTTCTTCACTCTGGGCCACTCCCCTAGCCTACATGAGGCATGGGTCATGAGGAAGACGTCAACTCCAGTGCCCCTGTCACATTCTTCTTCTGTTCAAGGGACGTTAGGAGAGGGGCCAGGCACCATCTGTTAAGGCTTTTTATATGTCTACAGTTTTGTTTTTAATTCTGTGTAGTCATAGCGCGAGGCCCAGAACTGGCCATCCAGGAAAGATTGCTTTCCGTATTTCATGATGATGGGTCTACAGGGAAGCAGGGCTCTACTCAATTAAGTAGACTTCCATCCTGATCTTAATCCCTTGGGCCTTGAAGCCTGAAGAGCTGTGTTCTTCATCTGCTTATATAAACTGACTTTTTAGCGACCCTCTGGACTGGGTAAGTAATTAACCTACATATGGACTAGGAAGGGAAGGAGGCCTTGGATGAAGTATGCCCACTCCTTTGTAGTCGTTCATGCTCACGGAGAGCACACAGTAACAAGCGTTTGGATAGGGATGCAGGCTTGATTGAGTCCCCATAGTCTGCAGAATGTGCAGAGGTGTGCAAGCAGGGAGCAGCTTCTACCATTGAGTGTGTACACAGATGTGCATGCGTACGGTGTGCCATAGGGACCACTCCTAGATACCCAAACAGCTTGCCTCCAGATCCTAGCCTTGCCAGTCATGGCTTCGCCACCTGAAGCAAATAACTTAAGCTATCTGTGTCTTATTTCCTCATCAGTGAAATGGGGGAAGTAGGCTGTTATTAAATTAAATGTGTATGCATAACATTCACTCACCAAATATTATTGAGTACCCTCGATGCACTGAAGGCACCGTGCACCTATGATGCTAAGCCATCCAACTGCTTCGTGGAGCTCATGACTAGTGGGGTGTGAGCACAGGGTTCATTGAGGTCAGTGCCCCTGCTCACCTGAGCACTGTCTCACTCAGCTTTGATCTTGTCTCACTCAGCTTTGTCAGCGGGTGAGAGGGGGGTGAAACACACACACACACACACACACACACACACACACACACACACTCGAGGTAGATGGCTCTCCCCACTTATGCCCTTTACCTCTTCGTGATGAGTAAGTAGCCATCATGCCTGGGTCTCACAGAGCCAAGGATATCTCCCCTGTGGTGGCTCCATCCTAGCATGGGCACGGAAGGCTGCTATTATATAAAGCCGGATTCAGCAAAACACTGTGAGGAGTGTGAAGACAGGACTGACAGAGCAAGGATGGGTCTCTGGTCTCTGATGTATCCCACAGAGGCATCAACTGACTCCATAGTTTGTTTGGAGGGGGGAAGCTGTGATCATGCTTCACATTGTCAATAGTTGGGGAACTTCTCATCTACTAGCCATTGGATATGAATTCTTTGTGGGTAAGATGAATCTTTCAAGTGAAGTGTGTGTTTGGGAGAGGGGCTGTTCTTATAAGAAAGGAAGAGAGATTTCTGGTTTTGCAAAGTTTGTGAGAGCAGAAAAGATGAGGAGATGGGGGACTAAGCCTAGACTGGCCTTGTTCACTTGTTTTAGCATCCAGAAGAGTAGAGTCTGAACTAGGGAAGGGGCTGGCCCAGAGAGACCTCCGAGTGGCTGTGGCTGCAGACATTTGACCTGAGGTAGGGATAACTTGCTGCTAAAACCTTCCTCCCATCTGGGCCTCTCCAGGCCTGGGAGCATTGACTTCAGACCACTGAGCAGAGAGGAGCTGTTTGCAGCAGCCATACCACAGAACAGCTGGTGTCTTTGTTGGGATGCTGTGTGAAGACTATATATGTGGGTGGCCACCAGATGAGGGCCACTTATGATTGGAAGACAGACTTCAAGACTTAAATCTTTCAGCTTCCAAGCTGTTTATTTTGAGGGTACATTTACCGGGCCATTGGCCATCCTGATTTTTCCCACAGAAACTGTTTACAAAGGGCAATTCAATGGGGACAGTAGAGGAAGCACCATGGGGCAAGAAAAGTGTTTCTCTACCTGCTGAGATGAGAATAGGAGGGGTGTTCTGATGGGCTAGCATCTGGGAGTTGACTCTGGGTAGCTTGGGAGACTGCCCAGACTTGTCACACATGATTCTGGGGCTATGTTGTAGGAAAAGGCCAGTGCATGTCAACCATTGGTCAGCTCTGGTGTGGTAGCCACCCATACAAAATGAGGGTTCTACACTCCAGACCTGGATTGTCTTGGAGCCTTCTGATTTTGATAGGAAGGGTCATGTCAGAAGGCATTCATTTCAGCTCACAGGCACACACCAAATCACAGCCTTCAGTGTCAGGCTCAAATCCAGAAGTACAACGTTTGGTGGCTTCACCTGGGAGGAAATTTTCCTTCCAGTGGCTGTTCCACGCTTGACTTCTCCATGATTGACATCTATGTAGAATCTCTGTCTGCCATCACGATCACAAGTGGGTAGTAAGCCCTGGGATGCAGGGATGCCAGGAGTTCTTGTAATGTCACCAGAGGATTTGTCCCCATTCCATTAACTCTGGTGTGATGGACACACTGGAAGATACAGAGATAGACACAAAACCTACTTCTGCTCAAGAAACCTTGGACTCAATGGGGAGGGAAAGGAAACCCCTGTTCAGTGTCCTAGCGAATAAGGAACCTTGTATCACTTAGATATGGTACATCTCTTACCTAGATGTTCTTAACTGTGCCTTCTTTGTGTCACCTGTCTGGCCTAAAGTAACCCTAGACGTTTCTCCAACCCCGCCTGGCCTGTCTCATCATAACTCTTGGTGAAATAGTCACGTTTGTAATTCTGGAAGACAGAGGAGCTTCTTTTAAGCTATATAAAATGGCAAGGGTATTTTTTTCTTGTAGGAAAGATATCTATAATGATTATAGACCATATCAGAGTCTGGAATTGATCCGTGATTAGAATGTGGATGCTGGCAAATGGCGACTGAGGCCAGCTGCACTGGCACCCATCTCAGTGTCCCATTTCCCATGACCCTCACGTGACTATGACACTGGGAGATGGGGTGGAGAGTTATTTGGAAGATACGAGTGTGTCTACCTTTCAGGGGTTCTTGGTGAGGAAATGAAGACATTGACACGAGAACATGTCAGGTTGGTGGGGTGTGTGTGACGGTGGTCGTGGAGCTGAGAGAGGAAACAGTGTTCTGGGGGAAGCCAGCTCACAAGGAGGAGGCAGCAGCAGTAAACTCAATGGTCATTATACTAGTGTTGACTTTGGACCCTTTCTCAAAATGTATCCCTGAGAAGTCAAGCATGGAGCAGCCACTGGAAGGCACATTCCCTCTCAGGTGAAGCCATGGAACATTGTACTTTGGCATTTGAGCCTGACATTGAAGGCTGTGATTTGGTGTGTACCTGCAAGCTGGACAGAGTGACTTCTGACATGACCCTTCCTGTTAAAATCAGTTGCTGCTCGCTGGGTATCGAGCATGTTCTGGAATTAGATCATGTTGGTGGTTGTGTAATGCTATACTGGCTTGTCCACCGAATCCTATAGTGCGTGGTTGTATCTGTCTATAAAAAGGTTTGGAGCAAAAGCATTATGGAAAGAGAAACCTGCTGTAGAGGGAGGTTTCACCAAACTAGTGACCTGGAGCCTGTGTTTGCAGAGTACCCATGTGGAGGGGAGGGTGATGAAGAGACCAGTTGTCATTAGGAACAAACAGTGCTGACGGCTACGGAACAATGCAAGTGCCATTAGCCTGTCCAAGTGATAAGTGACCACAGCATGTGCCGGTGGATGCTGGGCTCCAAAACAGCCATTTATTGCTGTTGTCATTTTTGTAGATGTGCATCGTGGCACACCATGACACTCTGGCTTTTTTTGTGATGATAGGCAGTGTCGTTCCTCGTGTCATCATGTCTGTAGCTCAGTCACCTGTTGTAATTTTATACCAGTCTCTTACTAAGCAGTTTTAGTCTACTGTGACGTATTAAGCAGTTCTACAACAAAATTGAATCTTTTTCTTTAAATCATCGTATGCCTAAAGTGATAGAGACATTACACAATATCCTCAAACTATTGACTCAAATGGCCGGCGGCCACCTTGGTTAGCCACTGGCTTGTCTCCTATTCTAAGTTGGGAGAGGTAGTAGGACTTGTGGGCTTTGAGGTTGGACAGACCTTGGTTTGTTTCTGGGAGGTGTGACCTGGAGTGATCCCTGTCTTAACTCTAGTTTTCTCTGTGATAGGTTGCAGCTCTCATTTGGGGGGGAGGGGAGGCTGTGGGGACAGAATGAGAGCCTATGGGCTATACCTAGCACGGAGTCTCTTGCAAGTCCCTCATGAATGGTCACAGGCTCAAAATGGAGAGAATTTCTGGGACTAACCTAATTTGGCCTTTGCAAAGCCCAGGGATCAACTATTGCTTTACTTTCCCTCACCCCACCCCAGCCCCACTGCCTCAACTGTGGAGTCTGCAAAAGAGTCTTATACAAGGAAGCCAACCAAGTGCTCAGACACTAAGCCACATCCAAGCCCCAGATCCTATTTAACTGCTATCAGTTTGCTGACCTCCAGTTGTGCTAACTCAAAGCAGAGCCCCTTAACTGAGCAGCGATGGCGCTGAGCTACCCACCCAGGTATATATGATAAGGCATTGTCTGTCTCTATGGGAATATGTGATAATTTTAAGAGGAGCCCTCTTTTGTCCACAAACACATTCTTCTATCACCTCTTCAGGGGTTCCAGAACTCCTGGGGTTCCTCCATAGAACTGACAAAGCATGGCTGGCCTTCACACAGGCCCGCAGTTACAGATCTGCACCAGCAGGCATCTAAAATAACCACAGCACAGAAGGCCTGGAATGTTCTTGGGCTTATATTTGGAATTGCCATTGGAAACAGTCTTGGCCAAATGTAACACCCATCTGTTCAGAGTGGTTTGAGACTGAGAGAAGATGAAGTGGATTGCAGGAGGGGGCTGGGCAGCCCTGATAGAGAGGGCTGGGGGCTTTTAGACCCCGTGCTTGCTACTGTGAAGCCTTCATCCCTTTCAGTCTAGGTTGCTGAAGCCACTGCCCTCCTGGAGAAAATTCCCCTTTTGTGAAGTCGAGCTTTCTGTCCCCTGGTCTGTCCTTCAGGGGTTCAGAAGAGCAACCCATTCTACTGAGTCTATTTCCCTGCGGATGCCAGACCTTGCCCATCACCATCTGGCACCCTGCACCAAGAGCTTTGGGTATCCCTCTAGGTGTCTGATTGCCTGTCACTTTCTTGTATTCTCCCCAGATTTTTGCTGCTGTTTTTGTGAGCGCACCCTCAGGTGGCATCGGTGTCCTTACAGTCCTATGATGATTCATACCGCTCTGTCTTCTATGTCACCACAGTGCTATTGATGTTAAAGCCAGAACTCTGAGTGTTTGGACCTGTGTCTTTCCATTTTATGTTGCTACACTCCTGTGCCTGCTGAATACATATTCTTGATTTGTTTGCTGTCGTTTTCTGAGGGTCTCTAATCATCCAAGCAGCTTGTCAGTCATCCATGGTCCTCGGCCTTGTTAATGCTTTGTCCTTGTTCCTTGGGGGACTCAGACCCTGCCTTGCTGTGATCCCACTTCTTCACTTCCTTGTTTTCCTTATGGAAATGTGACCTCATGGCCAGTTCTTTCTGTACATTTGGGACTGATGTCCAGGGTCTCTGGAGGAGAGTGGCACTGAATCAGATGACCCTTTCGTCATCCTTGGGTTAGGGAGTGCTCGTTTCTTCTAGTGCTGCTCTAATAAATCATCTCACACTCAGTGGCTTAAAGCAACAGACGTTATTTTCTATACTGGTCTGGAGACCGGAAGTCAGAAATCAGGATGGCACAGGTTTGTACCCTCTGCTGGATCTGGATCTCTCTGCCCCAGGCTTGCAGCTTCTGGTGGCTTTCAGTGATCTTTGGTGTTCTGTAATTGGCTACCAGAGTCCAGTCTCTGCCCCAGAAGTGTCCCTTCACCTTGTCATGAAAGTTGCCCCTACTACTTCAAAAGGTTAAAAGGTAGTTAGTATACATGAGTTTACCTCTGGGTACCCCAAACATGCAAGGCTATGGGTACCCCATACCCTTACCCAGGTGGGTTATGAGGTAGGTAAGATGCATTGAACACATTCCAGAGTTCCTCCAGGGATTACTACCCCATCTCTGAAGAACTTTATGGAATCATCAGGCTTTTTTTTTTTTTAATTGAGACAGGCTTTAATAACTTTTGCTTTATTTAATGAATCAAATGCCTCTAAGAACTGTTATTATCATGGGCCGGGGGAGAATGTCAGACAGGAACTTTGGGTCAATGACTGGGTTTTTTGAGGGAGTTTCTGTGGCAGCTCTGTGGGCATCCCGAGGAAGGGTCAGGCTTGGGCGGGTTACATGCAGGGCTGGCTGAGAGTCAGAACAGCTGCAGCTGAAATTCCTCTGGCACAGTTTCTTGGGTTGAACCATGCTATTGATTGGCAGAGATGGTAGGATACGTGTGAAGCAGGAAAGGTACCCCATCATACAGATTTCCAAGTGGGCCCCTCAGTCTCAGTTTGTGTGACTGACCTGTGTGCTGAGGTTCATGCAAATGTGATTATTAGCTATGACTGAGTGCCTTGCAGGGCATGTTCTCATTCAAGTTTAATAGATCAAGCAATACTGGGGCCACCAGCATTGCTTTAACTTGGGGCAGTTTAACTCTGGTGGACATATGAATTCTGCTCATGGCTCATGAAAACATGGAGTGTCGGGAGGCAAGTTGTTTTGAAAGTAATGTTTTTTTTTTTTTAAATTGGCGTTGTGGTTGTGTATGTATGTGTGCACACTCACATGCCAAAGTATGCATGTGAAGGTCATAGGATAACTTTCTTGAGTTGTTTCTCTCTTTCTACCATGTGGGTCCTGTGGGGGTCCCTGTAAGCTCTAAGTCCAGCAGTGGAACGATCAGAGGAGAGGCAAGGATGAAAGTCGATTCAGTCTGGCTCTGGTTAGCCATCACTGATTCAGACTTACGGAGTCTGACACCAGACAGTGTAGTTAGCCATATTTAAGCACAGCATAATTTTGGAAAAAAGTTTCTTGATGACACTTAACTCAGTCCCCTGAGTACAACAAAGCTTAAGGTGTATTTATATTGAAACTTCTTTTACAAAGTATGTATGGCTTCTTCCTTAAAGGTGGGTGCTGTTGACTTAGAAACAATGCTCAGGATAAGAGTTGAAGAATGACTGAGGTAAACATATTACCTGTGGGAGTCAGGGTTGGCCTGGCCCTGAGATAACAGAGAAGTTACTTAGACTGTTGTAAAATACAAGTGCCGTCGCTCATAAGAATGGGTTTTATGAACTGAGAAACAATGTTCAAGATTTGAGGGAAAGGTCTGGGGTAAACAAATATAATATGCTGGGAGATTCCGGTACAGCCTGGTCCTACAGATAGTGAAGGACCACCATGTTGTAAACTGCAGCCTTTTCAAGCATTCTGGGTGGAAGACAGGTAAACATCTCCTTTATCTGAAGAGACAAGCCTGCCTGTTTAACTTTCCTGGCTTCTCCAGTGCTTATCTGTGTACACAAGGTCCCAGAGATTGATCTCAGATTGACAAGCTAAGTGGTGGTCACTTTTATCTACTGAGCCATCTTGGTAGCCCAAGGCAAGGTCTTTTGAAATATTTGGCTGGCCAAGCTGAAATAAGCAAAGCATTCTATTTCAACCTGTGTCCTGATTTTAGGCAACCTCTGAGTAACCCCAAACATCCTAAGACATCTTAAAAGAATACTCAGGGACCTTGTGCCAGGTAAGGGTGAGGTAAATAAGATCCCTATTAAATGTTGCCTGGGTTGTTATGACGTCATCTAGGGTGAGAATAGCAAAAGTGCTCTGCAGCAGGCCTGGCAGGGGTCATGACCTCTGTAGCGCGCATTTAGCTCAGTGGACATGGAAACACAGGGTGATGCACTGTCAAGATATCCCTCTCATAGATACACAAGGATGAGGAAAGAGAGGTGTCAGGCTGGCGATGCAGGGGACTAGGGAGCACAGAACTGGGGAGAGAGGGCGGCATGCCATAGAGCTGTAGTCACCTGATGGCAGCCCGGCATCACCCTTGGTAGGAGATGACAGCTAGGGCTTCATGGAGGGAGTCCTACAGAGCTCCGATGGGCAGGTGTTTGCAGGAGGAGTGGGGAGAGAAACATCTGGAAAAACAAAGCTGAAAGGGGGTGATTCTTATTCCCTCTGCAAGCAGGAAGGGAGTAGGAAGCACGTCCCAGGAGTTCGAAAAGTGAAGAAATTATCCCAACATCTGCTGAAACATTCAGACAGACTTCATTTCCGGCTGTTTCCAGAGGTGTAGGACTGCTGTGATGGGGCTCAGCTGCAGAGGAGAGCGGTTGAGCTCAGCTTGGAATACAGCGAGAAGTGGGAGTGTATAAGCGAGAAGCAGGGCTGGGGTGGAAAGTCACTAACGGAACGTCGAGGGTAAGGGGGAGCCTGTTGCACCAGGATTCTTCCCTCAGCAGGCTAACTAGACATCTGCTGGGCTAGGAGGCTCGCTGTCAGAGGATCAATCAGGTCAGGCGGTGCTCAAGTTTTGGGAGTAGGAGTGGGTTATAGCCAAACCAGCTTAGCAATGTCTACAACCATAACTTCAACAGATTTATTTAGTTGAAGGAGCTAATTGCCTCCCATGAATTTTTCCTCCCCCACCTCCCCTGTTGACCCCTTCTCTCCCTTTCTGTCTTCTCTTCTCTCCTCCTTGTCCCAGGGGTCTAGGTATGTAGTCAAATATGACCTTGAACTCACTATGTGGTTCAGGTTGTCTTTGAACTCAAGATTTTCCTCCTCAGCATTCCTGAGTGCTGGGATCACAGGTCTGCATCAGTCATAAATTTTCCTTTAACAGCAAGATTCTTGCTAACATAGCACACTGCAAACATAAAAACGGACCAGTAACTGTCAAGGGAGACTGACAACTCCTGTGAAAAATGTGATTACATGCAAATGCACATGTATGTGGTGTCTGCTTGGACTCTTGAGTATACCGGTCTGTAGAGGTTTCCGTGCCTAGGTGTGGAGGCTTTTCTTCTGCTTTGAGACAGAAAAAGTCAGGAATTTCACATGAAGCTGTAATCCTGCATGGATGGCAGGTGCCTTGGTTTCCCCTTAAGAGAAGGGAATAGGACAGTATAGAACTTTTCATGGCTTCTCTTCGCTGTGAGTAAAGGTACCTTCTGCCAAGGTTGACAGCATGAGTTCAATCCCTGGACACCCATGGTTGATGGAGAGAACCACATGTTGTGGTCTGACCTCTGCATGTATGCCGTGACACGCTATGCCACCCCGCTCCCCAAAATAACTGTGGGGTTTTGTTGCTATTGTTTGGTTGGTTTGTTTTTTAAAGCAAATGTAGGCAAGGTGACTTAGCAACAAGCCTGGACACGAGTTTCTTTGCTGGAACCTGTGTAAAGGTGGAAGGAGAGACCTGACTGCACAGAGCTATCGTCTGCTCTCCACACCTGTGCTGTGGCTTTGGCATGACCTCCCCACACCCCACGAATAAATAAAATAAATTTAACAAAAGAAAGAAAGAGAAAAAAATCACAAACTAATAACAGTACGGTATTGGTTAATGTTTGGGGCCAGGGTAGATGTATCTGAGCAAGAAGGGTGGGCGGTATGTTATGGGTGGGAGCAAGAAGGGAGGGAGTAGGGGCTCATTTGAAAGAAAGAGAAGAAAATTGTTGTATTTTAATAAATCAAACCAGCTAATGTAACGGTAAGCTGATTTTCATTGTCGCCCACATGGTGCGATTTCACATCCTCGGATGGTAAGATTATCCATTTATTTTATTCGCAGGTTGTACTCAGACTATCTCTACTTTGCAAGTTCAAATAAATCTGCAGATGACTTCCACGAGAAAGTGACGGAGGCTCTGCAGCTGTTTGAAAATTGCATGCTGGATTATTCACTGCGAGCCTGTGTCTACAACAACACCCTGAACAATGCCATGCCCGTGCGTATTCACCAAGCCAGCCCATACAGAGCAGGCACACACACTCTGATGCTATTATGTGCAGGGGGCATTGCGAACAGGGTTTTAGTGCAGAGATGGGGGGCTGTGTGTGTGAATGTGCAAATGAAACTGAGCCAGCTGCCTTTGAGCAGTGGCTAACGTGAAAGCAAATACTCCTGGCTGAGAGAGGCAGGCAGCAGCTGGGGCCTTCGAGCCTGCTGTCTGTGTCCTTCCTTGCCTGTCACCCAGACACTTTGCATCATGCATCCCCCTCCCTCTCCTAGAGACCCAGGGTGCACTTAGGAGGGCTGCCATTTAGTGAGGCTCTGAACGCAGCTCTGCAATTAGAGCTGGCAGACAGGAGAACACCCAGTCCTCAGATTGTTTCAAAGCATCTCTGTAGCATTGGGGTCTTTATTGGCTTTCAGAATTACCCACCAGTGACTGAATGCTCCAGCAGGCTCTTCACTGAAGGTATTCTCTCTCCACCCCTCTGTTATTCTTCTCTGAAGGAATACACCTAGCATTCCAGTCTTGTGTAAAAACTCTTGCTGGCGGTGAATCCTGTTACGTTACCTGAGGTCACATCTCCCACGCCAGGCTCCCAGGTCTAAGTGCTTCCCTAGCAGGGCTCTCGCATCTCCTGCTCCATGCATGGCCATGTCTCACACCGGGCATTCACAGATGTAGATGTGCTGCTATAGATGATTATAGTGTCCCCCACCTCAGGACAATGAGGCTCAGGGGAAAGATGTCAGTTTCTCTGCTTGGCTACTCTGTCTATCTTTTCTTAAGTCAGGGCCAGCAAGCAGGACTCTGGGCTGTCTTCTTGTACTCATTGTAGTTTAGCAAGGAAGGTTCAACATAGATAACCACATTTTCAGTCAGGTACGATTTGGAGGCAGACTGCAGTGTTGGTTCATTCTGGCTTTTCCTGGCTTTGCTCATGTGTCTTAGCCTCTCTGAAATTCAATTGCTTTATTCTAGGCTGCTATGGGAACTGGAGACTGAGAGTCATTTATGTGTGCCATACTGATAAACTATGGTGCTGCACCCTGGCACACATAGGCAGAGCCCACCAAGGGGTGAAAGTGTTCTAGCCTGATAGGAAGGTGATGGGCTTTGCCAACATTGGCTGCCCGGCAGCCTAGGGCTGTGCTTTCATGCGGACCTCCCTATTGCTGGGGTTTACTTTTACATGTGGGGCTACCAAGACTCTATCAGGTTGCCTTCTGTAGCCAGCTACCCAGTTGATGGGGGGAATCCGAGACTCAAGTCTAGGCTTTGAACGCCCAGCTTTCTTCAGGGCTCTGGTGTGCCTCCAGAGGTTTCTTCTTTAGCTGTTGCCATGTAGCAAGCTCTGGAGGGTGGGAGAAGGCAGGTGGTCAGTTAGGAGGATTCGGATGTGGCTGGATGCAGCCTGCCTCAGGGTTGTTTCCACCCTGGTCTTTTTGGAATTTCCTGGTTTTGATGATGCTGTGAAACTCTCAATGTGAGCCTGCAAAGTAGGTGGGATGAGAGAGGCAGAGGGAGGCAGGACTAGGCCAGATGAAGAGTGAAGGGAGAGGCACTTGGCTAACATGATTCCTAGAAGGGGCAGGAAGTCCCCCAAGCAGTCATCACCCAGTTCTCTCTTTGGGACATCTCCTGAGAATTCAGAGAGGAAGGGGCAGATGTAGGCTCATATCAGCCTAAGTCGGCCGGATGTCTTGGGTAGAGAGAGGTAGGGCTTTGGATGCCCTGACACTGGCATAGTTGGATTTAATAGCTGTGAACCCGGGCTTCTCCTGCCCTGCAGAAGGATCAGCATCTGATATAAGCATATCCCAATGTGATATTTTCATCCCACCCTGAGGTATGCCCTAAGAAATGCAAAGCTAAGCTAGATACAGTCTGGCTGCCTCTAAATAGGCTTCCTAGAGACCGGATATCCTCAGCTACATCCTCCCACAGAGAAGAGGGGGCGTGCCTGGTGTGTTTCCTCTCCTTGCTGTCTTCAGGCCAACTGAACATGGGAACACCATTGTGACTGGGCAGGATGTTCATGGGTTGCTGTGTGAGTCTTTCCACCTCTGGGTGTGCTAGATACATCCTTATTTAATGTTTGTCAAGTCCACTGGTGAGAGATAGGAAGTGTCTCACTTCAGTTTGTTGCTCACTGGGTACTATCGTAAACTTTAGTTCCAAACTGACCTCTGAAGCTGTTCCCATTTTTACAGATGGGGCCACTGAGGCTCACTGAAGGTGTACTCCGCCTGCAGCTAACAACAGTTCTGAGAGTCTTTGAAATCTGTCTTCCTTTCCTTGCTGTTAAAAATGGCTCTGAGATAGCAGGAGGCATGCACCCTAAATCTCTTGACAGGCCTAGCATGACAACACCACAGCTAAGCACCTCTTGTCTAAGGGAGAGCTCCAGGGGCATGGCAGTGGACAGGGTAGCTGAAGGTCAGGAGAGACTCTTCACAGGAAGAGGGGGGTGGGCAGTTAGGGATGGTGAGCACACTGTTTTGGGAGATGGTCTTTCCCCCTCTGGGATGGGAAGAAAGGTCCCATCCACAGCATGGGGGATGTGTTAGCCTCCCGAGTCCTGGCACTGCAGGTGTGCCTGTTACAGCTACCCCTGTGTAGTCTATACTGAGGCCTTCCTATGGCACCTTCCTGCCTGCGGGCCTCCTCCCTTCCCTACAATCTCTCCTGCCCCATCACTGCGTCATGGCCACACTTCCCCCAGTTAGGTCCTCAGGTGACCGTGGCCTTTGAGCAGGGCTCATAGAGGTCTCTGAGAGCTGATCAGAAATGCAAGGTTCCTCCTAGATATCATATATGGAGGGTTCAGCTGTAGTCACTCATCTAAGCCTTGGAGGAGGGTGCAAGACCTGGCTGCTTAACAGGCCTTCTGCGCATGTGCATGTCTTCCGGTACGGGAACCACGGGCTCGAGAGCCTTCCCCATGCTTCTCCCATGACATGCTTCCCCTGCCAGTCCAAGAGCTTCTTGTTCTTCAGATCTTTCTTTATTCTGACTCACTTTCTCCCCCTCCCCCTTCCCCGCCCTTACCCCATAACAGGTGTCATGGTCGATGGTGACAGGTGTCTATTCCTTTATCAGTTTAGCGGCATCTCTGAGCAGTCAGGGCCATCCATGCCTGTTAAGTGGCCTCACATCTCCATTGCCTAGTGTGGTGCCCGATACACTGTGTGAACTCAGCATTTGCTAAACTGATGAAGAAATGAATGTCTGAGTGGGGAGTTAGGGGACAGAAGGGAGGGTGGGTGGGGAGTGCCGATTGAAATTGGGGGAACAAGGAGGATTGGGGTGGTACCTGTCTGGGGCAGAGTTGGCCCTGTGACCAGGTTTACCTTAAAACTGGATCCCCTCAAGTACTTTCTGAACTCTCCTAAGTGCCTTCTGGGATTCCTATGAGATGTCCCCAGTGGTCTTTAGACTCCTCAAGGGACTTCTTAGGATCCTGTGTTCCCTGGGCTCCCTATCAGGTGCTCCCTGGCCCTCTGAGGCACCTCATGAAACCTGTTGGGTGCTCACTCTGTGCCAGAGCTTCTCTGTGGTGGAACAAGTGTCACATCCATGAGGGACTGACCTTCTGACTTGGCTTTGTCAGGAGTTAGCTGCTGAGTCCAGGCAGACAGCCCTACCTTCCTGGTCTTGGTTCTTTGTCAGTGAGTCACCAAGCATCCAGAAGCTCAAAGGCTGCCCTTGGCCTTAGTGGTTTCTGATTTTACATGGATTGGGCCCTTGTCCTAAATAGCTTGTTTACATCGGTTCTGTTTTGATTCTTGTTCTATTTTGGTTCTTTCCCGTGGACAGAATGGGGAAATGAGACTTTGTCTGCTCCTGTCTTAGGGTGTCTTCATGATTCCCAGTCATACTGGTGGTCTTGCATACATAAATGGTGTTCCTGAGGGGCCCAGGGCGCTCCCTGGCTGAGGAAAGGGGTTCTAGAACCAGTGGATTGGAAGGACGCTCACTCCTTGGAGCTAGTGCATATCTAGGAATCCCATGTCCTCCCTCCTTAGACCAAATCTGCTTGTGAGGAAGGCCCCGTACAGTCAGGACTCTACAGGTCTTGGAGGGCAGTGCTGGACTTTCACCAAGATGGTTTTGGAGGATGTTCTGTCACCGAGGTAGATACAGGGACAGGATACAACTACTCTAAAACACCAGTGTCCTGTCCCTGACAGTTACTTCCTTTCCTACTGGAAAGTTGTCAAGTTATAAAAAGTCATTTCTCTGGAAGAGATGAGGCTGGCTGGGAAGAGATGGCAAAAAGCTGAATTCCTGATCCAGCATGGTGTTCGCATATCTACTCCATGTTGGAGGCCACATGTATATGTGTTACGATCATCGTTTTCAGTCTAGCTTGATGTCTTGATGAGCACCAAAGTGAGGTTTAGAGATGTCAGCTAAAGGATTTCAGAGGCAACTCAGCTGTTTGCTCTATTGTTTTCCTTCCTTTGCATCTTCCTGCATAGTTAGAAAAAAATGGTGGAATGGAAAAAGAACAGTGAGAGATGAAACCAGTAAGCACCTTCGTGCACTTGGTCAGATGTTTCCTTAGTGTGTTGTTAACACTGAGTTCAGCAGTTCCACCAAGAGCCACGGTGCATGCTGACACAAGGCTTTGCCCATCGTGACTTGATGGCCCTGCCCCCAAGAATCTCATAATCAAGTTTTGTTAGGGAGAATGATGAAGAGTGTTTGCCTCAAAAAACAGGAAGGCCCGGAGGAGGAGCTTAGAACTGGGAGGAGCTATGGAGAAAGAATGAACTGGAAGCTGAAAGCAGCTTCCAACGGAGAGGTCCCAGGCCCTGAGCCAGGGCCAGCCGGAGGCCTGCTCACAGCTTTACAAAGCACATGACAGGAGGACAGAGGGTAGAAGTGATTGATGGGAGAGCCACCCAGGAGCCTGGGGATGTTTAGCAGGTGCTGTTGGGAGTGGACAAAGAGAGGGGGTATGACTAGGGAGGTGGCTGAAGTGAGTTGCTCTCCCTTCTGACACCAGCTGTAAGTTCTGGGGCAAAGTCACCAGCCATCTGCAAGTTTGGTATTAGAGCAGGGTTCACAGGACTCACTAAAGGTTGCTGTGACCATGGCCACAATTCACAGCGTGGCAAGGATTCAGGGTCACATCAGCAACAGAAGTGAATGGGCGGAGCCTCTAGTCCACTTCTCCCTCCAGAGTCACAGGGTGTTGTCAGCACCTCCTAGCCATGCTAGGTGCATGGTCACATGACCACAAATAGGAAGCTTGTCACTCCAAGCTGCGGTGTCCAGAGCTCCTACTGGGGATCCATCACATATAGAGCTTCATCAGAAGTCACTGTGTTAACTTGACGTTCTAGGGAAATCAAATTGCTCCTGTTGAGCAATGCAAACCAGGAGGGGCTTTGGCAGTCACCTCCCAGGGCAGAGGACAGAAACCAGAGCATCTTTGAGAAGGTCAGTTCTTTACTCCTAGCTTGCAGTTTGGCATGAGAGAAGGAACTGGGTAAGGATTTGAGACATGGGTCGGAGGGAAGGAGGAAAGCTTTCCCGTGTGTTGGTTTTACCCCTCCACCCCATGGTTACATTCAGGAGACATCACATACTTCCATGGACATGGTTGTCCTTATGTATTACAGTGTCTAGGTTGCCTTTAGGTGTCTGGTTTGACTTCTCACAGTCTGTTGTGATCGACAGTGGGGAGACAGCCACCCACGTTATGTGAAGAACTTGTATGCCCTTGAGATCCTTCCTGTGCTTCCCACTTATGAGGAGAGGTAGGAGCCACCTGTTGGGAAGACTAATGCAACCCCAAGGGTAGGAATTCTTTGCACACGTGGCACAGATAACCTTGTATAAGATTTGACTTTGGAAGGTAATTGTTTGCTAAGGTGATTATGTTAGTTAGAGAAATGTCCATCATGCTTTGAGAATGCACCTCCCAGGGCTGGGGAAGGTTTTCCTGCAGTAACACTCTCTTTCTCCTTCCTAGGTGAGGCTCCAGGTTGGACTGTATGCTGTGTACCTTCTGGACTGGTTCACTGTCTTCAGTAAGGAGCAGTTCCTCATTCTACGTCTGGAAGACCATGCATCCAATGTCAAGTATACCATGCACAAGGTCTTCCAGTTTCTAAACCTGGGTATGTGTCATGCTTCAGACAGTGGGGCTCAGCACAAACACCAGGGATATGGGGTTTTGCAGGGTGTGTGTGTGTATATTTGCAGTGTGTGTACAGGTAAGATGTCGACATTGGTATCTTCCTCTGATGTCTCATTGAACCCAGCTTGTTGTCTTGGTTAGACTGACTAGCCAGGGAGTGTGAGGTTCTACCTATCTCATCCTTCCCAGTGTAGGGATTATAGGCACACACTGTCACACCCAGCTTTTTAGGGGCATACTGCAGATTTAATCTCAGGTCTTCATGCTTCCAGAACAAACACTCATGAGCACTTCACTCTCTGAGGGAGTTGCTCCCCTTCCCCATGGCATGTGGGCTCTTTAGAAAGGCTCTAGGTTAAATGTAAATTAGGAAGAGATAGACTGTGTGAGGCCAAGGGACTCCTGAAGAGATGCCAGCTCAGTTCCTGTTCACCTAGTAACTGCTGCTTGGAGCATTGTGCATGGGATGGGGGCAAGCTCTGGAGAAGAGGCATTCCTCTGAGATCTTTCAACTTGGCTGAAGGAAGCCCAGTCCTACTCAGAAAATAACTGTATTCCAGAGGGGAAGGTAGGTGCTGTCACAGTGGGCCTAGTAATGATGGGGGACTGGCACTGCTGAGGGTACCAGAGAGACATTAATGAAAGAGAAGAGGAGATGGATTGAATTCTAAAGCTGCTCAAGTAGGTGGCTAGGACAGGCCTATAGGAATGTGAGGTGTGACTATTGCAGTGTTTCTTAACCTTCCTAATACAGTTCCTCATGTTGTGGTGACCCCCAACCATAAAATTATTTTTGTTGCTACCTCATTACTATGATTTTGCTACTGTTAGGAATTGTAATGTAAATTCTTGTGGAACTAGACGCTTGCCAAGGGAGTCATGACCCACAGGTTGAGAATGGCTGGGTTATTGCATCATGGCAGATGTTGCTTGGGAGTCTCTGGAGTTGGAGGCTCATGGCCTGCCGTCAGCCTGAGGATACCAGCTGACAGGTTCCGCTAACTGATCATGCCACAGGTTGGCAGAAGCACATACAGAGTTGAGGTGTGCTGCTTGGGTGTGGGTGGGTGAGTCACCCAAGGACAACTGTAGAGGCCCTAAATGTCAGGCCAGGCCACTTTTCTTCACAGGACCTTTCCTATAGTTCTGTTTAATGACCTGGCTTAGGAATTTTATTAACTGAGTATTTCTTGAAATATGTCTGGCCACCAGTGGAATTTAGAACTTTCTTTTTTCCTTCCTTCCTTCCTTCCTTCCTTCCTTCCTTCCTTCCTTCCTTCCTTCCCTCCCTCCCTCCCTCCCTCCCTCCCTCCCTCCCTCCCTTCCCTCCCTCCCTCCCTCCCTCCCT
>NW_021604659.1:3895336-3900187 GCF_004785775.1 Grammomys surdaster
TTTTGTCCTATTGACAGTGTCCTTTGCCTTACAGAAACTTTGCAATTTTATGAAGTCCCATTTGTCAATTCTCGATCTTAGAGCATATGCCATTGGAGTTCTGTTCAGGAACTTTTCCCCTGTGCCCAAGTATTCGAGGCTTTTCCCCACCTTAACCACTGCTGTAACACATCATTTCATCTGGAATGCCTGGCTATCGCAGAGAGCTCTGAAGAGTAGTCCCCTTAGTCCAGCCCTTTGGAAGAATGGCCGTCAGCCTCGCTAGCATCTATCTCTGATGGCTTCAGGCTGCTCTAACTCCTATGACCCTAGCCTCTTCCCATTGATCACTAAGGTCATCATGGCGGCTTCAAACACAGTGAATTTCTCATCGTACAGTCCCAGAGGGCAGCAGTCTCACACCAGGCACCATAGGCTGAAGTAGGGTGTGAGCTAGGCTGCATCTCCTGGGACCCCAAGGAAAGCTATGCCCAGGCCTTCCTCAGCTTTGGGAGGCTACCAGGTAGTTTGGCTTGTAGGCTTCTTTCTAGAGTGCCATATTTAGACTCTGTCTCCCTCTGCTTCCCTGGTCGCATGGTCTCTTGCTCACACCCTGTCTCTCATGAGGACCCTTGGAATAACATGGGATTATCTGTGGTTACTGCCCCATTTTTAAGATCTTATTCACAAAGTGTCTCTTGCCGTGTTAACGGAATAATTCATCAATAGGTTCTGACACTTGTGCTGTGGACAGGTTCAGAAGCCATCATGCAGCTGACCACAGGAGTGGCCTTGGGAGCTGGCCAGGCCAGCAAGTGGGATGCAACGGGTGCCCAGTGGCTGGTCCCTTGTAGCTTTACCATGGGGGACCTTAACGTGACTGAGGGAACAGCAACTCAGTGGAGGCTCTGAGGTGACACCCTGGTGTTCTATGATGGGGCAGTGGGACAGGAGTCTCAGCTGTAAGCCTTTTGGCTTGTTCCTTTCCTCCGGAAGCTCACCTGGCCGAGCTCTTTGCACCCTAGATGGGACCACGTACCTGTATGAGAAGTGTCTCTCAAGGGCTTATAGTTGCCTTTGCTTTTTAGTGCTTGTGAATCTACTCTGGCGGTTCCTCCGTTGCAACCACTGGGCAGCTTTAGTTTCTAAAGCCTGGCTGTTGTTGAGTTCATCATGCTGCAGAGACAACTGCTTGTAAAAACTACAAAAATAGAATCCTTTCTTAGTTCCCAAGAGAACTTGAAGCTCACAACTTCCCTGCCCCCAGCTTTTGCTAGGCTGACCTCCAACCCTACTGGCATCTATTTGTATAATGGCCTGGGCTGGCCTTGCCTTCCTGCCCTCTGCCCTATTGCATTGGCACAGGCCCTGGTCCTGGTCCTCCCAGTCTGGCCAGCAACCTCCTTTTTCTTCCTTGGCTGCTGAGCATGGCTCAGGCAGATGGCCTGGCTATTGGCAGTCATGGTGTCATTGAAACTGCAGGGGGGAATGCATGGGGTCAATGATGGGTGACTTCCAGGTACTATGCCAATCAGGGATAAATCAGAGGAAAAACCATGTGGGTCAGTTACCACCTGTAAGTGGGTGTGCCCTGTGCAGGGTCTTCAGGGCAGCAGGAAGAGGAATGGACTCTTCTGGACAGCACATGTGATGGGGTACAGCCATAGTCATAAAATGAACCTTCTATTTCACCATGGAGAACCCCTTACTGGGGCAGCAGTCTAGGGGAGTCAAACTTCTTCTGGGCCTTCATGGGATGTATAAGAAGCTCTTTGTACTTTGAAAGGTCTCAAGAGAGCCAGGCCCTGGTCATATCTAGAAGCAGGTGAATCTGTTAAAGATGAGATACGAGTCATAGTACACTTGTGGCTCGCCCAAGGCAAAATAATGAGGTGACCACAGAGACTGAACTTGGCAGGTCCTTGAAGAATCCCTTCCTGGCTAAATAGAGAAAGTCTGGGTCTTGGGAACGAAAGTGAGATGGCACCTCCCCTGACCTTAGCTATTCCTTACCGAAAAGGGTGCTCCAGTTGTCATTTCAAATTCCATTCGTCCAATACAGCATGGAAGAAGAGTGTGAGCCCCGGAAAAGCCTGTGTCCCAACAGATCCATTTTGTAACCATGGAGACACTACAGTTCTGATGTCCTCTTGAGTGGGTATTCTGTTGGTATCAGAGACAAACTGAGTACCAGAGAGACTGCACACCTGCCTGAAGTCACAACGTACAGGTCTTCAGAAAGGGGTTGCACAATGCCAACTTGAAATTTTTAATCTTTTACTTCCAGATCAGCGCTTTTAGCCCTGGTGCTATACTGTGTGACCTCGGCACCCTGGTGTCCCTTCTTCAGTGAACTATCTGCATCCTGCCTGTCCTAACTCACTTTCTATTCAGGCTACATTGCAGATGCTCTCAGCTGCTTCTGAGGTTACCCAGGCTGGGGATCTGGATGGTGACAAACTTCTACATGGGAACCAATGCACATTAAAGACACTCGCTCCACTCAAAGCTTGCTGTGCTCGGCTGTGTGCCCTTCCTTTCCTGCCTCAGGGTGGATGGCCCATGGGCTAAGCCTCCCACACAGACAGGCTACTGGGGGCTATCCTATGGTGAGGTGTCCCCCAAGACCTGAGTCACATCCTAAAGAGAAGGGTTCCACCCTCTGGCCTCAGGCTTGCCTGGGCGGCACCAAGGTACACGCCCTAGCTAGAGCTTATTCAAAGGACTAACATTTCATTTTCTCAGTAAATATTTTCTGAACATCTACTTTGCACAAGGCACTGAGCCAGGCAATGGGGTGAGGCCGGCTTGTAGCTCGTGTGCACATTCATCTATACTTTCTATTTTCAGGGAGTATTGGTGGGTCATCCATGTGTGCCTGGCATTTGAGAGAGAGGAGAACAAGCCCCAGCTGCATAGAGCCTGGTGCTACCGAGGACAGAAGTTGATCTTTTACCCAAAGTATCACATAACTCTGGCAGCCATGAAGAGAGCTGATGGGGACAGTGAGCCCTTCAATCTGAGGCTTCCGCACCCTTCTTACCCTCCTTTGTACTTTGTCACCTCCCTGTGTGCTCAGTCCTTACTTAGACCAAGCCTGACAGCATGGCTGGAAACAGTGATCTGGTTTTTCCCCAGGCAGGGTAAGGATGGCTCCCCAGCACGCCCAGGCCCTGCTGGAGCCCATACTGGCACTGGGTTCCTGTTGAGTCTCCACTCTGTCCTCCACGAGAGTCACTACACATGCCCCATTCACCCTCAACAGGTGTCAGATACCTTCTTGCTCTAAAAGCCCAGTTGACAACAAGTACTCAAGATCCCCAAGAATAATATTTATTCAGCACAGAGGAGATCTCAGGACCTGAGGAGTGTGTGTGTGTGTGGGGCACAGAGGTTGACCCAAAGGAACCACACTCAAGGCGAGAGGCTCCCAATGAAGGTTTGTGGGAGCAAGAGAGTAGGTAAGAGAAGAGTAGGGGTCAGCCCTGGAGGGCTCTCAGCCTAAAGGCTGAGGTAGGCTGTGTATGGGAGTGTTGTCAGGGAAGATTGGAGCCCAAGCTCTTCACTGTCCTTGCCTCAGGCTGGAGAGGACACCTTTGACCCCAGAGGGTACACCAGCTTGGAGTTCTGGGCTTGAGCTGGGAGTTCAGTGAGAGAAGCTATGACATCAGGGACTGGTGACGACCAGCTGTGGAAAGGCTGTTTGAGAAGGGGGGTTGCAACCTGGTCTACTGGTGCTCACTGCTGCAGGCATGAGGAGAGTAGGAGGAGACGCAGTCACCATTTTGGCTGGTGGATGATCGGTAAGGAGTTAGCATTTCGGAAGAAGGAAGCTGTCCGAGAGGCCTGTGGGGCTAAGAGCCTGAACTAGAAATGACATCTGTGGAGGGCACCTGCCATCTCTCTGAGAGGCTGTGCCAGCTTTGTTAAGCTAAATGTCACCCAGCCCGGAAGGAATCCCTGTCAAGCAAACATGCGGTGTTCCTGCATTTTGATCCCCACCAGCCTCACTGGAGAGCAATTCTTTTCTCTCTGCTAAATTAGTACCTAGTGGTTTCTAGTTTGCTCCTGGGCTGTGCTGAGAGTCACTTATATCCAAGGACATCAGTGCAAAGTCCAGGAAGTCCCTCATTTATGGATCTTTAAGGGGCCTCTCTACCTCCCTCATCCCCTATAGGTACCAGACAGCTAAGGCAGGTCCAGTACCTGGACGCCCCATTTAAAACTACTCAATGGCACACTTACTTGACACCTACTTACTTAAGGACAGTCAAGGTTCTTACTCATCTTCTCTCTCTCCCTCCTCAAAACCCTGGGTGACATGGTGTAGGGTGCCCCATCTCCATGGTGGAGCTGTGAGTGACAAGCTTTCTAAGGGACCTCTGAACTAGCCTCACCAAACCTGAGTGAGGGATAATAAACATTCTCTATCCTTTCCCACGGCAGCCTCACAGCCCCACATGGCTCTCCTGGACCCACCACTGTCCACCCCTGCCCTACACTACCTGCTGCTCTCCTCTTTGGAGCCCTGGCATCCTCAGCTCATGCAGGGCGGAGTGGGAAGGCCTGCCCTCTCTACCCAGCTGCTCCTTCAGACTTCAGCTTCTCCAACTCACCCTCATTTCAGCTCCAGCTGCTGCCCTCTGTGCTCAGGGCGACCTTGCCTCACTAGTCTTCTAGGTCTGAGACCTGGTGGTTGACATGTTTTGTGTGTGTGCATGTGTTTTTGTGTTTATGTGGGAGTGTGTGTGCATGTATGTTTGTGTGTGAGTGTGTTTGTGTGTGTGTGCATGTGTATTTGTATGTGAGTGTGTTTGTGTGTGAGTGTGTGCATGTGTGTTTGTGTGTGAGTGTATTTGTGTTTGTGTGCAT
>NW_021604659.1:3900197-3903057 GCF_004785775.1 Grammomys surdaster
TGCATGTGTGTTTGTGTTTATGTGTATGTGTGCATGTGTGTTTGTGTTTATGTGTGAGTGTGTACATGCATGTGTGTTTGTGTGTGTTTGTATTTATGTGTGTGCATGCATGTGTGTTTGTGTGTGTGCATATGTGTGTTTATGTTTATGTATTAGTATGTGTATTTCCCAGTCTTGATCACTTGGTTCTGTTAAGAGCACTTATCACATAAGTGTCACCTGAAATCTGTCATCTGTGTCCTGCTTGGCTTATGGTCCTTCCATTCACCAGAACCATCAACTGCTTTAGGCGGAAAGTCTTTCTCTCCACAGCCATGTCCTCGAAACCTAGACTCAGCAAACCTTAGAGCAAGGTCATGCAAAATGGTGCCCTCAAGCTATAAACCAAAGAGGCATGGCCTTGGGATAGAGATCTTTTGAAAACTCAGACCACTGGCAGGGGCTGCAGATATCGAGGGCTGACAGCCAGTCAGGGGAGGAGATGGCTGGTGTTAAGCAGAGTCCTGAAGACTGGTAAGACCTGGAAGCAGAGAGTGGGGAGGACAGGGAGATCAGTTTAGGGAAGGGCCTGGCAGGGAGGTGGGAGGGCACAGGTCTCAATGTCTCCCAGAATGGCTGGAATCAAGGACATATAGACTGACCTCCGTTGGCTCATATATGTGCTCCATACAGAGGACCTGGTGCCATTCTGCCTCTGCCTTCTTCCCTGCAGAATGGGACATGCCTACTCTCTCTGACTACAGAAAGGAATTTAGCTCTGGGCATCTACATCCCAGTCAAGGAAGTATCAACTATGTGCTTAGGAGGTGAGGCTCCACCAGAGAGGTGGATGAGGGCGAGTGAGTCAGTGCTGTGGTGACTCTCCCCCCTGCCTCTCTCTGAGACAACAGCCACTGAGTCAGAGCAGGGTTCTGGGTCTTCGCTGAGAGGGTGCAGAAGAGCTGGAGGAGAGGCTGAGGCTACGGCCTGTGATGGTCCTGGTGACAGGTCACAGAGATGGGAATAGAGTGGAGTGGACATGTGAGGATCACCTCCGAGGCACTGTGCTTATGGCGTGTGACATCAGCACCAGCATGCCACAAGAATACCTGGCTGTTGTTGGGAGTAAGCTCACGTGTATGGAGATACTGGGGATCAGAGAGATTTGGTGGCTCCTTTAAAGTCATTTAGAAACCAGTGTTCAAATCCACGAGGCCGGCTGGCTTCTGTTATCTGAAGAATAAAGTGGTAGATGATTGGGGGAGGGGTCAAAGGCAGCACGGCCCAAGGCAAGGATGAGCCGTGTAGCTGGTGTCCAGCCCAAGGCAGAGTAGGGCTATTTGCCGTGGTGGGAGAGGACCTGATTGAGCCATCCTCTGTAAATGGAGTTAGTCTGGAGTCTTGGCTAGCCTTAATTGTCACCTTGACATAGACTGGAGTCATTATTGTCTAGATCATATTGGTCTGTGTGTTTGTCTGTGAGAGGTTGTCCTGATTAGTAATTGATCTGGGAAGGCCTGGCCTACTGTGGGCAGCACTTTTCCTGAGCAGTTGGTCCCAAGCTAGTAAGAAAGCTAAGCATGAAGCACCGAGTGGTGCTCCTCTATGGTTTCTGCTTGAGTTCCTGTTCTGACTTCCCTTAATGATGGACTGTGACCTAGAAATGTAAGCCCCTCCCCCAACACGCCAAGTTGCATTCAGAGCACACAGCAACAGAGTGAAACTAGGACCATAGGCATCCTGGATATAGGATGGCAATCCTAACAGTGGACATTTCATAAACATTTAAAATATTTTATGGTGCTGGGACTTGAACCCAGGGCCTTGCAATGCTATTAAACATCATTTTTACTGAAGATATTAAAGTACACTTGTTTGTCTGTCTCTTCGTGTAAGGCAGAGTCTTTTCTTAGGCTAGGTCTATACAGTGTTATCTAACTTACAGAAACCACGTGTGATGAGTCAACACTGGTTTCCCCCCTTTTTTTTTCTCATGGGGCCTGGGAACTGGAGGGTGTTTGAAAAGCCACTGGGAGCAGGCACACTTGTTGCTCGTGGCGATGGTGATGTTTCCTCTCATGTGTGGGTGACTTTCTGAAGCTATAGACCTGGTTTCCAGCAAGCACTTCACTTACACACTTGCATATTTTGTGTGTGTCCAAGTGTGCCAGGCTTGTGTGCATGCCTGTGGAGGCCCAGAGCTTGACTTCTGCTTCTTTCTCAATCACTCCTCACTTTGTTTTTCTTTTCCTATTTTTATGTGTGTGTGTGTAAGGGTGGATATAGACAGAAAAAGAGAGACAGAGACACACAGAGAAAATATATGTTGCTGCTTCCTGTGCTCTTGAGTAATGTTAAGACAGTAATTAAGATTGTAAAGGCTCCTGCGACTAGCTAGTTTGAAAAACTGCTGATTTATCTAATATTTAATTAAATAGCATTTTTATAATGTCCAAAACAACTGGCATAAAGAGGCTTGGGAACAAATATAATTAAATTGTCGTGGATATAAAATTGACTGGAGCATTTTGCAGAATGGCCTAAAACCAAGAGAGCCAAAACATGTCCTGAGCACCATCGTGGGATGTTTCCTGACATGGTAAAAAGCTTGTCACTGGAGAAACCAGATGTAAAGCATCTGTGGTGATAGGGGCGAGAACAGTCATGCTACCACTGCTGTCACATGGTAGGCACCAGGTCCCTTGAGACGGTACCTATGAGTTTCTCACTGGACTCTCCATCAACCTCTAGGGCAAGTCCTATCTGTGCTCTGATTTCAGTATGAAGGCCATAGAATGGACATTCAGAGGAGCCGAAGAACATACCGAGGTCCAAGGTCCGAGGTCCGAGGTCCGAGGTCCGAGGTCCGAGGTCCGAGGTC
>NW_021604659.1:3903067-3922373 GCF_004785775.1 Grammomys surdaster
AGGTCCGAGGTCCGAGGTCCGAGGTCCGAGGTCCGAGGTCCGAGGTCCGAGGTCCGAGGTCCGAGGTCCGAGGTCCGAGGTCCGAGGTCCGAGGTCCTGAGCCTGTGAGAGGCAGAGCTGGGCCTTGCGCTTAGGTCTGTTGGCCCAGAGACAGTCCTAACTGCAGCTTCTCAAATCAGAGTCTGTGTAAAGGTTCCTAAAGAGGCGGGTGGAGCCAGAGGACCGAGGCTGGGCTGGGAGGCCAGGTAGTTCTAAAAGTAGAGCACCAGGCAGGTAGTGAGGGCCAAGGTCAGGTCTGGAGGCAGCTTTAATGCCATTCTCTCACAAAAGCCCAAGAAACAACCAGTGGGATGTCTCTTGGCTCTAACCCAGTTCTGTCCCCATGGGAGCGCCACAGTGGTCTCACTGTCTTCCTCTACATGCCCTGTGCATCCTTCTTTCACTGGATAACAGGCTCTGTGTGTTGTCCGGATCCTGTACCTCTCAGATGAGGCTACCGCAGAGGCTAGGAACGCTGGGTTGCCACGGCCAGCCAGTTCGTAAATTGGCTTACGAGCCTCGTGGTCAGCAGTTTAGGCTGCTGTGGGTTCAAATCATGATGGAGGAATGGGGTTGAGGTTGGTTTCTTCCAGGGCTGCCCTCCAGCCCACAGAGGGGCCATTGAACCTTCCTGCAGTGACCATAGCAACTGCTTGTTTTCTCCCCCCTCCACATGAGATAATCCGGGGAACTCCTGCCACGGACAGCACGTTCAGCAAAATGGAATTCTGGAAATTTCCTAAGTGAGCGAGCCAGCAGTTGTTCAAAAGGCAGCCCCTGCTTCCCCTCCCCCATGATCCAGGCTCTGTCTCTGTCGACACTCTTGCTCCATAGCGTGGTTCCTTATTTACCTCAATGCCAACTTCAAGGGTTATTTGCTTCTTCTACAAGAGCTGGCCCCATCCCAGACACAGAAGTGCAGAACATTTCTAAGAATAGGTGCCTAGAGAGTGTTCAAGTCTCTCCATAGAAAGAGTTGGACAGCCTCAGTTTCCCAGCTTCTGATTGGGGTTGAATCTAGAGATTTTCAAAGGGGCCTCTATTGACTTTGGAAACAACCCACTTGCTCCAGCCACTAACACAATGTCTTTGCAAAAGGATGTGGAAAATGGGGGGGGGGGGGGCGGGGGGAAGGGGAGACGAGGCGGCAAAGTGGGCGGTTCCCTCCCTAGCACCTTGGGATTCTAGCGACCAGGAAGATCCGAAAGGCAGCCCTGCACTGCTCTCTTGTGGTTAACTTAGGTATTGCATCAGAAAGGCCTTTACTAGTCTTTGAGCAAGTAACACCACCAAGACAGGAGGGCCACTTTTAAATGTAGGGATCACCTTTGACCTGGTCCAGGGTTAACCTCAGCAAAGGGGTATTTGAAAGACACGTCTGAAGTCAGTCACTGGGCTGTGGTTCTGAAGAGATTCAGCAGTAACTGTGGATTCTCCTAGAAGAGAGTCCCACATACTACTTGCTCCCAGCAGAGGCTTATGGGAAGTCCTAGAGGGTGTGCCAATAGCCCTCAGGAAAGTGAGACTGGGAGAAGGTGCACAGATGTTGGCCTGACCTCTATCCACCGTTGTCCATCTCTGACCTAGAGCACAGCTGAGAATGGGCTAGGCTGAGACACCGACCCTGCAAGGGTCTTTGTAGCTAGTAGTAGCCAGATCCCCCTCCTCTATCTCCCCTAGAGCCAGCCATCTGCAACCCTCCAAGACTGTAGACACCAGAGGGGTTCTACCTCTGCCAGAGGACCACTAGAGGAGGTGGGAAGGCCCGTGGCAGTATCAGGCTCCTCCTACAGATCAGAAGGCTCTCACTCACCTCAGCTCTCCTCTCCTTTCTGCTTCCCCCAGACTTTCCCTCTTGCTCTTGTTCTCCTCCCTCCTTCCTGCTGGGTAGATGCCTAGTTCCAGGCGATAGCTTCCACGCCTCTGACCCCTTAGTCTTTGCTCTCAGACCCTTCCCTCCCAGACCTCAGGCAGGCCTAGGGAACTGTGACTCACTCCATCTTGTCCCTTTCCCACGCTGCCCCTCAGACTAATCATCATCTATCAGGTCTAGTTTGGACACACAGGTCCAGGTCTACCATCTTGGCAATAGGGTCTCAATCTGCTTTGCAATGACCAAGTGGGGCAAGCCTGTCCTTCTCTGCCTGTCCGCTTTTGGGTTCTTTCTCCCATGACCTTTGTTGTCTCTCTCCAGCAATGACAAGGTTTGCTTGACCAGACTGGGCTGGTGTTGGTTAGTTTTCTCATCACTGACCCAAAGCCTGACACAAACAGCTCAAGGATGTATTTACTGGGGTTTTTCAGAGGTTTTAGTACAGCATGGCAGGGAGGGTGTGGCCAAGAAGAGCAGGTTGTGTCATGGTGACTAGGAAGGAGACTGAGCAAGAGAGTGAGCAGTCTGATCTCTCGCTTCCCTCCCTCTGTGTCATTCTACTTGAGCCTACTATTGGGATTTCAGATGGCACTGCCCACCTTCAGGGCATGCCCCCTACCTGATTTCTCCAGACACTCTCTCGTAGATACACAGCACCCCAGAGGAACACGTTACTATTCTCCTGGTTACTACTAGTCTCCTGGTTACTAGTCTCCTGGTTACTTCTCTGGTTACTCTATCTAGTCTCTGTTCAGGTTGATAATCAAGATTAACCATTACAGATGACTTTGTGTTTGGAGTACTCCAGGGCAGAGGAGCTAAGAAGTATAGTATAGTACTGTATAGAACTGTATAGTAGTACAGTTCTAGGGGAAACCCACAATTTCCACAAGAAGCCAAGCCAAGCCCACTTCAATCAGATCCCAGATGCCAAGATATTGGGTGAATACCGACTGAACTCTGAACATTTTTTTGGAAAGTCTAGTTTGTGACTGTGTACTTCAGTCCTTCGGTCTGTCCAGCTGTCCAGGCTCTTCACTTCAGAGATATCCCTTTTGAGTAGAGGCTGCTAAGGTCAGTGTCTAATGGGAACCTGCATAGCATCCACTAAGAAGTGACTCATTAAGGTCTTACCTCAGCAGCCCAAGTTAGACATGTGCTAAGTGTCCAGAGGACAAGCACCCCAGCATCCCAGCACCCCAGCACCCCAGCATCCCAGTATCTCAGCATCCCAGCACCCTAGCATCCCAGCATCCCAGCATCCAGCATCCCAGCACCCCAGCACCCCAGCATCCCAGCACACCAGCATCTCAGCACCCCAGCATCTCAGCACCCCAGCATCTCAGCATCCCAGCATCTCAGCATCCCAGCATCCCAGCACCCTGGCATCCAGCATCCCAGCATCCTAGCACCCCAGTATCCCAGCATCCCAGCATCCCAGCACCCTAGCATCCCAGCACCCTAGCATCCCAGCACCCTAGCATCCCAGCATCCCAGCACTCCAGCATCCCAGCACCCCAGTATCTAGCATCCTAGCATCCCAGCACCCCAGCATCCCAGCACCCCGGCATCCAGCATCCCAGCATCCCAGCATCCTAGCACCCCAGCATCCCAGCATCCCAGCATCCCAGCACCCTAGCATCCCAGCATCCCAGCACCCTAGCATCCCAGCGTCTCAGCACTCCAGCATCCCAGCACCCCAGCATCTAGCATCCCAGCATCCCAGCAACCCAGCCTCCCAGCACCACAGCATACCAGCACCCCGGCACCCAGCATACCAGCATCCCAGCATCCAAGACACATATATGGATGGGTCCCCATTATGGTGAAAATTCTCCTGTGTTCCTGATGTCCCTCCTCACTCCCTCCTCCCTGTGCACCAGCCTCTTGTAGTTCTTCTCCCCCCTCATATCTGCACAGCCTCCATAAAATCCCATGTGTCTACCTCCCAGGTCACAAAGCCTACTATGGGTCTATACCATCGACTGTGCTATCAAAACTATTAAATTTTAAATGATTTTGGGAGGAATTATTTTTAGTTCCCAAACTATAATTTGGTTCATTTTCATATCTGGCTACTATTTTGTTCTCATAGAATATTGTTCTTTCAATATATTTTTTATTCTCTTTTATGCATTTAATCTTTTTAAACATTGAGTTTGTAATTTGATCTGGAACATTGCTAACAAGTGCCAGGGGACCCAGTTACCCCAGTGATTGTATCTACTTACTTCCTCTATTTTGAGCAGAAGTGAGGCCCATAACTTTAAAGGAATTATATGAAAATGGAAGAGGAATCTTGGGAGGTGAAGGGCCTGGGGAGGCTGGAAGGTAGGAGAACACACAGAAAACTCTGCAAGAAAAACTATTACTTTGTATGTGCATTGAAAAATAATAAATAATAAAGAAGTTCTGGTTGGTTTTGAGCTCTCTTGACATTTTTCCAAAGGGCGCTCATGTGTCCCCATGGAGCTGGAATGATCCCCAGCAGTAGAAACAGTAATTTATTTGGAAGGGGGGAAGGATTTACTGGCTTTGTTGGGCTCTGATTGGGGTGGGTTCCACTTTTAACTCTATGCTCTTTTGTGCTTTTCCTGAGCAGAGCCTGGTTTATTCTGGGCTCATCTTTTGTGTTTCCTGTGTTTCCTTGGAAGGAGTAGCGCTGTTGGACTCACTCTGCCCAGGGCTGCTTGGTTTCGTGTAGGTCAAGCTTCCCTCATGGCTCTCAAGGCTCATCCTAGAGCTTAGGCTATGTCTGCACAAGTGACATTTTCCTGGCTTCTGTGGCATCTTCCTGTAAAAGCTCCCACAGCTGGTATTGTCACTTTTTCTTTGTTTGGATGGGAACCCAGAGCCCCTTATATACTAGTCAGGCTTTCTACCCACTGGGTCACATGACCCAGGGCCAGTCCCCTTTTTACTTCGTTTCTTGTAGGGTGTGTGTGTGTGTGTGTGTGTGTGTGTGTGTGTGTGTGTGCAGGTCCACATGAGTGAGGTCACAGCCTCAGATGTTTGAATAATTGGCTCCCAGCTAAAGGCTCTGTTTCAGAGGTTGTAGGAACTTTAGAAGTCTAGAAAGTTGTGGGAGGAATTGGGTGTGGGTCACCAGGGGCTCTGACTTCATTAATGGTAAATCCATTGATAGCATGGTTAGGAGGTGGCAGGAAATGGTCTTTGAAGGGTGTCTGGATCCCTCCCTCTTTTTGTCTCTGTGGGTAAATGAAGCTATGCTGGGTATATACGTCACGTTTTCTTTATCCATTCATCTGTTGATGGATACCTAGGCTGGTTCCATACCTTGGGTCTGTGAATAATCTTCAATAAACACTCATGTGCAAGTTTCTTTGTGGTATGCTGACTTCACTTCCTTTGGACATATGCCCAGGAGTGGTATAGCAAGATTACATTATAGTTCTATTTTTACATGGTTTATTATTTTGGGGAGTGTCCTTACTGATCTTACATTCCCACACACAGAGTATAGTCCTTCCACTTACATCTTTGTGGAATCTTGGCCTTCTGATCCTGGGGCCTCCCAAGCTCTTCAGAGCTTCCAACAAGTACATTCATGTTCTTGTCCTCAGTAGGAAGAATGTTCTCTGAAAGCTGTATCCTCCCCAGCATCATCAGGAGACGGTTGAGAAAGAAGAGAGCCTAAAAGGGGATACTAGCCTTACCAATAGACACATCCTTAGATCAGGCTATAGAAAGCTTTGTCACTGATTTTGATGAGAAGATGCCCCTCTCAGGAACAAAGGTAAACAGAGCTCGATGTGGATCAGTCCAAGGATTAGAGACCCCCGGAACTCTAGAGACTCAGCCTTCCACCTCAGAGAAATTCAAACCATAGGAGTAGCACTCAGCTCAGCTCCATTAACAGGAGCAATGGCTCAAAGACTTGTGAAGACATCCAAGCTGGGAAGAGATAGCCGGAGTCTACAGCACCTGAGCCTGAGAGATGAATCCAAAGAGCAAAGACAAGTTTTTATCATTATGAACAGGTCAGCCACGGCAATCCCCACAGAGTCAGGAAGCATCGCAGATGTGGAGGTAGGAAGCATATAAGAACCAGAGGTTGAGGAGGCTGCTGGGAAATGCTGTCTTCTCAGCATGGCAGGGCCATTGTGCTCATGAGCTCACAGCAACTGTGTTTGCCTGAACAAGACTTGCACAAAGTCAGGCTGGTCCAGCTCAGACAGCAAAGTGTCCCACAAGGCTCAGCTCCTAACTGAAAGTTATTGACAGTTGATGGCCACTGGGGGAAGAGTCAGTTTTTGTTAGGGGTGTGGCCTCTCTTGGGTTGTGATCTCAGCCAGACACACAGATCTCTCTCTCTCTCGTGTTTGTGCTACTATGTATTTTGAGTCTCTGTGTTGCCCTAACATAGCCCTCCTCTAACAGATACGGATTTCAGTCTGCACACTGGAATGTGTGTTTAGGGGAAAGTGGCCTGCAATAGCTCTCTTCCAAGTTGATGGACCAAAAGGACTTGTGTAAACAGCAATAAAAGCGCAAAGGCTGCAGTTCTAAAGCCAGACATCCGTGTTATCTGAGAGATACAGGAATTCAGTAAATACTGGAGGAGAGGAGCTTTAAAAATGGTGAATCTTATCAGTGTTGGCAATCAAGCCCAGAACCTCCGGCATGTGGGTCAGCCTCCACCACAGGGTTACATCTTACGAAAAGATAATACTCACCTCCAAGAAACTAACATAATTAAAAAGGAAAAGGATTCAAAGTCCAATATCTATAGGAAAGTGTTGCATATATACATATATATGTGTGTGTGTGTATGTATATATACATATGTGTGTGTATATATATGCATATGTATATATCATATTTTCCGGTTGTTCCTATGTATTTGGTTTAGTCAATATCATGTCATGTAACTCATACCCCACCATGCTATGTCATTCCATATCATGTTCTTCCAGTAGCATCAGTGGTTGTGTTAATAATATATCATATATTATATCATGCAGTGTCATGCCATATTATGTCAACCAATATTTCACATCGTACTAATCATGTCATACCATACCATGCCATGCCACACGTCAATAATGTATATCATATATCATGCCGTGGCAATCATGTCTTACCATATTATATAACATGGCATGCCATATGTCAATTAAATGTCATGTCATGCCAGTAATGTCTTTTCATGCCTTGTCATGTTATACCATGCATATCACACCATGCCATGACTAATCATGTCACGATTATGTCAATCTTATTGTAGCATATCATTATGTCATGTTGAGCATATATTATACCAGGTCATACCACTCATATAAGGTCATGCCGTGTCATGTCATACCATGAAACTTCATGCTATACCATCTTTCATCATGTCGTATTAGCATGTTATGTCGATCATATTATGTCTTATGTCATATCTTATGTCATCACATGAATGCTTCTACACACTGCTCAAAGAAACACACACACACACACACACACACACATACACACACACACACACACAGAGTTAATGCAGCACTGGCCATGTGTCTTGAGCCACTCAGTTAATCTCACTGTAGCTCAGTCTTCTCCTATGCAAAACATCTCCACGTTACAGGGATATAGTGAAAGTTTAACAAGCTATGTCTAAAAAAAGTTCTTAAACCATTCCAGATGTACAATTGCTCCATGAACTTTCAGACTTTCTGGCTGTAATGATCGCTCAGAGATGAGACAGCTCAACCTGAGGAGATGTGGAGATGTATGCAGACAGACACAGGGCGAGAGAGAGATGATTCAGTCAACAAAGTGTTAGCTGCGCATTCGTGAGGACTTGAGTTCAATCACTGAGACAAAAGTACAAAAGTCAGGCGTTTGCTTTCACTTTCAGTGCTGTTGAGACAAGAGGATCTCTGCTGCCTGCTGGCCAGCCAGCCTAGCCAGAAATGAGCCCCAGATGAGTAAAAGACACTGCCTCACAAAACAAGGTGCAGCTCCTGAGGAAGGACACAGTGTTGACTTCTGGCCTCTACGTGTTTGGGTCCACCTTCCCAGTACAACTGTATGAACATCTACTCATACACAAATATACACACTAGGGCATGCATTTATGTGCACACACACACACACACACACTCAAGATAAACTAAAACCAAAAACCCTACCAACCTCAACATCCTAATGTCACAGTATTAATTGTAACTAGAGTCAGTGGGTCAGGGACTTGGGCAGGCTCAGCTGGGCAGTTCTGGTTCTGCCTGAGCTTGTTTGCCTGTGTGCTGGCCTGCCTCAGGCTGGCTGTTCTAGGAGGGATGTGGCAGGAATTCTGGGGTCACCTGGCTCTGCCTCATGTTGCTTTCCTCCTGGAGCAAGAAAATGGAAAATTCAAGCCCTGCTTCAAGCTTCTGTTGTGACATGTTTGCCCAAAGACAGTTACATGCAGAGTCAACACAGGGAGCAGAATGTCACACACCAGAGGGTGTTGACATCTCACAGTCAGGGCAGGGCATTAGGGTACTTGATCTCTTTCTAAGAGAGGATTCATAAGCTGGGAGTCATCCAGGATGGCAGGCCAGACAGAGCCACGTGTGTTACTCTGCAACAGAATACGAAAAAACTAGATACTAGGACCCTTGTTTTTGCAGAAGGAGTCCCTATGTATCCTAGGCTGACTTTGAACTTGCTGTGCAGCCAAGGATGATCTCATATTTCTGATCCTCCTGCCTCTACTTTCTAAGTGCTAGGCTCACAGTTTACACCACCAAACCCAGTTTATGCACAGCTGGGAACAGACTCCAGGGCTTTGTGCATGCTAGACAAACTTCTACCAACTGAGCCTTACACCCAGCTCCACATGAGCTTGAACTTCCCCCAAGGACTTCAATGTTTTTGTGACTAGAGTAAATCCCTACTAACTACCCTAGGATAAACTGCTACCGAAACGTAATATTAAGGTTACTTAGCTTTTAAGTTCAAGAACCTTGTTCTAGGAACAAGCAAAAGATTCAGAAAGATTAAAAAAAATTTTTCCCTTTCTCAACATTCACTCCCCTTTCTGACTAAAGCCAGCAGATGGCAAGGGGCGCATCTGCTTCTGGAAGGGAAAGGGGTCAAACATCAGAACTTGGAAGAGCCCAGCACAGCTCAGAGCAGTGGTGTGCCCAGAAGCTCAGCAAGTCAGCGGCACCAGAATCATCAGCAAAAGGGCTTCAAACAAAGGGAGACAAGAACATTTGTGAGAAACGGCAAGGCCTGAAATACTCAAAGAAGTGCAGCTCAGAGTTTGCCAGAAACCAGGGAAGAATCCGCCAAGTGTCATTGTCCTGGAGGCTCCGAAGAGTCTTGGACTTCAAGAGCTGGATAGGGCTGCTACCAGCAAAGAGGTCAGAGTTCTGTTGCTCCCAGATTAGAAATTCATAAATGACTGGGTGTTCAAGAAAGCAAAGCGTATTCCTACCCCAGTTGAATATGCCAAGTTGAAGAACAGACACAGGATATAAGTAAGAGAAATTGACCCACTCATCCTTAGGGATGGGAGAGGATGAAGGACCTTATACATCCTTGGGGAAGGATAGAATGAGGGGCCCTTCCTCCCAGGAGGCATCCTAGATTGTTTAGGCTGAGCAAACAATTCGTGAGAAACATGTCAGTAAGCAGCACTACTCATAGCCTCTGCGTCATGTCCTGCCTTGAGTTTCTGCCTAGACTTCCCTGGTTGATGGAATACAAAATGTAAGAGGAAATAAACCTTTTCCTCCCGTGCTTTTTTGCCATGGTGTTTTATCACAGCAATAGAAACCCTGACTGAGATACCATTTTATGCCTGTGCATGATTGGGTATGCATATGGTTAAAATCAGATGCACCGTGGGAAAGGATGCACACAGGTAGCTAGGTGTGCAGAATTAAAACCTGTCACTCAAAGCAGAGATCCACCTATGGTATGCACCTTAGTAACTAACTCTTGCTCCATACGGACCCCATAAAAGGAAGTCCCAAACAATAACTAACACTGTTGAATACCACAGTCATGGAGCCTGCAGCTCCCGTGCACCATATCGGGTCTGCACTATTGTTTTGCTTCTGAGTAAATTTTCTTCACCATTTTGAAGTCCTCCTGTGTTTATTTTTTTTAATTCTTTGAATAGGCTCCAAGAACACAGGACCGCTAGGTCCAGACAGCCAGACATTGGCCTCTGGTAACAGGATGAAGTCACAGTGTTCATGACCCAATCACCTCTCAAAGATTGGGGCCACCCTCTGGGGCTCATAATACTGGTATTAGGTGAGTGGGAGCTTGATTTTGAAGTTAAGTACAGCTCAAAGAGCATAGTACCTGCTTTGCTTGTACTAGACATTCATTCTTGCTTTAGATAGAAGCCCTGGGTCCTAGTCAACATCTGGAACTTTCTGTTGTCAATACTTCAACATCAGAAGCCAGCAGAGAGCCAGCCAGCCTTGGGTTCTGTTAACGACTAAGTTTGGATCATTGAAAGACTCCGCCGGCCTCGTGCCTCTGAAGAGCCTATAGGATCACATGGCTGTGAAAGGGCTTTTAGGTTTGTGGACCTGATAGTGCCAACAGAAAGAGAATGCATGCCATCTAAACTATGTAAGATTGCTTGAGATTCTGTTCTTGAGTTTTTAGTTAAATACTTTGGGCGTTTATGTCTTGAGAGTCATACTCCAAGGACCCTCACCAAGGTTCTGCTGACAGGGCCAAGGGTCAGTCTTCTAAGTCAGTCACAGTCTTGTTTCCATGTGACTTGAATGGACTTCAAAAACACAGGGGTGGGGAGCCCTGAAGTCCAGTTTGTTTATCCCTGGACTTTGATGCTCATCTTCCTACCCCAAGCTGTGACTGAAATAGTCCACACATTTAGTTCCTTCCATGCGGTGATTTCATTGGCAAATGGACAGGAAAGGAAAGTTCTCCTTTCACTGAGTAGCTGGAATGGATGACACAAGTTTACACACAATTGCCAACCTTTCAAATTGAGTTGGATTCGAAACCTCTCTGAGCTCCTCAAAGACCACCTTTGCAGGCGGTTGACTTTTTATGTCCTCCCTTTGGCCAGCAGGGGGCAGGCTGGGCCTGGGAATGTGCTGGGAATGCTCCTGCAGTTTCCTCAAATCCCCTAGGAAGCTGGGGCTGGCATCCTCTACAGCCACACTCACCACCAGTTAGGGGCAGGCTGCTTTCCTCCCCAGCAAAGAAAGAACTCTGGAATTCTGGGCTAGGTCCTCTGCCCCTGGCCTTCCTCTAGGGTCTGCCTGTTCCGGGACTGGAATCTGTCTCTTGGGGGCTCTGAGCCAGCATCTTCTGACAGGGCTGGCTCCCTGCCTCCTTTCCATTGCCATTTTGAGGCCATTCTCTCAGTTCCCACATTGAATGTGGCTCCTGGTGAGTCCCAGAATGAATTCTTGCCAATACTCTCCACTCTAACCTTCTCTAAGACTTGGTTTTCTCACCTGTAAAATGGGACTAAAGTAGAGTGCAGTAGTGCACAATTGTAATCTCTGTGCTAGGGAAGTTCAAGGTCAGCCTGGGCAGCTTGCTGAACATTACCCTGAGTTACATGGCATTCTGTTTCAAAAAGTCACAAAGATGTGTGTGTGTGTGTGTGTGTGTGTGTGTGCCTGTGTGCACAAGCACATGCACGTGTATGTGCTGAAGATATAGCACAATTCCCTGGTATGCATGAAGCTCTGTGTTCAATCCCAAGCATAAACTAGGCATGGTGGGCACATCTATAATTCTAGCACTGGGGGATAGAGGCAGAATGGTCATATTTTCAAGGTTATATAGCCAGCCTGGGCTACCAGAAACCCTACCACATAAAAGGCATGTGTATAGGTTAGGAAGGGGCTGGAGAAATAGCTCAATAGTTAAGAATATTTGCTGCTCACCCAGAGGACCGGAGTTCAGTTCCCGGCACCTGCATGGAGTGGTTCATAAAGGCTTCACTCCAGCTCTGGGGGACCCAAAACCCTTTTCTAGTCTCCCATACGCCCTGCACACATATGGCATGCATGCATATGTGCCCATAGACACCTGATTTTTTTTTAAAAGAAATGATAAAAGGCACTAAATCACACTGTTAAATGCTTAGAAAGTGACTTAGCATGGAATATGAGAGCGATGTCATAGGCATGGATGCCTGCAGGTTTTGGAGACTGTTGGACATGGCTTCCTTTGGCACTTGCCAGTGGGCCTCACAGTGCTGTCATAGGGTGCAGGAGCTGGTGCTTGCTAACTTACCATCAGTCGGAAACAGCCTGGGACTGGTTTGCCAGCCAGCAGCCCAGGTCAGCACTGGCCCCTCCCATGTCTGCTGGCCTCGATACCCAGCACTCCATTCTGACTCCAGACTGTGAGGCTCTTGTCCCTGTGTGCTGAGGAGAGATGTGGATGGAGGCTTTCTGTTGTTGCTTTAAATGCTGAGGTTGAGTTTCAGCCCAGATTCTGGAAGAGGAAGGAAACTTGGAAATTCTATACGAGTGGGGCTCATTCCAGAAGCCCTCAGAGGTATGCCAGGCTTCTGAGAGCTCCTGAGAGCAGCCAAGCCTTCCTCACTTCTCCATGAATGGATAAGACTGGGCATAGGCCACGGACACAGCCAGGGTTTGAATGCTAGCCAAGAGAGGCTCAGGGCATGATGGGAAGGACAGAAACCTTGTCCAGATGCAATCAGATGCTGTTCTGTGTGGGTCACCAAAGCACAGGAAACCAGGCACAGGGCTCCTCACTGCACAAGGCTCTTTTGTTGAGCCTAATCTCTGGAGACCAGGCTTGGCCTCAAGGTTCTGTGCAAGGCTCCTCCCTGCCAGGCCCACCCCAGATCTTTCCATCCAAAGCCTTTGCGAAGAGCTCAGGTTCCCTTTGGCTTCAATGGTAGAGATCAGATCTTGGCCGAGTCTGCCCCAATTTTAAGAAACTCTTTATTGTGGACAGAACCTGGGTGTGGACATTGTGCAAATTCCAACATAATCTCTTTTGATTTTACCCTTCTTACTCTGTCTGGTTCCCACTGATGGCCTTAGCTAGCTGAAATATTAATTACATAAAGATGGCCGGGCTGTCAAGCTGGAGATTCTGTCTCCCTCTTTAGCAGACCAGGAACAGGCCTGGAAGGGAGATCTTTACTCCAGGTTCACCGACGGCGGCAGAAGCTCTTGAACCTCCTCCCTGATCTCCTCAGCTTCATTTTGTGTAGTTACAGACAACTCCCAGTTTTAGATTCTGAGTTCTCTGCAAGTGGCAAAACTCTCTTAAGACCTGTGAATGATACGGAGGGCAGGCCCAGGTATGGGTCTGCTGAGAAGGGAAGTAGGGGTAGCTGGAGGACCCCTTGATCTGAGTGTGAAGCAACAGGAGAGAACACAGGCTCCTCCCTCCCTTGATCGAATCATTCATCCAAAAGGATCCCAGAAATGTCTTCAGGCTAGAAAGGGGAAGGGTTCTGGAGGCTCCCGTGATAGGTTGTGAAAGGGGGATTTAGCCAGGGGTTCAGAGCAGACATGGGGGCCCTAGGGGTTCCTGAGTACACAGAAACCTGTTTCCCATCTGTAAACAAGCAGAGCAAGTAAAGTGAAGTTTGGGAAAGCGGCATGTACACATGCGCAGCTGAGGGGTGGGTGTCATGGGCCTCGCAGGGGGCAGTGGAAGGATTTATCAGAGAGGTACTGTAGTTTTTAGAGGGTGCTGGAGTTGGACCTAACTCACTCCCTCTCTCCTGTGAACCAGCTGGGAGATTCGACAGGAATCCCCTGCAGCTTGCTCCTTCTTTGGATGCTCCTCCTGTCCAGTTGGTTTGTTAGAGAGGGTACTAAATGGATCCTGTCACTGAGACTTGGTACTGTCATCCATGGTCAGCCTGGACCACACTCCATGGACCAGGCCTCCTCGTGGGGAGAGTTGCCTCCGGGTATAGATGGTCAGGAACCCCTTGCACAAGTGTGAGCCACTCAGGCCACTCAGAGCAGCTAAGGTGAATTTGAATCCTAGTCTTGGACTCATGTTTCCATGGAAACCTACTCTTGCGGATGCTCCTCTTTTTCCAGGCTCTCCTGGGTCTGCTGGGTTCAGGATCTTAGGTACCAAGTACACCAAGGATTCCTCCCAAACTCAGAACCGGAACCAGTTTCCAGAGCTCTGCAGGGCTGTCTGGGAGAAGAATGAAACTTTCTAAACATAGAATTTTCCAGATTAGGTAAGATGGGGGAGGGGACTGGGCACTTCCGATGTGAACATAGAACAGACCTAGTACCATGCTGAGGTTGGTTGGTAAAACTGAGGATTTGGGTGGCCTGTAGGTTCCCAGGCCCTTGCTGAAGACCCATTTTAATCTGGGAGTTGTAAGCCAAATGTCACCCTGCAGACCACATACCCTTTCCCACACTTCTGTTTCAATCAGACAGTGAAGGACAGACTTCCCTCACTAGCAGGCAGCTGGTCTCCCTTAAATAGCTATGGCCCAGGTGAGTGGGATTTGCCACAGTCTGCAGAAAGAGCCCTGAATTGAGAGGCCTAGGACTCATCAGTCTCCAAGCAGGGCAGCCCCAGCTTGGACCCCAACTGCAGCCCTTCTCCTCAAGGCTGTTTCTCTGCCCTGAGTCAGCTAAGAGTAGTACCAGGACTCCAGGTCCAAACTCCCACGGGGCCTTATGCTTTTCTTTCTGATTCCATGTTTGCCTCACTATCCAGCAGAACCGACTTCTGGGACGGCGGAGGGAAGGAGAGAGAGAGAGAGAGAGAGAGAGAGAGAGAGAGAGAGAGAGAGAGAGAGAGAGAGAGAGAGAACATCCCTGGGAGAGTGGGAGGTGTCTGTGTCTCTGAGACTGGTTTGGGGGCTATGAGATTGTTCCAAACTCAGAAATCAAATGAATGTGTGGAGGAAGGGACGCAGGAAGGTGCTTGAAGGTGGGGGCTGCCCCATCTGCAACTCTTTCTGAAATTAAAGAAGAAGTCTAGTTTTATTAGCTCAGTTTGAGGTAGCTCTTACCCCCTGGGGATGCAGCTTCTTATCAGCTCCCAGTACCAATCAAAATCACTGCAGGAGGCTGGGCATGCAGCTCCCTAGAGAGTACTTGCCTAGCCTGCACAGGAACCGAGGTTACACCCCTGTCAACACACACACACACACACACACACACACACACACACACACGCCACCATAGTTTCTTTCCATGTTTCAGGTAAATTGTAGAGATAAGCTAAAGAGCCAAGCATCCAGGTGGGCAGGTGCCTCTTATCTCTGGCTGGTACCCTGAGACTTCACAGGCATCGCCCAGCCCTCCCTCAGGAATCCTAGAAGCCAAGATCATGGACTCCTGACTCTAAGATTAATGTTAATTGGAAGTGACCCCTTTATCTAGCTACCAGTAATCCTGGTTTGCACAAGGAACAAACCCTGGACAGTACTAGACAGGGCCAACAGGTTGGCCAACCCTTTTACACTTGATTGGGTTAGAGGTTTGAGGAAGAAAGGGCACTACTTAGACGCCTCTGTCTGTACCTGTCAAGAATAGTGACACTGGGTGAGAAGAGAGGGTGGCTGGTCCCTACTTGTTCTCCAATGGCTGCGACTACTGTAAGTTGAAGATCACTGGGATGTAGCCCCCGAGGCAGCCAGGGCTGCTGCGACTGAGTGGTGGGCAGCAGTGGGAAGGGGAGTTTTCAAAAGGAGCAGAATTTCACACTGAATCTTAATCTGCTTCACGCAGAGACTCATAAAATCCCGATATAGCCCCAGACTGTCATGTTTATAGACAGCATCAGCCAGTGTGGCAGAGGCAGTGGCTTGGAGGGAGACCAGAACTTGCAGAATAAATGCATCAGGGTGAGACTTGCATTAAAATAATAGAGCAGCTTCCCCCAGCCAGGAGAGGTGGAGCAAGCTGATGCTCTCACCTGGTTCTTGCAAGCCCAGCAGCATGTGGGCTGAGTTGCAGGGAAGGCAGCAGCAATCCTGCTCTACCCTAAGTCAGCCCAAGCCCTGAACTGGACATGTCTGGAAGGCATAAAGCTGGTGTGTCTGTGATAGTGAGCAATGTAGGTGTTAGCTGCCAATCAATGGATGCACGTGGGCGGATTCCGAAATGCCTGGAAGTGGTTGAGAAAGAAGTGGGGCTGAGCGAGTTATGGAAGCTCAGGGGACAGGGAGGTTCCTGGGAATGTTCTGGGGACACTCCCAACACGGGGTGGGGGGAGGGGCAGGCTCTAAAGCATAGTGGTGTTCCGGGCATGAGCAAAAGCTGAGGTGTGTGTGTGTGGGGGGGAGAGTCATGGAGGCAGGAGGAGAAACAAGAAAGAGAGGTGAGGGGTCATCAGTGGGAAGAAATACAGGTCAATGTTTCTGGCATGCAGCCAGAGGAGAAGAGTACCCCCTCCCACTCCCAGAATCCCCCAGCATCCCCAGGAGCGCACCTAGGTCCCTGACATTCATTACAGAAAATAACTTTAGGAGGAGTCAAAGTTGAACAGAATGAGTTTATTGACTAAGCAGAAAGACAAGATACACTTGAAGAAGTCGAGTGCCCGGGGTTAGGAGAGGCATGCACGTAACCACCCCAGCAGTCACTAAACACATGGCTTGAGGACTTTGAAGCTCCTTGGTTTACATCCAAGTTTAGAAATTAGGGAAAGTATCTGTTGGTATATTTCTTTTGTTCTTGCCAGCAGGATCTTGTCCTTGAGGAGGAGACACTTTGAGGGACACTGTGCAGATGTAGGGTGAAGGAGGAGAACTAGCAGAAACCGCCACCCATTTCCAAAAAACCATAGTCAGGGGTATCTATAGTTACACACAAGTCACAAGGAGGGTGGACCTAAGGATGGCCTATAGGCTATCCTTAATGGTTTCCTTTGTGGTAGTTCTTAGAAAGAGAATGGAGTTCCTTTGCAGGCTGTCTGGTCAGTTACAACAAAAACTAGGTGTTAGCCAGCTGAGGATGGAAATCAAGTCAGAAGAATGAGGATGCCCTTTACTTTTTCACATCCCCTCTATTTCCTAAGGCGACAAGAAGAATAGCCAAATCCATACCACAGCTTTATCTCTAAGAGAAATGACTCTTGAAGTCTAGATATTACATAGAAAGAATGAGTTTGGGTACCAGAGCAAAAAACAGCCACTGCTAACATCAAAGGCTGGGGTGAGACAGAGGTTCACTGTCCAGGCAGCAGGGTTTAGGCCTGCAAATCTGCTTCCTATTCCTGTACCCCTCCCCAACATGTAGGGCATTGGCTTGCTTGTAAGTTAACAACAGTTTTTCAAAAAAAATTTTTTTCTCATTATGCACTTTAGAGAAGTAATTTCTAAACATTGGTCTGTGTGGAGAACATGAGGAATGAATGAGTCAAACATTCCCTGGTCTGAGGTTAAATGTGGAACATAAAGGAAATGTAATGAGTTTTTCATAAGCTAAGTTTATTCAACTTAAAGGAACATGCTTTCTACTGAGATGACGCTAAGACGGTATTTTTACTGTTGCTTTGGCTTTTGTTAATGCAACCCAGGTCCCCAAAGTAACTTAAACTTAGAATCTCTGCTTCCTGAAATCCAAAAGGCCACTGTTTACATCACCACTGAGTTCTCTGACTGGAATATATGTTGATAACATGGGGGCTGTTGTTGGTAATAATGGAGAATCTTAATCTGAGCAGTTTCACCCTTGGGAAGACAGGAAAGGCTGGAGAGCAAGAGACCAAGTCTCCTTGGAAGACAAAAATTTCCACCCAAATCCTCCCAACAAGATAGCAAAGGGGATTGAAAAGAGTACACACCTTGGGGACAAAGAGCATACAACAGACAGGACATTTGGGAGCTGGTAGACTCGTGAGAGTTGTGAATTTCTCCAATGCTATAACTTGATGCCGTGGATGGAGCTATTTGTTTTCAAAGCAGGGTTTCTCTGTGTATCCCTGGCTGTCCTAGAATTACCTCTGTAGACCAGGTTGGCCTTGAACTCACAGAGATCCATCTTCCGCTGCCTCTGCCTCTGCCTCTCAAGTGCTGGGATTAGAGGCATGTACTATCATTGCCCAGTTTAGATGGAGTTATTTATAAACACAAGAAACTTATATCTTATAATTTTGGAGACAGGAAGTTCAAGGGTCAAGGCCCCAGCAGATCCAGTGTCTAGTGATGGTCTGCCCCTTCTTGATTCATCACCGTGTGGTCAAAGAGAGCTCTCACAAGCTCTTCTAAAAGATTTGATTCCACTCATGAGGGTGGTATTTTTGGACCGTCTCTGTCCAGGCCCTACCCGCTAAGACTCTCACACTTAGCAGTGGGCAGGGCCAGGCAGGGTGGGACTTCACATATCCAGATCATAGCTCTTTTTTGTTGGTATCCAGAACATGGAGCCCTTCCAGGCAGGAGTGTGGGAATCACCTCTGAAGAACAGTCATTAGCCTGAGAGGAAGACCTGCTGGTGGTTCCAAGTTCCTTGAGGCAAAGGTCCTGAGAGATTGCTCTGCTGACCCAGAGTCTTGACAGACACAGTAGACTTTCAGTAGACTTTCCCTCCTGACTGTGAGCAATAGCCAAAGCCCATGGGATGTTTGTGTAATAGGTGATTTGAGGCACACTTCAGGAGTGGGGGTACAGTTCAGAGAGCAAAGGCAACTTAGGAGCATCCATAAGGAATTAAAGGACCTTTGAAACAACAGCAAGGGTCTTGGAGATTCAAAATAAGAGAACATTTAAAAAAAAATCTATGGAAGAGTCAGAAGAAATTAGAAAAAAAAGGGGTGGAGAGACAGTAGAGGATAAAAGTCAGGAAAACGAGAAGATCACATTAGAAAAGACAGAGTGTGACAACCACAGCCTCCAGTGCAGGAGAAGGAAATATGAACCAGCTCTTCCTGGGTTGCAAAGTCTGCAGATGTCTTCAGGCCTGGGTGTCTGAGAACACTTTCCACCCATTGGTGAGGAATCTGAGTATATTGTCAGGAACAAGGCTTCTTACTAAGAACAGTCAGTGGGCATACAGTCTACTGTGCTCTGGAATTCACATTCACCAACTCATTTTATGGAGTGTAGGATTACTAACCTGGTCTGTGAAGAACAGGGCCAGTGACCGCACCAGGAAGGGAGAAGGGGCAGATGGCAAAGGCTAGTTTTCAAAGCAGGGAGTCAAACCTGAGACACATGGCCATTCCAAAATAGAACCTTTCAAGTTCTTATTATTTTTATACTCTTCCCTCTTCACTTCGAAGGGATCTTTTTGTTCTTTTTATGTCTTGGATTTGTTTTTAATGAGCATGCTTTTTTTTTAAAACAACAAAAACGTCATTATTCTTCAAACATTTTGTTTTGAGTTTTCTCTCCATCTGGTTTGCTTCATAAAAATGGGAGGGAGAGAAGGAGAGGGGGAGATGGAGAGGGAGAGGGAGAGGGAGAGGGAGAGGGAGAGGGAGAGG
>NW_021604659.1:3922773-3929307 GCF_004785775.1 Grammomys surdaster
AAGAAGAAGAAGAAGAAGAAGAAGAAGAAGAAGAAGATTTATCCAGAGGCTCTTTTAATGTCTTAATTCACTGTTCTAGGACAGCACAGCAGCTGGATGTGCTCTGAAGTCTGGAGGGTGGATGGGACTCACTGTTTTCCACAGAGGGGCCCAGTGAATACTAAGTTCCCAGGAAAGAATTGTTGGGAGGCTGTGCTTGAATCATGGCTGGTTTTGTTGGACTGGCATAGGCTTCTCTCAGGATAGCAGAGGAGCCCGGGGTAAGAATTCATGCCAGGCACAGAGTATAAGGTTCTCCAGGAGCTGAGCAAGCTCACACAGAATCCCCAGGAGAATCCTGGGAGACGCTTGTCCAGTGTTCTTCTGAAGGATGTGACCAGGACCCTGTCCTCCCTTCTCAGTTTCTAACTCACTGAACCCTCTACTTATTTGAGGACAAGTGTGTGGTTTAGAAGCTCAAATTGCCCCCAAATCAGCAGCTGCCAGCTACTGCCCTTTCTCCCATCTCTACCCGTGTCCCCTCACCCAGGACCTTCTGTTGAGAGAATTTGAAGGTGAGCATGGGGAAGGAAATATTCAGAAAGAGTTCACTCACTCACTCATTCATTTACTAACTCATTTATTCATTCTGCACCGTGTGGCCTTCACATCTAGCCTTATGCATTGACTGGGGCAACACTCTAAGCCAGTAGCATCTCCCTTGTTGTGAGGAGCTTGTGTAGGTATTGTCCTAAAGTGAGAGAGATGGTGACCTCCGGGTGGGAAGAGAATCACCTTCTGGGGAACTTTCCTCTCGTCCTTGATGCTCATAACTCAAGCTGTACAAACCCTGCTGTTTGCTGTCATGCCAATGATGGTGGGTTCTGTTCTTGCAACAGCATTTCTCACGTTCTGACTGATCCAAATGGGGGGAGGGCTGGTTGGGGACAGGAGGATGATTTCTAGGACCTTTGAGCAGGAACGAAGCTAAGTGTGCTTGGGAGGTGCCATTTAAGATGGAAAGGGCCAGGTAGGGGGACCTGGCTCAGGCTGGAGGACCCAGTTGGCAAAGCAAGGTACTATGAGTGTGACTATTGCGCTGCAGGTGCCCAGTAAGGAATAGTTGCCACCTCCTTGCAGAGGCCAGAGAGATGGCACAGCAGGTAAAGATAACTTGCTTTGTAACATTGATCACCTGACTTTGATTTCTGGAACCCACATAAATTGGAAGGAGAGAACCTGCTCACGAAACTATCTTCTGTTCTCCACATATGGGCTATAGCGCACTTGTGTGTGTGTGTGTGTGTGTGTGTGTGTGTGTGTGTGTGTGCATACACACAACCTATAGTAGTAACAACAACAATAATAATGAATACAATCAAATTTGAAAGAGGAAATTGAGGTGACACCACTTTAATGGCAGAGACCTGGGTATTTCTAATGAGTCATTCTTTGCATTTAATTAGTATATCCATCCATTGTTACACCCTTCAACATCACCGCCCACTCCTGCAATTGGTGGGTAACCAACTACCAAAAGGGAAAACTCATTAGGTTCACGGGAATACAGTGGAGAGGAAAGGAGCAGGTGATAAAGAGGCTCCTGGAGTCCTGGCCCCAAGCAGAAAGCTTGGTGATCCCCTCTCCCCATTTTGTGCACAGCAGACTATGGCAGCTCTCTCTTTTGAGGGGTTCATGATGAACATGGCCAGAGCCCCAGCCTGGGCTCTGCCTGTTTCCTCACTGGCTTTCTCAGGGTTCCTCATACTCAATATGCTATGTTGTGGTCTGGTTCTTATTTAAGCCTAAAACAGCACAGGATCCAGAAACCCAATACAGATCAAAAAGGCCTTTTAATTTAGTGATTTCACATAAAAATAAAAAGAAGAGTTTGGTTTCTTCCCAGGTCCTGGGTACAGCTGCCCTTCCCAGTCACCCTGAGTTGTGGTTAGAATCTCATCCCCCAGCCTCTTGGTCTAAACTCTCAAGTCCGAGTTTGCTGTGTCTTCAAAGGGTCAAATTCTTCCTGCAGGGAGAATGCAGGGATCTGATCTTGTCTATGAGAGATTCATATTTTAATAATTTCATTTATTTTTATTTTATATATATTGGTGTTTTGCCTGCATGTGTGATGGACTCAGATCCTCTGGAACAGGAGTTACAAACAGTTGTGAGCTGCCATCTGGGTGCTGGGAATTGGACCTGCGTCCTCTGAAAGAGCAGCCAGTGCTCTTAACCACTGAGCCATCTCTCCAGCCCGAGGCACATATTTTAAAAACATTTTTAAAAATTACACATACTTAGTGTGTGTGCCCACACTCATGTGCATGTGTGTGCAAACGAATAAACATACATGCGCATGTGGAAGTCAGAGGACAGCTTACTGGATTAAGTTCTCTCTTTCCACCATGTGGGCCTTTGCAGTTGAACCCAGGTTGTCAGGCTTGGTGGCAACCATATTTAGCCACTGAGCTATGTCATTAGCCCAGAAGACCCGTCTTGGCAGCCATGATACTCTTAGTCACCTGACCCAGTGACTACACATTTCAACTATTATGACTATATGGTGGTTATCTCTTGTGAGCGAATAAGGGCTTGTGGTTGGGGTTCCCTGTTAGGGCCCAGGGCCAGGAGTCCTAGGTCTCAGTAAGGCAGGAGTTAGCCCTTGGCAGACAATAAGGATTGATTGGGAGACACTCTTGTAGCACAAGTAACCACTCCCCTGATTAGATGAGACACCACCAATGACCACCTCTCACTTGGGCCAAAGGAACATTCATAGGCCAAAGGGATTCCAGTGATTCAGCCTGCAATGGACTGGGAAAGGAGCACACTCAATAGAGATGACCCCAGTCTCTATTGAGCTCCCAGAGGGCTGCTGGGCCAGACAGCACTTTGGGGTTCCTCCCTGGGGGCCCCTCCTACTCTCAGTTCTTTCTCACTTTCCCTTCATAGTTTTGTTCCTTCTGCTTGCTCTTTAGCCATGTCTCCTTATTCTTCTTGAGCCTGAGACAGTGAGCTTGGAAGCCACTGGCTTGGGTAAACATCACTTTGGTAAACATCTGTGTGACACCCTAGTTCCCTATGTAAAGCTCACCGAGAGCTAAGGTAGACTGTCACTGTGGAAACCATATGTTATCAAGACAGGAGGGGGTTAAGTTGTCCTAACCCCCTTAAGCCTAGTAATATTCTCCTAAGTTGTGATAGTCTGGCTGGGTCAACTCTGGGGCTTTACTTCCACTGCTGCCACTCTTGTTAACCCTTGCCACCCCAGGCCACTCTCTCTCATCATGAGCACAGCTCATTAACCGTCAGTGAAAACAGCTCTCACCCCAAAGGAAATTAAGAAATCATTCATTCTTGAGCCAAATATGAAGGACCATGGCCCACGAACACAGGTTTAAGTTGTCCCAAATGACATGTTCTAATGTGGAAACAGTTTCAGGGAAGTTTTGTATTTATAAGAGAATGAGAAGTTATAAATCAAGTTATTATTTTTAAAATACATTGGTGGGAATGTTCTGTAGGTGGGGGAATCTGCTATGGCACTCAAATATTGTTCTTAGCCTATGGGTTTGTGGAAAGCTAAGTTAATACATTCTAGAAGGCTTTATCTGATAGTCAAATGGTTTTAGGTCAGCCACAGAGATGGGCAACGAATTAAGGGAACTGAAGATCAACCAAGATAATTCTGGTTCTGGATTTGCAGCATTCCAACTCTCCACAGCCACAGTTCTCTAATCAGTCAATTCGACTTGTAGAATCTTTAACATAGACGTGTGTATGTGTGTGTGTGTGTGTGTGTGCGCGCGCGCGCGTGTGCGTGTGCTCGCACGTGTATAGTTCATATGGGCCAGGGGTAACCGGGGAATTGTGGCACAGGGAAGGCATGGTTAGAGGTGAGAGGGCTGAGCGGCATAGGGGTGAGTGTTCTGTGAATGTTCTTAACAATAATCCACCATCATTCTACCCCATGTAGACCCTGGCTCTGAGATCTGCCTAGCTTCCTCTGCTCTCAGCCTCAGTTTCCCCAGGGCTGAGCTTGTGGTCCTCCTCTGGCTTCAACTTCTGCTCTGCTCCTTCCAGGAGGGGCAGCCTGAGCATCATCTCACACCGAGGACGAGGCCACCTCAGGTGAGTTCACAGGGCCATCAGCTCTTTGGCCATCATCAGATCTAAGGGCCAACAGCAACATGGGCTCAGTGGGCCTGGAGAGGTATGGAGGACAATGCAGTTGCTGACAGGACTTTCAGGCTGAACTGAGCTCTGAAAGAAAAACCTATGGCTAAAGAGGGAGGTGAGCAGAGTTCACAGGCATGGATGGGGCCTTCTACGTGATTGGATGGATGGTATCTGTCAAAATAGTGACTGGTGGTGGAGGGGAGCTTCCCTTAGAATTTATACAAAGTGGTGGATGGTGGAGAGAGAGGCATGTTCTTTAGGGACAAATGCACACGTACAAAAAGACATGAGAGTAGACGAGAGGGAAGCCTTAAAAGAGGGGGATTCAGTGGAGCGGGAAGGGGACAAGGGAACATGATCAGGGTAAGTATGATCAGAGTGGGTTATGTACATATATGAAAATGTCATCATGAGACCCATTGTTATTTGTAATTAATGTGCTAGGAAAAAAAAACATTTAAAGAGATGATGGTAAGTGTGTCCAGTGATGTTGGGAGGCAGGGAGGTTGGGGTTTTCCGTGTTAGGTTTGGGGGTACGGTATAGATGTGTGGGTCCTTATGCACGAAATCATTCAAGGAGTGCTGCTAAACATGTGTGGACACAGCCTGCGGCGCTCAGCAGGATGACCAAGCTCTGTACAGAAAATGAGCCTCACCCTGAGGCCACTGGGATGCTTTCCAAGGATTTAAGTCAAGCAAGAGGATGCCAAGCTTATAATAATGGTGGATTTAATACATCAAGCTGTAGAGAAAGGGTCAGGGAAGAAAAGAGAAGAGGCAGGATTAGAGGACCCCTGGGAATCTAGGGGAAGCATGGCAAGGCCTTCTCTGACTCAGTGCTGGGAACAAGGGAGGGAGAACAGGCTGATGGGGTCAGGATCGTGTTTAGAGTCTTGACAGCGATGATGGACCAGCAAGGGCATGAAGAAAGCTGTCAGCACGAGCTCCTTCCTGAAGAACGGGCTCTGAAATCAGCTTCCCTCTGCTACTGCCTGTGCCACAGACTTTCTAGGGTTTTCCTCCTCCACAGCTTGAGTGATGCTCAAAAAATAATTTTTCTCGCTGCTGATAACATGCCTTCTCTGGGGGTGATTCCTTATGTCTGTATCTTATCCTTACTAGCACTCCATACTCAAAGCATTGTTCTTGACTCTTAACCACCCACACATCAACTTGGTTCTGGAGAAGAAAACTTGGATGCAGGAGATGGGAAAGGGTTTGTGTCACAGGAGTACCTGGGACCATGTATGCTTGCAGCCTGCCCCTAGCTCATACATGGAGCTAAGGGGGCATGGTAATCTTGGCTTTGCCAGGCAGAGCCAGCAGTTGGGCAGTTCATCTCCTAAGTGCCCTGTTCCCCTTGTTCTGAGCAGAGTATTTTAGAAACATACACACACACACACACACATAATTTGTGTTCTTCACAATGATGTCAGAACTTAATCGAATAACAATAAATTCACAAGCTATTATTGGCAACAATTCACCAAGAAGTTCTAATTTCTCTTGATAGCTGATAGCTGGCTGTGGGCAAACACAGGCTCTTTGATTTCAATAACTACTAATATTAACTCCCAGCTGGCACACTCCACATTATATAGTAGATCTGTCTATCAATGTATACATGTGTGGGTTACATAATGGCTTCTGTAGGGTTAAAGAGGCCACAGCAGAGTTAAAGGGATTTAAAGAGGTCTTCAAGGGGCAGAGGCAGAGAGTTGATGCAGATGCACAGTCATTACTGGTAGTTACATGAGATGGGTGGTTACATGAGAGGCCAAGTAGATTCCACAGTCCACAGGGTAAGAGCCAATGAAGATATAACCCAGGTGCTTAGATGCAAGGATGCTGTTGACGTGTGAGCTGCAATTAATGGGCCATCAGAAGTGCAATAAGACATAGCTCTTGAAAGGGACTTTTCAGGTTTCCTACAGGTAGTGTACGTGGTGGGCTCTTCTGAGCTATCACTGTAGATGACGCATCATGGCAGCTCCAAGCCCATAAGCATCTCAGAAAGACAAGACCGCCTCTCGTTGAAGTTTTGGAGTAGTCATCAAAGGGAAAATGCAGTCTTGGTAGGAGAGGGATAGATTTGCATTTCTAGCCTTGCTGATGCTGCACCTGAAGCTGAGGATGAGGAGGCAGAGCACAGCCTGGGAAGTTTTTCAAGCTCCTTGATTCTAGGCGATGTTTTCAATTAGCACTTTAATCATTTGGCAAAAACACAGAGACAAGCTTTCAGAGAAAGAGTTCCATCACCTGGAATAAAAGGCTGAGTTGCCCACAGTTGTGGCAAGCTAGCTTCTCTGGGACAGCCAGAGCCCTGCTGCTGCTGCTGCTGCTGCTGCTGCTGCTGCTGCTGCTGCTGCTGCT
>NW_021604659.1:3929317-3931543 GCF_004785775.1 Grammomys surdaster
CTGCTCCTGCTCCTGCTCCTGCTCCTGCTCCTGCTCCTGCTCCTGCTCCTGCTCCTGCTCTGTGGAGTCCACTCTCTGCTCCAGGATGTCTGAGGATGTCTTATCTATTTATTCTTATGACAGTTCTGGGGATCAAATCCAGGACCCTGTATATACTGTGCAAGTACTCTTCTATTGAACCTCAGCTGAGCATCTCAGGAGATCAGGATGTGCAGGGCCTCTCCCCTCTGGGAACAGAAGGTTAGGCATGCAGCTGGGATTCTGCACGTTGTCCAGGAGGCAACGCAGGTTAAAGGAAATTCCACAAATAATTCTAAGGAGCCACCCTCAGCCTTACCCTGCCCCATCTGGAAATTCCATCCCATTGAAAGCATCCACTTGGGAGCCAGGAGGGAAGGAGGGGGAGGGGACACTTTGTTGATGTCCTGTAGCCCTTTCTCTGGGGTGGGGTGGAGGTAGTCAACTCTCTCAGCTTCTGACAAGGGCAAGGATTGATGCTAGGATCGCAGACCTGCTTAAAGACCCACAGAAAAGCAAGTATGTGTCTGAGCCAGAAGTAGTGTTTGAATCTTCAGCCAGTGGAGGTTGGCCAGATTCTGTGCTGTGCTTTGAGAGCATACAGAAGACCTCGTTCGCTATTCTACCAGAGGAGCAGGTATGCACCTGTCTGTAGTTATAATCCATTATGTGCCAGGTGCAGCTTTCACCATGTTCCCAGTTTTCCCAAGTAACTCTTACAACTCAGCAGGTACACACATTTTTTCTCCTTTAGGGGGCCATCTTGGTTAGGGTTACTAGTGCCCTGATGAAGCACCATGATCAAAAGCAAGTTGGGGAGGAAAGGGTTTATTTGGCTTACACTTTCACATCACTGTCCATCATTGAAGGAGGTCAAGACAGGAACTCCAGCAGGGCAGGAACCTGAAGGAGTTGCTGCTGATACAGAAGCTATGGAGGGTTGCTGCTGATTGGCTTACTCTCATGGCTTGCTCAGCCTGCTTTCTTATAGAGCTCAGGACTACCGGTCCTCTCTGGCTCCACCCACAATAGATTGGAGTCTCCCACTGACTAAATCAGAAAATGCTATTAAGACTTGCCTGCAGCCAGATCTTATATAGATAAGTTCTCATTTGAGGTTCTTTCCTCTAAGATGCCTCTAGCTTGTGCCAAGTTAATATAAAACTATCTAGCACAGGGATTGAGTGAACTGAGTTATAAACTTCCTGTTGTGTAGCATGAGGGAAAGAGCTGGGCATGCATGCTTGTGGCTTTGGCATAGCTCTCCAGAGTCTGTGACATTTCAGCTTTATAGAGATCCAGTCTAGGATGCCTTCCAGGCAGAAGCAGCAGCCACTGTTATAGGCAGAAAAGATCTTCCCCATCTCGAATCTGGAAACAGACATGGCTTTTCCCAGTACCTATTGCATACATCTTTTCTCCTGGGGTGCTCTTTCTCCATCTGGGAAGAGGACTGGGAGGGTCCCGTTTCTGCAGGCAACCATGCTGTACTTCTCCATGCAGGTGGAGTCCTCTGCAGAATATCTCACCCCAGTCTCAGCCCTGGCCCTCTGCCCATCAAGGCTGTCAGCAATGTTCCAGCACCCTGGCCTTAGCCAGTTGGCATCCTGGGCCCCACTGTACTTCCAGCAAGGATATTTTTATGGTCCTGATGGTTGTCTTTCAGATCCAGTCTCATTGTTTGGAATGTCAGCAGTTGAAATGCAGCCCTCAGTTGAGCCTTCTGTGGCCACTGAGATTTGCCTCTTGCTAATCACTCATGTCCTGTTAAACTGGCCAGTCCCTTCTGAGATGTTATTTGAGGCTCGAGATAGTCTATTGAGTTGATATTGCTGTGCCACTGATGTGCATAACCGCACACTGCAACTTCTCATGAATGAACATGGGAGTCCAAGTATGCTAATCTAAAATCTTTGTTAGAAGATGGTACTGTAAAAGTAAAACCATGATTGTTCCAGGATATGAAATGAAAATGTGTCACCTTTATTTAACTTATCACTTAATGCAAAGAGGGTAATTCAAACCACATGTATATTTTGAGATATAGGAACAAGTTTAGATGTAGTGTACAGGCAAGCAATGCTCTCAAAATGCAGGGTTTGCAGGGATATACTAGCCAGGTCTGCAGGGGTATACTAGCCAGGTCTGCAGTGGTGCACTGGCCAGGTCTGCAGGGGTATACTAGCCAGGTCTGCAGGGATATACTAG
>NW_021604659.1:3931553-4000360 GCF_004785775.1 Grammomys surdaster
TGCAGGGATATACTAGCCAGGTCTGCAGGAGTATACTAGCCAGGTCTACAGGGGTATACTAGCCAGGTCTGCAGGGGTATACTAGCCAGGTCTGCAGGGGTGCACTGGCCAGGGCATCAGGGGCTTTCTGCTAATTTTCATTTTTTTTTTCACATTTTCCACCTAATGCATTCTTAAGGACCCAGGCATGTTTGTGCAGGTTAAACATCTGTTGGACTGCATTTGGCTACTTTCATCCTGAGGTGAGGCTCTAGGCAAGCAGGTGACTAATCCTGCTTGGGGAAAAGCAGGCTTCTAGTCTAGACTTATTTTTGAATTCCTTAGAGGAAGAGGAGGTGGGGGCAGGAGGTTGGGAGCCAGTTGTGGGGTCTGTAGAGTAGCAGCCTGATTCAGGTACAAGTGTCTTACCTTTAATCTTGAGAATTTAGTATGTTTGCTCCCCATGTGACCATGGTGAGTCAACTGTGAACAGTTCTTTTAAGTGACTCCTTGGTGTAGGAGAAATTGTGTCTTCACCCTCTAAGATAAGGTGATCTTGTTCCCAAGCACTTCACCCTATGAGCTTTTATGAACTAGGATGAATGCAGATAGGTTTAGTCAAAAGAGGCAGCTGTAGGAGAAAGAAGGCCATGTGGCGACAGAATGGAGATTGAGGGACTGCAGCTGCCACCAAGGGACACCTAGATAACCCTCTGACCAGGCACCAGACTGGAAGATGCTCAGAGGGACCCTCCCTACAGACTTTGGAGGGAAGAAACATAGCCCTGGTGATACCTTGGCTTTGAACTTCTAGCCCTCAGACCTGTAAGAACTGTAGGATTTTAATTTATTTTTTAGACACATAGTTGGTGACACTTTGCTACAGAGGCCCTAAGAAACTACTACAGTTACTATGGACATCATGGTCTGGGAAGATATCCTGTGGCTTTGAGGACCTCCCTGTTGTTATGAGGAATTCCCAGTTTAATCTGGCATCTTGGTGGGGTGTATTATTTTTCCCCTTTCAATAGCTGATTGTGGCCTTACATGTCAGAAGGGAAATATTGGTCCAGGGCTACCACCTAAAATTAAGTTTCAGGGATGGAATTGGAACCCAGGTGTGTATGACTCTGAAGCTCTTCAATATCACCTCTCTGAAAAAAATACACCTTGCTGAAAAATATTACCTAGAAAACTGAAACCTACCAGAGACCCTAGAGAGGGGCCTTTGTACTCATTTGCCCTTTGTCTGTGGGATAGTGCCCTAAGCTGCTTTTTGGTCTTTAGTTAAATATACTAGATATGTTTCCAATCTTCTCCAAACAGACCCAGGTAGAAAAGATCACCATAGCAACCCTTGCTACAGTTTCAGGAAAAAATGGTATCTTGGATCCCAACACTTAGTATTCTGTGGGTCTGAAGCACAGGTTTAATTGGCACTGATTCTAGTTGGCTCAGTGGATACTCTTCTTGGCTTTGTGTCCCTGACATGGTATCCAGGATACTGGGAAACATGATGTGTTTGCTCCTGAAGCAGAGGAGTGGCTGGCATAATCGATTTTGCCTAATCAGGGAGACTGACTAGAACTCTGGTGGAGCTCTAATAAGTCCACCTATATCCTTGGGTTACCTACTGCTGCCTACTGCTACCACCACTCACTCTGTATGGAAGACCCACTACCCACGAGAAGCCAGTGAGTATAGAGCAGCTTCAGATTTCTGGATGGCTGTGGCAGATATGGCCACCCGCCCCCTGTTTTTTTTCTTGCCGAAAGTATCATGGTTGTGTACTTTCCTTCTCAGGCTCCCTTGCAGCTCCATGTGGTCCCATGATGCACTGGACAATAAGAAGGAGGGATATCTTGTGAAGATTTTTGAAGACATTATCTACTTCCTTTAAGCAAGAAAAGCTCCTTTGTCCTCTTGTCAGGGAGCCCTGCCAAGGAGTATAGACGATGCTCATGTAGGCTGATGTGGTGGGCTACCAAGTCTCAGTGTGTGTGCCCCTTTATGTCTCTTGCTGTGTGACATCTGGGGTCCCCTGATGCCAGAGCTCTTATTGTACAGGGTATGGAATTTGGCAATGAGTTGGTTCACCTGGAAACTTGTGAGAACTACTGTCTCAGACCTCTGATCTGCAGACACACTCATCTTAACACAACCCTCTCCCCCCAGGTGATGTATAAGAAAGAGGTGCTGACCATTGAGAGAGAGAGGAGAGAAGCAGAAGACAGACAAAGGAAGAGAGATGAGGAAAGAGAGAGAGAGGAAGATGCAGAGAGACAGAGACACAGAGGTAGAGAGAGATTAGAGAGAAAAAGAGACATAGACATAGAGAGACAGTAACAGAGAAAGATGAGATACAGACATAGAGACAGACAGGCAGAAATAACGAAAAAGTCAAAGACAGACATACACAGAGAGACAAAGACACTGCGAGGGTGATGGTGGAGGTTGGCTGAGAGGAGGGCCAGCTGCAGGCTAGAGGCTGAGATCCTAGCAGGCGTCCCAGTCAATCTGCAGGGTGCAGGGCACACGGCTCCTTGGATGGGTCTTTCCTCATGTTTTCCAAACACTGACCTTGATGTTTAGGAAGATCAGAAATTTACCTTGAAAAAGGAACTTGGGCCTGAGTTTTTTTGTTTCAGAAAGCCCATTTCCTTCTTAGGTAAGTTCCCAGGTAAGCAGTCAGGCTGATGGGATGAGACAGAACCAGCTCCAGTTCCATGGAATCCTCGGGAGGCAGCTGAAAAGGAATTCCATTTCGGGGAAGCAGACTGAGTTCCTGAAGAGGCCGAAAGGTACTGATTCCACAGGGAAGACTTTTTAATGCCACCCCTCCCCATTTCACAGCAATAATCAAAGTTGGTATGCACCCAAGTGGTTTTAGGGTTGAACTTCAAAACTGCACTACACTAAGAAGGTTCTTCAGCTTCACTGTAGGTGAGTACCTGGCTCATAGAAAACTCACTCCTGCCCCCAATCTGGAAGCAGACCAATCTTCAAGGGGACAAGGGCCTTTCTTGAGGTCTCTCAGCTGCTAAGTGGTGAGCTCAAGACTAGAACTAGAGTCTAGATTCCTGTTTGCCTTCCCCCATCAAAGGATGCCCAAGGTGGTCTGGACGCCTCTGCATAGTCAGGGAATGTCTGGAGAGGTAGACTGTAGATGTCCCTGATAGGCCTCCATCCCAGCCTAGCTTCTCCATCTGATTAAGATGAGACAAATTAAAGCATGTGGGGTCTTCATTCCTTCCCTCTCCAGCCATCTAAGGAGCAACCTTGAAGGTCGGATCCTCAATGCAGAGTGACATGAAGGTCCAGGAAGGGATGTGGGCCTAGGGAACGAAACTGATTGCTCCCCAAGAAGAGGAGAAGGGGTGGGGGGGTGCAACCAGAGATAAGGAGGCTGTAGCAGAACCAAGGACCAGGGAAAAGAACATGGAAGGCATTCAATGTGCTGTTGGCTGTGAGACTTGAAGAGAAGATTAGGCTCAGTTTCAAAAAGACCGTGTGTAGTGTGTGATAAATCACTTTTCCTTGAAAAGAAACATTCAGTGGGAACCTATGTTCCTTCTTAAGGCTTATCGGAGCTTCTAGTTTTAGAGCTGTGTGACCCCACTTATGTACAGGATTCATTGCATGTTGAGGTGGGGCTCCCAGTGGCCTCTTTGCCCTGGGAGACAAATTTGCAAAATTTGGGTAGTAACTCTTCTGTGTGGCCATTGCCAAAGACAACAGAACCTCTGACCCATACAGACCCACCCACACTTCTAGAAGCTGGTGAGAAGCTCAGGGGAGCAACAGACACTGTGGAATCTTCTGAGCACTTAGTTCCTGCCTGTCTGCCCAAACAATCTTGAGGAGTGAATGGTTTACCAAGTGGTCCTGGCTGCTCTTAGTGTCTTTCGGCTTTGTGAGGCCAGTATACAATCTTCAAGACCAGTAGTGGGAAATATTCAAAATGGTTGGCTACTGGCTCCCAACTCTGCCGCCGTGTTCCCACACTAAAGTCTGTCACTGGCTGGCCACCTCAGTGGTATTGGCCTGGGGCCTATGAGACTTTGGCATGGCTGCTGCCTCTGCTGGCCTGCTCTGCGGCCTCCATGGTTCTAGGCATGGCCCCTGGGCCAACTCAATCACCCTCATGGTGCTCGGCTTAACCCCAGACAATAACTACCATCCTTATGGTAGATATCACCATACCCAGTACCCAGTAGAAATAAGACTCTTAATGCTTAAAGTTAACCAAACAGATTTATGTATCAGCAAATACTCAAATCGCAAGATGCCCACACAATTTAGAAGGTTATCCCAATATTTCTAACCTTTAGATTTCATATCTACCAATTTACTTGATACCATGTGGGTCCACGTCTGCAGCCATTTCGCCTCTCTCACTCTCTCTTGCTTCTCTCTGCCTCTCTGTCTCTCTGCCACCCTTTGCTCCGCCTCCTTTTTTCCTGTGCAATCATAGGCCTCCTGCTGCAAATAGATTGGGCAGGGAAATTTCTGCCGCAAAGACCTGGTTTCCTTATCTGTGACATCAGGATGATAACACAACATTGAAGAGTTATTTGGGGGATTCAATTAAAATAATGATATAAAGCACAATATCAACTCCCTGGTAAAATTTTGCTGCTGCTGCTGGTCATTATAGTTTGCTTTCTGTTGCTGTGATAAGTCACTGACAAAAAGCTACTTGGATTAATTGAAGGAAAAGGTTTATTTGGCTTACAGGTCATAGTGACCTGTACTTCCCCCCCATCACTGAAGGAAGCTAAGGCACGAACTCAAGACAAGAGCTTGAAGAAAAAACCATGCAAGAATGCTGCTTACTGGCTTACTTCAATGCTCACATTCTGATACCTTCCTTTTATCATCCTTGCTCACCTGCCCAGTGGTGGCGCTGCCCACAGTAGGCTGAGCTCTCCCCTGTCAGTCAACAACCAAGTAAGTGTCCCATAGACCAATCCGATGCATTCAATTCCTCAGCTGAGAATCCCTGTTGCAGGCATTTCTGATCTGTGTCAAGTTGATGAAAATGAACCAGCACAGTGGTGATGATGATGGTGGTGGCAACAGTGATGTTGGTGATGGTAATGGCAGTGTCATAGCACATATTCCCAACCTGACGGGATCTAGAAGCACAGGAGGCAAAGCTCTGGGTTATTACAGTGAGAAAAATCTCTTGAAAATGTTAATTGAAGAATCTCAATTGTAGGCGGCATCATTCCATGGAATGGGATCCTGGACTGGATAAAAAGGAGACAGTGAGCACCAACATTCATCTGTCTCTGCTTCCTGACTACCTGTGCAATGTGACCAGCCACCTCAAGCTCCTGCAGCCATGCTTTCTCTGAAATGATGGACTGTACCCCCAAACTGTGAGCTAAGATAAACTTTCTCTGTTAAGTTGCTTTTGTCAAAACATTGTATCATAGCAACAGGACGAGAAATGAATAAAGGTGGGGTGATATTGATGGCATTATGCTTGTTCCTCTGGCTGGATCTTTGTTCAGAGTTCCTCTTGATGCCATCCTTTCTACTGGCTCTTTATTCTCCCAACTTTCAACCTTGTATTTCACCTCTCAAGCTTACAAGTGTTTGATGTCAACCCTGGGGATACTTAATCACCTTGGGATAAGTAGGACATAGCCTAAAAGAAAACTATGGAGGCCTTCCTCGGTGTGTTCTTTCTCCAGTTTCTGGAACATCCTAAGCAGGCTTTATATCAGCAGATTTATAACTATAGGTTGTGTGTTGAGAGACAATTGCTGTCTGTCAAGTCAAAAAGGACTCCAATTTTCCAAACTCCAAAAGGCAGTCCACATGTCCAGAAATAAGTTCAAGCTATACCACAGAAGGATTCCTGGTCATTAGATACAAGTTCGCATTCCTCAGGAGTTTGTGAAGCTGGCTCCCTTCTGCCAAAAGGAATCATTTTCCTTATCTTTGGCAGAAGGGAAGCATGGCCTCCTGTGGGGATTATCAACATATCAAAGCCCATGCTGGCCTCCAGGTTCTCTCTGTCCCAACTCACAAGCTCTGGTTAAACTTTTGAAAGTCCATACTAGCCTTCTGGCCCTTCCCTCCCACAGCTCTTCACCTTCCTTATAACCCAGGGACTCTGGCTATTCTCCCCCACCCCCTCTGTTCTCCATCTTTTACTATCTTGCTATCACCACTATCCCCCTCCCCCACCCACCGTCTTCTCTTCTCTCTCTTCTCTCTCTCTCTCTCTCTCTCTGTCTCTCTCTCTCTCTCTGGTTACTGTGACCATATCTAGTCTGCTCCTCTTTGTCTCTGCTCTGGACAAACATCCCTAATAATGGAGTGGCCATGTTGGCAGTTTCTTTATCGTGTCCCCTTGTGTACTCTGCTATTCTCTTGTGCTGAGCATGCATGGGCAGTATCTCGTGGCTTCTGAGTCTCCTCTGGGAAGCCCCTCTTGTGAGGACTAGCCTGAGACTGGCCCCTCAATCCATTTTTCCCTGCCAGAGGGAAGCTGCTTCCTTTGGAATCCCTACCCTTGCTCTCTGGAAATATGTTCCATTCAAGGCTTTATTTAAAAGGTGCTCTCTCTGCTATGGGTCACATTTTCAGTCAGGTATTGTAAATTCTTCTATAAGTTGTGGTACCTTTTTATGCCTTCTGAATTCAGTAGCATTAATAGTTAATGGTTGACAGGACTGAATGTGCCTCATTGTCTCATGCCAAGCGCCTCTCCGACTTGCAGGGAAGGAGACAGGACATCAGTTAAGTAACTAGCTTAATGAGTGGTAGAGCTGTGGCAGAGGCAGAGCAGGACTGAGCTCTGCTGTCTGGATTTTGAGGTCTGGGAAATTTGCCTCAGGACACCCTTGATGTTTGTTCTAGTTGAGGATGTCACAGCATGACAGCCTGAAAAGGCTGGGTAGTGGGACCAAGCAGAACACAAAGCAAACTTCCAAAGGCACCTGCCAACAACATACATACTTGTCTCAGTTTGCACAGCTTGCCCAAGACTAGGTCTATTTAGGAGGTGACGCATGGTCACAACAGAGACATAGGAAAGCAGGAGAGTGGCTGCAGCCTCAGCCTCCACATTTGAGGGGCAGGCAGGGAAGAAGAGCTTCCCACAGAGAAGCCAATGATCTATTCTTGCCTTAGGTGCCCCCAACAGTCTAGCTGACAGCAGGCTAGCTGTAGGCACACTGTTTGCAGGATGATGCTCTTTACTTGGAGTTTGGAGAGTGTCTCCTCAAGTCTATGTCCACTAAGAGTTGAGACTTTATTTGGAAATAGAGCCTTTATAAATGTAATCAAGTTCTGAGGTCAAGCTGGGTTAGTTTACATTAGTTCCCATGTGACTAGTGTCCTTTAAGAAGGAAATGTGGGTTTTCTCAAGTAGCTGACCTCAGTCTCTGCTTTTCCAGAAGTTATACAGAAACTCCGAGGGTGCAGGCTCCCATCTAAATCATGATGCTAGATTACTGTGGGCTATATCCCCCAAGGCAAACACACACTCAGCAGGCAGGACATTACAAGGGCTTAGAGAACACCTCTTTGTGAGTCATGACAAAGGCTAGTCCTCTCACCCATCCATCCATCCATCCATCCATCCATCCATCCATCCATCCATCCATCTACCCACACATCCATCTGCCCATTCATCTACCTACCCACCTACCCATCCACCCTCCCATCCATCCATCCATCCATCCATCCATCCATCCATCCATCCACCTACCCACCCATCAATCTACCCATCTGTAGTGTTTGTATTTGCTCAGCCCAGGGAGTGACATTATTAGAGGGTATAGCCCTGTTGAAGTAGGTGTGGCCTTGTTGGAGTAGGTGTGTCATTGTGGGTGTGAGCTTTAAGACCTTCATCCTAGCTACCTGGAAGCCAGTTTTCTGCTAGCAGCCTCCAGATGAAGATGTAGAACTTTCAGCTCTGCCTGCATCATTCCTACCCATATGCTGCCATGCTCCCACCTTGATGATAATAGACTAAACCTCTGAACCTATAAGCCAGCCTCAATTAAAAGTTGTCCTCATAAGAGTTGCCTTGGTCAGAGTGCTGTTCAGAGCAGTAAAACCCTAACCAAGACACCATCCATCCATCTACTCATCCATTCACCCATGTATCCACCCATCTATTCATCCACCCATGCACCCATACACCCATATATCCATCCACCCACCTCTTCATCCATCCATCCATCCATCCATCCATCCATCCATCCATCCATCCATCTCAACACATTCATCTTCACACATATTCTATACAGTAGGAATGAGCTTTCAAACATGAGGTTGTGAAGGAGTCATTTTTGCAAAGGCCCCTTTACCTCCCTTGTTGATTCTGAGGCTCTTAGATTCCCCTGGTCCCTTTTGTGGGAGGTCTTTCCCCCTGGTTAATCCTTTCCCTGTTATCTGGACCTACCGTGCCAAGGAGCCTCACTCATTCATATTCTCTGTTGGGATTGCCTGTGGTCAAGCTGTCCCCAAGGATATGGCTAGACAACAAAGCCTGGACTATCAATTAGGACTTCAGACAAATCCAAAGAGGGTGAGCTTTTTGAGTGCCGCTGCACTGTGGAGAGGAAAGATGTGCCGGTTTTCTGCTCTACTCTGGAGGGTGCCTGAGTGGCTTCACAGTAAACGTGGAAAGGCTGTGATAGTTGGCCATTCAGCTAATTAAAATGAATGTCAGGAAATGCCGTTGTGAATTGTTTTTGGAACATTTTAAAAAATGACTTGTTGGATCCATGCAGCTCTGAATCTTTTTTCCCCCCATCCAGCTTTTACCGGAAAATTAAAAGCACATGGCAGCTCTTAGGCTTGTTTTGAAGTTTCAAATCTAGACTCCCTTATGAGAAATCTGAGGCTCAACCTCTAGTCTCCTACAGGCCTTCCACCCTCTGCACCTTGCAGTTCCTGAGGTGGTGGATGCAAGGCAGATTTGAAACTGTGCACAGGAACTGCCCACATACCCTGGATCCCGTGCAGGTGCCGCTGCCCCTGCCCCTCTCCCTTCTGCCTTGTCCCTGGCAGGAGAGAGCTGCTGGACTTTGGAAAGTTGCAGACCCAAGATAAGCTAAGCAAAGCCACAGGTGGCTAAAGACAGGGAACCCTAAGGAGTCTCTCAGGCTCCTCAAGACTGTCCTGCAGGGCAAACCCAAGGTCTCAGTGCACAGCTTAAAAGCAGGCCTGAGATAGGGATGAAGGAGATTAGGGAAGGTCCTTGTTCCCAGGTCCTTCCTGTGTGCACTCAGGAAAGGGAAAAGTCACACACATTTCAGTGATAACTCTACCTTTTCTGCATGTTTCACTTCCTGGATGGTTGATGGAGGTCCCACAGTGGCAGGTGCAATTGGGGAGCCAGGCTCCTCAGAGAACCAGCTTTCTTTGGAACATAGCCCTGGTTCACTGAAATGTCTTTGTTTATTGTTGATGGAGCGGGTGGGAGGAACATCCAGAGGTGCTTGCCACATTTGTTCACTCAGACATTCTGGGGGTCCAGACGGAGGAGAGTAGGACCTGGTATCAAGCTATATGTCCCTGGACTTTCCAGTACTATCTAGTGATATCTGATAGGGTCTTTGGATGTAACAGTCAACAGGATACTTTCAAATCCTGTTATATAGAAGCTACAGAAGGCAGAACAGCATTTCCCAAGACAGTGAAGAGGAGGAGGAGGGGCAGTAAAACTTTGACTGGGAGCTTCCTCCAGGGTGGCCTTCCAAGCTTCTGGTTCTCGGTTCCCAGCCTTGGCTTCACTTTGTCTAGTCTCTGCTTAGATTCACTCATTATATTCTGCAACCTCCCTTTGGTAAGGGCCTTATGAAACCTAAAGACATTAATGGGTCTGGCCAGGAAGCCCCCAGTTTCCAGGGCCCACTCAGTTCCTCTCACCTGGTTGGGGGTGGGGTGGGTGGAGATGTGGCATGCATTAGAACCCTCCCTACACTCACCCCCCTCCCCACCCCCAAGAGCTTTAGCTTCAAAATTCTCTCAATCTTTCTTATTCTCAGTATGCTAAGAATCCCCCTGCTGGCTTTTTAGATTGCTTTCTGTGCTGGCTGTCAGAATTCTCAGCCATTGTCTGCCAGGTATTTCCTGCTCCACCCACGATAGCCCCTCCTCCCATCTTCTGACAACCCAAGGTGTCTTCTACTTCAAACTTATCTTTGGACTTTGGCTTAGCCTCTTACCAAGCAGCGGGAGGCAGCTGCAGTCTACCTGCAGGGATGACCCCAGTTCCATTCAGGTTCCAGGAATGACTGGTTTCTCTGGAATGACTTCCACTCCTGCCTCCTGGTTACTGTATGTTATATTACAAGCAACCCCGAAACCCATGGCATGAGACATCCACTTATTATGCTCAAAGGGAAGTGGATGGTGAGCCTGACAGAAGTAAGGGTTTGCTGGTTCCTGTATTTTGGATCTAAGAAGACACAGTGTCTAGGAATGATGGTATGGCTGAACTTCAGTGTCATATGCAGGCTCATTCACTAGTGTCTGGTACCCGAGGCTGGCTGTGGCCTGGGTCCTCCTTTAGGGTTGTGACATGAGTATGTGCATGTGACAACTCCAGTGGCTGCTTCAGCTTCCTCACAAGTGATGGCCTGTGTCCAGGATGGCATGTACCAGCAGAGCATAGCTGCATCTTCTGCCCAGTTGCTAGTCATTGTGGTCACAGGACCAAGATATCATCACCAGAAGAAGCAGTGTCAAGGTCATGTGATCCAAACATGTGGTGACATAGAGTACTTTTGGCAATATTGGGGATTGAACCTAGGACCTTGTGCAAACACTGTGTATTACTGAGTTACAACTCCAGCCTTCCAAATTCATTAGAAACAAAACAAAACTTCTTGTGAAGATTCAATTCACATAGAATAAATCTGGGGCACATGTATCTTGGAAGATAACACACCTACTCAAGGTCTACTTTGGTTGTCTTTTTGTTTTGCTTTTTTATTTTTTTATTTTGTTGTTGTTGTTTGGGTTTTTCGAGGCAGGATTTCTCTGTCTAGCTCTGGATGTTCTGGAGCTACCTGCCTCTGCCTCTTGACTGCTGGGATTAAAGGTGTGGCTGTCTTACCACAGGTCCTAATGAGATCAGAAGCCAGAGACCAGGACTAGCCAACCCATGTTGCCAAAGTCTCTGGAGTGAATCAAAGCTCTTCCATGACAACCTCTTGTCCTATAACCAGAACAACCTTTGCAGGACAGATGGCAGATACACACAGTGGGAGGTACTCTGCCCATGGACCCTAGGAGGCTTGGTAGATGTTCTTGGAGTAATGCCTTGCCATCATCCACACTGAGAAGAGCTTGGCTTGGACAGCTTCTCCAAGGGGATGAAGCTCAGGTGTGCAGTATGGTTTGGATGAAATATCCCCAATAGGTTCATGGTTCAAGGACTTGTTCAGTAGCTGATGGTTATTTTTGACAGCTGTGGATACCTTAGGTAGCCAGGTCTAGGAAGTAGAAGTATGTGCCTAGGAGTACAGTTCTAAAAGATCATAGCCTAGAACCTAGCTCCAGCTACTCCCTGTTCCTTGTGAGAAGGAATTCTTCACCACCTGCTCTTACCATTATGGATTCTGCCATGTGTTTCCCACCAAGATGAGCTGCAATCCTCAGAACAGTGAGCCGAAGCAAATTTCCTTTCCTTCCTTACATTGTTTTTAGCAGACATTTTGTCACAGTGACAATAATCAATGCAGCTGTGTGTGCATCCCCAGAGTCTTTCTGCTTCTGAGATACGGATAGACATTAACTCTCAGGAGCATATCTGTCTTACTGGGATTTCATTGGGAATCTGTGAAAGCAGGGTATTTTGCTTATCATTTAGATCTGGGTCTCTAATTTCTACAGTGAAGTTATTAGAATGTGTTATGATTGCATCTGGAACTTCCATGACTGTTCACTGCCTGAGCCCTAGTTTCCAGCTATGGTCTTGATAGGTAGAGCGCTGACAATAGATACTTGTTAAGTAGATGAATGCATGGGTTGATTATGTGTGTGGGAGAACGAGATAGGTAACCAGAGGGGGCTGACCCTGAGTGTGTGGGGGTAGGGTGAGGAAGCCAGTGTGTGGGATTGTCACACCCTGCCTCATGGAGATGGAGTTGACACTTGCCTTTGGGTGTTTGTGACTTTCCAGGATTTTGGCACAGTAAGGTTTCCAAGGGGGTGTTGACGACTTAGAATGTGTTTGGAATTTATACCTTGCGATTCTGTGCACTCTACTATGTGGGACAGTTGTGGAAGGCCCTTCCCTCTCCACCCCCTACACACTAATTAGCAACCAAGCTGCTGAGGTGTTCTGGAGATTTACTGAAGGCTGACGAAGATGACCTTTGATTCATTGGAAAACAAAATTAGGAAGTGTGTACAATTCTTTCTAATAATCTCCACTTCTTAATGAGGCCTGGAACTCTGCCAGGGAGCTAAGCAGGCATGCAAGCTTGCCTTCTAGGGCTTAAAAAAAAATCGGTTTTCATTGGTAGAGATTGCACCTAGCTGAGAAAGAAAAATAACTACTGGGTTGTTCCCTCAAGCCCCTTGCTGTTAGAACCTTATGTGTGAAACTGCAAGAAAAAGCACCCAGTTTTAATTAAAATCTGTGGCCATATTTCCCTTTAGAACTAGGACCTGGCCCAGCTGGGCTTGAGGTTATGAGTTTCATGTGCAGCACTGGGCTGTTTATAGCAGGTGCATGTCTGCCATATGCTGAGGAGAAATATTAATGAATTGTCCTGGGAAATAGACTCCTTAGTCTTTAATAAAATTTGTTAAATGTATAGAGAATTGACGACTTGCATCCTTCATTTAGATTTATTTACCCAATTTGCTTCTCTCTCTGCTTGTCCATTTATTTTATATATGTATATGTATATACATATATATATGCACATATATATATCATATATAATATATAATATTCAACATACAGTATTTAATATATAATATATTGATAATATATAGTCTATTACATATATATTATATATACATGTGTGTATGTATGTGTATACCATGTTGTATATGTGCAGATCAAAAGACAAATAGATTCTCTCCTATCACCATGTGGATTCCAGAGATCAAAATCAGTTTATCAGGTTTGTTGGCAAGTGCTTTTTCCTGCTGACCACACTACTGAAAATATATTTTAGATAATGCACAGATGTGTTCCCATATAAAAATCATTTAAAGACAAGTCATAGCTAATGAGTTTCTTCACTTTAAATCCTCATGCTTCGGCATGTGTCTTATGGGAGCAAGGGCTTTTATCTTAGCATGATATAATAAAAATGTGTATGTATTTACTGCCTGCCTCTGGTTTTTTTCAGAGTTCCTAAATTCCTTGGAATTTTCTGGGTGTCCAGGCTATCACTTGTCCTGGTGAGGAGAGTCTTGGTGGCTCCTGGACTGCTTTTGAATAGAGCTGGATACCAGAATGACCAAACTGTGGTTAGAAACCTAGAGCTCTCAACCCTTCTCCCTCTCCTCCTTGAAGGGGCCAGGAATAAGATATCGAATGAGGTTTAATTATGTAAGAATTCCTGTAAGGTGTAGGCACAGAAATCTATAGCAAAATGGTCCAGGGAGTTTCTGGACTAGTGAACTCATCCTGGGGTAGATAGGGAGGATACCAAGGCAGAAATTCTAGTACTCCTTCCAGATCTCATCTCTTATATGGCATCCTCTGGTTCTTTGTCCTATAGCTTATTAGAGCAATTTTCAACCTGTGGGTCTTGACTCCGTTGAGGGGTCACATATTGGATATTATACGTATTAGATAATTATTATGCTATGATTTGCAACAGTAGTGAAATTACAGTTATGAAAGAGTAACAAAATTTTTTTATGTTTGGGGGCCACCAAAAAACATGAGAAACTGTATTAAAGGGTTGTAGCAGTAGGAAGGTTGAGAAGAACCACGGGATTATGATCAAATAGTATATGTATGCTTCCCTGAGTTTTATGAGATACTGTAGTAAGTTATTGAGCTTGTGTGGAGAGTGAAAGGGCCAGAGGAATTCATAAGCTGTAGCCATGTCAGACAGAAATGTGGCAACCTGGGAGCCCTCTTTGTAGTTGGTATTTGAAGTAGAGGCAGCCTTGTGGGACTGAGTGTTTCATTGGAGGGATCGCCCCTTGTGACAGGTGACTAATATTATATCTGAACTGGAGAAAAGTCACTTGGTTTCTAGAGCTTTGGAGAATTTCATGGTATGGAAACTTCAAATGTAGTATCAAAAGTGAAGGTGGCCAACCAACCAATCAAACCACAGCTTCACTCTCACCCAACCAATCAAACCACAGCTTCACTCCCAGCCAACCAATCAAACCACGGCTTCACTCCCAGCCAACCAATCAAACCATGGCTTCACTCCCAGAATTGAAAGGTATGAGAATGTAGTGTGGAGGAAGATACGGACATTTTTCCTTTTCACTTATATAAATATGATTTTATTACTAAAGTTGATAAAAATAAACATATAAGCTCTTTAATATTGTTTATATTTAAATACGCTAAACTGTCCTATGACTGTGTTTCGTAATTAATTTTTTTAACTATGATTTGATTCAAGCAACTGTATTGCAGCTGGTAGTTAGGTCTAAATCTTTGAAAATCTAGAACGATCCTACCTCTTTTCTATGACATTAACTTTTGGAAGGGCGCAGGCCAGGCCATGTCTCTTAGGATGCCACACACTCTTAGTGCTTGCCTCCAGACACTGCCACCTTGGCTTGTGCATGATTTTTATTTCTGTTTCCTCATATCTTATCTGTTCATCTGTCTGCTGTACTTCCTCTGAACTGGGTGTGAGGTCTAGGGGGTTTGTGTTGATGTCCGTGGTGAATGAATTACAGACGTGGTACTTTGCTTCACTGGGCATCCCAGTGCCCAGCAGTTGATCTGATCACGTGGCTGAGGTGTTAATATCAAAATGTCTCTGTGCTGAGCATACCCACCCCCTTGCAGGAAGCCAGGCTTGCATGGAGTGACACATTGGCATGTGTGAACATTCTGTTTCCCGACAGCTTGTCACCCAGAGATGACGATGGCCTGACTCAGTCGCTACACTGTGCTTACAAAATGGAGCTTTTCTGTCCTTTCTCCATCCAGCAGCTGGTGACATTCCACAAGGAAGACTTCTTTCTCCATCCCCCATTCCCAGCCTCTTGGGAAAGTATCTCAGCTTTCTTTTGTGAAGTTCAGTCTTCCCTCTCAGAAATGGTGAGAGCTAGTGAGGCAAAACATAATGTGCAGGCTGTATTTGCTTAAGCAAATGTATAACATGTACACAAGGTACACCACAGATGCACATGGCCAACTATGTGTAAGAGCACTGGAACCTGGCAATTAGTGAGAATTGCCCTTAGTGAGTGAACCAATGAGCAAGTGCCTAAAACATTTCCAGATGCTTCAACAAGTCTGTCGGTCTTCATCTATGATGTCTGTGCATTTACATGCCATGGTACGCATTTGGAGGTCAGAACATGACAGTCCTCTCCCTCCAGCTTGTTTGTTTGGCAGAGTCTTTCTTGTTTCTGCTGTCCAGTGTACTCTGGTCTAGCTAGCCCATGGGTTTCTTTCTAGGCAGTTCTCTTGTCTCTACCTTCCATTCTGCTGTAGGGGCACTGGGATTATAGACGCTTGACGTTGCCTCTCTGAGGATTCAACTAGAATCATCAGTCTTCTGTGGCTTCCCCAACATCTCCTTGGCCCATCAATACATTTTCTTATGGTAGTTTGAATATAGTTGGCCCAGGGAGTGGCACTATTAGGAGGTGTGACCTTGTTGGAGGAGGTGTGGCCTTGAAGAAGGAAGTGTGTCACGGTGAGGGTGGGCTTTGAGACGCTTGTCCTAGCTGCCTGAGTGTTGGGAGCCGACTCCTAGCAGAAAGCGGCTATCATCTTTGCAGCCATTTTGAGCCATATACCCTGACAGAAGACTTGTTTTGCAAGCAGCCCACAACAGCTGAGCACACTCTGATAAACATCTTGTTTTTCTCACATATCTTGTTTTGTTGTTTAATACCCCCAGCTGCAAGGCGGATGTGGTAAAGTGTTTTCAGCTGCATTCTCCTGCTTGTGCTTATATATACCCAGGATTTCCTTTCAATAAACAGGGACTTCAATAGACCTTCTGTCTTGTCTCCATTCTTGGTGTCTCTTGCCCCTCCATCCCCACTCACTCTCTTGCTAGACCTGTTGACTGATCTCTTGGACCTGGACACTGAGCCCCCAAGCGTGGGCAGTGTGGGCCTGGACACCTGAGGACAGTCTTCTCCTGTCTGCTGTGGAGAGCTCTTGGTGCCGCTTCAAGGATACTGGCAAGAATTCGACATTGAGCTAGGACAAGGAAGTAGGCTCAAGATGAATACAGTTGAGGAATGTGTTCTTTGTATCTTGATGGTCTTGTTAAGACCTTGAATATAGTAATCATGGGCCCTTTGTTTGTTCCTTTGTTTATGCCTTGCTTGTTCCTTGACTACTTTGTCTTAGACCTAAAACGGACCCTTATTCTTTGCATGTACTAGAATGGTATAAAAGCATGACAGGCAGGACTGTCTCCCTCACTAGCCAGCAGGGCCCTCGAATGATTGGGTGCCCACGGCATGTGCAGTTCATCACTTTGCCATATATGCAGTATTCAGCCTGGACTGGGGCTCTTCTGCAAGTGGTTTCCAGTCCACTGCCTCTGGGGATGTGGCCATCGCTTGCCCTGGCAACCTGCCCTGTGTTCCTTGCCTCTTTATGTTTGCTTCTGCTATGGAAGGTGAGGTTTTTTGAAATGATGACATCATCAGTTGCAGAAGGATTCTTTACCCACAAATACCCCTTTCTTTTAAAAGTAAACAGAATCAAGGACTACCAGGCAGGCAAACCCATAATGTTTAATAATTCTTAAACTTTAGTTTACTTTTGAAAAATCTCAATTATCTTAGGGAATTGGAACTTCACAAAAATAAGTAAAAGCTGAAATAGTTGGTCCTTTTCTTCATCTGGCAAGCCCCCTCTCCTACTAAAAAAATCACCCTAAAAAAAAGAAATCTTTAATCCTGAGCATGTTGTTTTTCTTATATGAAGAAATGTTATCCTTTTCTCAACTAACAAGTGCATTTACAAGTAATTTAACTGTTACAAGATGGTTTATTATTCACTGAAATTTTAGAAATTGTGGGAATCAAAGTAAAGAAAATCACTAGTATCTCTGTTACAAAAAGAAAAAAAAATCACAAGCAGAGATTTCCTCCTACTTAGCTTCTTTTCTCTGACTAGTATTTTTGGATACAACTCCAATTATACTGTTTGTTTGGTTTTTTTTTCCCCTAAATTCAAACTCACAAACTTTTAAAACATTAGACCATAGGGAGTTTTCAAAGTTACCATAAGGCCTTTATAAAGTAACTTTGTATTGTTTTTAGTTATACAATTGTGTATATGAGGTCTGGCATGATGAGTCAGCATTTGAGAGAGCTTATAGCTCTTGTAGACAACCTGAGTTCAGTTCCTAGAACCCATGTTGGCTGCTTCGCAACCAACTGTAACTCAAGCCCTGGGGGGTTGGGGTTGGGGTTGGGGTTAGGTGGGTATCTGATGCCCTCTTCTGGCCATCACTGGGACCTACACTCATGTGCACATTCTCTCACACATGGATAGGTAAAATAAAACAAGAATCTCTAACGTTTGTATACAACTGGTAATAAAAGATCTGAATGTACCTTGATTTCACCCTCATTCCTGGAGGTTTTGGTCAGGCATAGCATTTTTGTGTTAGAGAATTTCAGAAACAATTTCTAGCTGGCTTTTAGAATCCATGGTTTCTGGTGACAGATTTGCAGTCACCCAAATGACTGCTTCTCTGTGCATATCACATCATCTTTCTGCAATAGATTTGAATGCCCAGGAGGGAAGGGCTGCCTCTCTGCTTCTCTGCAAGCAAGAGAAGACTTCCCTTGGAACTTGTTTAGTCCATACCTGCTGCAAAGCTTTAGAGTTTGCTGTCTAGGTGTCTAGCTAGGTAATATGGGAGTGGGGATCCAGGACGCCCACTGCTGTATCTGTACTTCTCCTAGTTTTGATATCATTTCTCACTTCAGATGTTATTATTTATTTTTCAGAGTACTCTGTGGTTTTGCTTCTCCTCTGTCTTGGGCTTTAGTTGACATCTGTAGAAGGTTTGGTAGGATGGACCTCCTAGACAGAATCAAAAGTCTGACAAATCATTTTTCATGGCTGCTTATTATTCCAGCAAGCACCTGTAGCATGGCTCACTGAAAGTTTCTCCAATTGGATTGTAAGTCATTTCTATTTGTTTACCTTGCTACAAATTGACAGGGGTTTCCTTTCTTTCTTTCTTTCTTTCTTTCTTTCTTTCTTTCTTCCTTTCTTTCTTTTTTCTCTATTTCTTTCTTCATTGTCTTGTAAGAAGTGTGTTCAAATAGAATTATTGTACCAAATAAAATGGATACTCTTGGATCCCTATGCTTTCTTCTGCCTGGAATACTCAAGGACATCACTTCCCACAAGTGGACCTTTTTGCCATTTGTCTCCTGTCACCTGTTGTACATACAGACTACATCAGCTTGTTTTGGTGTCTTCACAGTTCATGTATCTTTTATTTATTTATTTATTTATTTATTTATTTATCTATTTATTTAGAGACATGTATACCAGGCTGGCCTCAAACTTGCTATGCAGCTAAGGATGGCCTTGTTAAGCAGTAATACTACAGTGTTTCAGTTGTTGTCATCTTGGTCTGACTGCTCAGACTTAAGTATGTGGTGGAAGGGCTCAGCATCCATAACAGCCATCTGAGGGACTTAGGGCTCTAGTAGAACCTCCAACTTGCTTCTTCTGTAAAAATGAGTTGAGAAATCCCTTTCTCTCCTCGACATCCCGAAAGAGCACATTGGTAAGAACAAACTGGCTGGTAGTTGCAATGGTGCCATTACAGCCAGAGGCAGTGCGTCTGCTACTATAACAGGAAATCTTCTAACGTCCAGCGGGGCCCTTGCCAACCTTCTGCACAGCGTGGCAGTAAAATCCAAGGCTTTTTCCAAAACTCTCTCCAACTCTCTGATGGATTTGCAATGCTCCATTTGAAAAGAAAGGCTGGGTGTAAGAAGTGATTCTATAATTTAATGATTTTCAGTGACATTAAAATGTTAGTCACTGTAACTTCCCTCCCTGTGCCTGTGCCATCAGAGCCGATCCTTAATTAGCAATGGAATAAAAAGGTATTTGCTGTGGGATTCTCTTGAGAGCTGCTTCAGAAACCCTAAAATGTTCTGAGTGTTGGGGTATCTGGTGACTGTGTAGACCTGTCTTCACCTCCTCCCTCCCTCTCTGCCTGCTCTCTGAGTGACCATGAGGTCTGCACAGCCCCACTAAGCCTCTAAAGCTTCATATACAATTCCCATCTTACCTCTTTCCTGTCCCCATATTCCCATCTGTCGAGCTCTGTCTCTGCCCACTCTACCCAGCAAGCAACTAGAATCAAGAGGAGAAGGAAATAGCAGAGCCAGTAGGAGCAGGAGCTGAAGACATCCTTGAGCTAACTGAGTCAGATAGAGCTAATGAGCACTCAGTTGATGCCTGCTGCTTTCCAGGCTCTGAGCTTGGTGGGAGGGAATCACAGCCATTGGCCTCAAGGATCAAAGGCACTCTGGGAAGTCTCACTGCTAAAAAGAGTTCAGTCACCTTCAGAAAAGCTTGTATGTCACAATCTGAGGAAAATGGCCAATAGCAATGGACAGGAAGGAATGCCTGGGGACTGTGCTATCTGGGAGAATATGTTGGAGACCTTATTACCATACCGAGTTGGGTGTGTGTATTTGAAGAGAGACATGGGGATGCCAACAGGATGACTCTGTGGCTCTGGCTGTCTTAATCATGCAGACCTGGACATGGAGTCCCTCAAACAATCCAAAGCCATATCTCGTGCATAGCTCATCCCGAGAGGGGCTCCTGGACACCTAGACATACTCCATGGATCTTGGTTCTCATCACACAAGTAGTGATAGCTCAGCCCTACCTCCTTGGCACACAACTGAAGCTCAGCCACGGCCAGCGTGAACAACTGGGGGTGGAAGGCTAGCCTTGGTGCTTCCTTTCTGTAGCACCTAGGCTTTGCATGGATAATTTTCTCCCCCAAAACCTAATTGCAACATTGAACTCGAAGCCTAAGAGAGCAGGCCATAAGAGAGATGTCTTAGATTCTACCAGCTTCCAGAGATGGAGGCTTAGAGGCCCCAGGAGAGGTCCAGAGTCAGAATCCCAGCTTCTAGAAAAGAACACCAATCAAGGCCAGTGTAGACTTGTTGGAATCGGTGTGGCCTTGTTGGAGGAAGCGTGTCACTGAGGAGTGGGCTATGAGGTTTCAGAAGCTTAAGCCAGATCCAGTGGCTCACTACCTCTTTCTGTAACCTGCGGATCCAGATGTAGAACTCTCAGCTACCTCTCCAGTGCCATGTGTGCCTGCATACCCCCTGTGCTTCCCATCATGACCATAATGGACTAGACCTCTGAACCGTAAATGTTTTCCTTTATAAGAGTTGCTGTGGTCACGGTGTCTGTTCACAGCAATAAATTCCTAACTAAGCCACAGTCTCCCATTGTATTTTTGTGATTCGTTTTCAAAGCAATACGTACTCAGTGTCTGCCATGGGGGGATTTCAGGCGTACATAGAATGTGTGGCAGTGGAATTGACAGCTCAGGGGAAGAGCTGAGCTTGACAGTTGTATGAGCAAACATCCACACACACGTCATTTGAAGCCACAAGCATGGATGGAATGAGAACATGAAAGCCAGCTACAAGTCAGCACTGATATGTACAGATGTGCAAATCTCAGTGATGGCCAGGGAATGTTACAGAACCCAGACATCTGCAATCTCAGAATATAGAATAGAAGGGTGTTCAGGAAGAAGCCAGTGTTGAAGTACTCTCCTGAGAAATTGACTAAGAAGTAGACAGTTAGGTTTAACGTCATAGAGTCCACGAATGACCTTGGAAAGCACCAGCTTGACCTTCAGTTTGACAACATTCATTCTCTCCCAACCTCAATCCATAAAGCATGTTAGAGCCCCCCAGGCCCCTAAGCTTATATGTGCCATGACTCAGGCCAAGTCACCAGGTACCAAGTGTCTGCCCTTCAGGATGCACTCTAGTTCCCCCGAGAAGGGATACTTTTAGCCTAATGGACCAGTGCCTGCCCTGGTGAATCAGTTGTAGTCCAAGGGCATGGAGTCCTGTGTTATTTGACTAGAAACAGTTTCTAGAGGATGGGATGGGCTGCCTCCTGAACTGGACCCATGCCAAAAAGACGCCCACAGCATCAGGTTAACAGTCTGTCCTCAGCATCTTCCAGGGCTTTGTCTCCATGGACCTGGAGCTGCTGGTCACCATGGAAACAGAAGCTTTTGTTCACCACTTCCTCTCCTCGGTTTCTTGCTCCTCCTCCCCCTCTTTCTTTCCTGTCTTCCACCCACTTGCACCCCTCCCTCTCATTCTTTTCTTCTATTTTTATTCCTCGTTTTCCATCTCACTTGCCCTGATTTCTTCACCCAGAAGGGGAAAAAAATCTAGGAAATTTCTATTATTTAGCTTTGTTAGCCACCTTTAATTCCCTTTGTGGGAATAGGGGATCAAGCACACATACATATATTCATTTGGCTGCATCCACATACCCGCCTACACACATAAACACATTTATAAAGCACTGATCCTGTGCTTTTTTACTAAGTCAGTACTACTCAAGTGATTATCAGGAAAAGAATAAGAAATAGAGGAAACTCTGTCTTACCCTGTCATTCACCAAATGCTATTTGGGGTGTGAGAATTTTTTTTCTCTCTTATCTATCCTGAAACTCCACATTTAGACAAAGCACCATTCCTTTGGCAGATCTGTGTATAACTTATAACAGCAAGGGCGTAATTGCACCTATCTTAATAAACATAGCTGTCAGTCATACTTAACTAAAAATACAGTCATTGCCTCTTTTATTTTATGTGTACACAAAACCAATCCCGAATCTTCCAGGAAGCCACTGCCAAACTCCATAGTCCTGAGTCAAACTGAAGCACCAGGAACCTGAGTGCCCTTGAGTTACATCAAAGAGGCAAAATGACCCTTTCACTAATTCCGTGGATAGAGACAGCCTAGACCATAGGAGTCCTGAGGATGAGGGCTTCGGGCAGCTCTAGTTAACTTCCTTCAGGATGCTCATGCATGGAAGAGATCAGGTGGGCATGAAGAGATCAGGTGGGCATGTTTGGCCTCATATTCTTGAGCTTTCCTCAACTGGTAAGCCCTGTGGTGAGCACTTGCTAGAGTTTCAGTGTAAAATGTCCCCCTAGGCTCCTGTGTTGAACACTTAGTTCCCAGCTTGGGGGAAGTTTTGAAACTTTAAGAGGTGGGCCTAGCTGAAGGAAGTAGGTCATTGGAATTGGGACCTTGGTGGTGTCTTGTCCTTGGTCCCTACTCTCTCTTCCTCTGCGTCCTGTCTGCTGTGAGGTAAAGAAGCTCTTATACCACAGGTTCCTGATGCTAGGCCCTGGTAGTCTGCATGAGGTCATGTGACCAGGAACAGAGCCCTCTGAAACCATGAGTTGAAATAAATCTTGCCTCTTTTAAGCTGCTTTTGTCGGGCATTTTAGTTACAGTAATGCACAGGTAACAATTACAGAAACAAAGAAGGTATCACATACAAAAACAAGCTCTGGCCATCAGGGTGGCATGGCCATTAGCCCAGCCTTTCCTCTGCCTCTTGGGCAATGTATCATGAGGGTCTGTCTGCAAACTGGGGTTTTGATGTTTGAGCAGAATACCAGAGTACAGTTTCCTTTGTAACTCACAGGACTCAGGGAGAAAGCTGTAAATTCAGTGGACATAAGCATTCCTCCTCTGTAGGCTACTGGGTATCGTGGGGAATGGTGTTCAGTGAATGACACCTGGGAATGGGGCTCACAGATACTCTGGAGGTGTCTTGCCTTCCTGGTAACACCTAAGTAAGTGTTTTGTGGTGTGAGGTTTCTTCCCATTGTCTCTTCAGCCTTACTTCTTGTCATCCTCTATGCCCTCAGAGCCATCTGAAGAGTCCTGGAGATGGAAGACTCTCCTCTCTGGGTTTTTGGAACGATTCTTCCTGCTCATGGTCTCTTTGCTTGATACTCATGACTTGGACTCAGCTGTGTCATTGCTGTTTCCTGTGCAGCTGCAGTGATGTTCAAGACCATGACAGGAGCCCACAGGGTGGACTCAAGGTATTCCTGTGGCACTGTTCACGGTAGGTGCCTGCTCACCTGTTTGCTGTACTAGCTTTGTTGGGAGCTGCAGTGCCCAGGACTACAGTGCCCATGATGCCAGCTGCCTTTATGTGCTTACTAAACACAGTGCCAGGAAGAAAGTCATCACTACGGACACAGCAGAAGAAACTGCTGTCTGTTGTGGCTTAAATTGTGTCCTTTTAAAAAAGATATGTTGACGCTCCAAGCCTTGGTATGTGTAATGGTCCTCAGAAACAAGGTCTTTGATGATGTCATGAAGTAAGGATGAAGTCATTAGGCTTCATTTGACTGAAGTCTTTATCAGAAAAGGGATAAAAGCTAGATACTGCTCAGCCTTGTGTGGACAATACCACACGGAAGCAAAGCTGAGTGAAGGGTAGGCAGAGCTTGGAGGCAAGTGGCCACAACCAGGAGCACCTGTAGCCACCGGAAACTGGAAGAGATAGGAAGTATCCTATGGAGGGTGTAACCTGGGATGTGGCAGGTTGGAGACTACACTCTGAGAGAAGACCAGTCAAAGTGGGTAAGTATCAACATACGCCCCTACCTGACTTCCACAGCTAATCCTATGGGTGACCACATGAGAATACCTCTCACAGACACTGGGGAAGCCCCAGACCATCCGCTGCATGGCTTCTGCTTTCAAAGAATAGACTGGGGGTAGGGGTGGGAGTAGAGCAGCATGGCTTCAGTCAGTCACTGGTGTTTCATCTTTTCTGGCTTATTTTATGAGACCAGAGTGAGTTGTTAAAAGATGTCCCTTGGGGAGCTTTTATTGGTTTTCCGTCTGAGTCATGTTTCTGATGTTGAGGGCTGATCGTCAACCTCTTGCATTTGGGGAATTGTTACTAAAGAGTAAACGAGAAAGAGAGAGAGAGAGAGAGAGAGAGAGAGAGAGAGAGAGAGAGAGAGAGAGAGATGAGCAGCCTGGGGGAGGCATTCAGATCCATATGAAGGGCAGAAAGGAGGTGACACAGGCCCAAAGCATGACCAGACAGGATGTAACTGACATGGCATGCCTGAATATGATGCCAGCTAATTGCTTTATTCCATATAGATTCAGTACTTTGGCAAAGGCCATTCATGAAACCTAGAGCAGCCTGGCACCTGCATGTATAGAAGCATAGCATCCAGGAGGAGGAGGGGCTGAGAGTGAGTTTTACTGGAGGGCTTAGGAGAGCTGTGGTACTGAGGCCTGGCCTGGGAAACCTCATGATGGAGCAGGAGGGAGGGGAGACAGTGGTCTCTCTCTCTCTCTCTCTCTCTCTCTCTTACACACACACTGCACAAATTCTGCGGTGAATTGCAGGATGTAGCCCAAGACTGAACAAAAAAGTTGTGCTCAACAATTTCTAAAGGAAAAACTAACTAACTAACTAACTAACTAACTAACTAACTAACTAACCAACCAACCAGCCATCCAGCCAGCCAACCAACCAACCAACCAACCAACCAACCAACCAACTAACTAACTACAAACCTGCCTCCTAAGAGAGAAAGTGAAGAGGCTGGGATGTGACACAGAGTGTTTGCCTGGCATGCATGAAGCTCTGGGTTTGAATCCCAGCAGCACATAAACCAGGTGTGGTGGCACACTTGTAATCCCAGCCCTGTGCAGGTGCAGGTGAGGGCATAGGACATGTCAGGTTATCTTTGACTACATAGTGAGATGGATGCCAACTTGGCATACAAAAGTCCTTATTTCAAAAGAAAGAAGAAAATTTCATGAGAAAATGCTCACTTAAATCTGGTAAGAGTTAATGATGAACTTCCTGGTATTATTATTATTATTATTTATTATTATTATTATTATTTTATTCACTACTTTAATGTGCCCTACCCCCAGCCTTGAGCATGCCTGAAAGACCTTGTTTACCACAATTAATAGGACCTAGGTGGAGTTACCCACCTTGGCTGCATGTACAAGCTGCTACAGGAACTTAAAAGAATAAACTGCCTACTGAGCTTGCCTTGAGATATCTCCAGCAGTGACTAAGGATGGGTTCCCCCACCCATCTCCGGCTGAAACAAGAAGGGGTTCAGTGGGGCTTTTCCCTTTAAATTAGAAGAGCTGAGTATTAAACTTCGAGCCTTGATCAGAAAACTTTGTCTTGGTTTCATGATTCTCTCACCCTTCCGTCCCTTTTTTCATTTTCAGTGCCCGTCGTTTCAGGTGAACTCAGTTGGTCCGCGGCCACAGGCGGCTACACTTTAATTTTTTAAAGGATACAGAGTACCTGTTTTGAGCTGCCTATAGTAAGGTAGATGTTCAGTGTTTGGGCTGCTGAATTTCATCTGGTCATCACACACACAAAACACCAAGTGGAGTCTTCTTCACGATGCCTCCCAGATGTGCTTTAGTCACCACAGCTCTCAAGCAGTGCAGCACACGTGGACAGACGCTGCCAACTCTGCCTCTGCAAGACTCTGCTTGTTGCTCGGCCCTTGAGTAGCAGCTCCTGGTACCCCACCAAGAACGACTAGATCGCCCTTCTTCTTATCAGTATCCCTTTGACCTAGCATTCCTTTGACTTCCTGGAAAATGGTCTCCATCTGTGAATCTGTCCCCACTGTCAGGCTGTGGGGTTGTTCCTGCTCCCAGGTTGCCCAGGACTGCCAACAGCCAGTGTCTGCTAAGCAACTATGTAGAACAATCAGCAGGTGACCTGACTCATCTGCAAACAAGGTGGTTTCTGTACTTGATCTAGAGTCTTTTGTCAACAGCTTCCACTCACTCGGGCTTTGGCCTCACTTCCTTGCTTCCTACTCTTCTTCCAGCAGAAATCCACATTCCCACATTTCCTTCTCTGCTTACAGCAATGCTAGCAAGTCTTTCTGACTCTACCCTAACCTGTTGGCTTGAATTTACCCCTCTTTCCTTCTCCATGGTCTCTGCACCCACTTCTACCTCTCTGGATAGCAGAACAGCCATCAGGCCTGTCCACCAGCGTTCCCACCTTCCACCCGAATCCCAGTTACGATTCTAAATCCTAATCCTCTCCATTGAATGTCCCCTTCCTCTTCCTTTTCCCTCCCTTTCCTCCCTTTCTCTCTTCTCTCCTTTCCTTTACTTCTTCCTCCCCTCAGCTTGGCCCCTCTCTTCCATTTTACCTTTTAAAAGATTTATCAACAGCAGAGTAAATACATCATTGGCATCTTGACTTATTCAGTTAGGAACCCTGTTCCCACTAGAATGTAGGCTCCACAAGGGCAGATACCGTATCCTCATGCCCATCCCACTTGTCATTTGCAAGGGTCCTGTCCTCTCTTGTCACAACAGGTAATCACTGTTCAATGATTCAGGAGTGAACCTGAGAGAAGGCATCTTTGATCCTAGAATTGGAACAATAGATAAAGATTTATTTGGCTCACAGTTTGTGAGGATATCTCGGGGACGCCGAGGAGGCAGGAGTTTGAGGTAGATGGTCAGGAAGCTGGGGGAAATGGATGCTGGTTTTCCATTTTTCATGTGGTCCTGAACCTCAGCCCATGGAAGTGCCACCCACATTCAGGTGTATTCTCATATTAATTAACTCCATTTAGAAAATCCCTCACAGAGGTGCCCGTATCCTGGTACCCTTCTGCGATTCTAGATCTTGCCAAGCTGACAATCAACATTAGTCATCACAGGTGGTAACACACTCTGAGACCACACAGTCAGTTCCCAAGAGAAAGCTCCACAGGAGGGGCTCGCCTGCGTAGGCTATCCGCAGCAGGGGCAGGGTAGGACTTAGGATGGGGGCAGGGGTCTGTGGTGGTGACATCATCTCCCTCTCCTGTGTGGGAAGGGGAAGGGCACTGTAGGACACCAACCATCAGCCTGTTCCTTCCATGGTGCTGCGTGCTCTGAGTGCCGTTGGGCCCCAAGTAAATGCATTTTTGTGATAGCATCAGATTAAAGCATAGAAATTTGAGAAAAAAGTACAATATGCCTTGAATAATAGTCTCGCCTCCAATTACAGAAAGCTGTGTGGTTGAAAGGCAAAGAGTTCTCCATTAGCGGGCCTTTAAAAATAGTCGCCGTGATCTGAATGATCTTCTCCCGTTTCAGCAGCTCGTTAATTATGTTAGCAGATCATTTTGGCAGCAGGAGCAGGCATCCCTACCCTAGTCTACCTGAACACTCCTGCACAGAAGAGCCAGCTCTCCAAACTACCAGAACTGTCTAGAAAACACATGCCCCGTTCTGAGCTTCCTCCAAAGGCCCCTCACATGGAGTTCATTATGGTGGAGACTGAGAGATGAACTCCGTGTGGACAGTGGGTACCCAGGAAGCTGTATTGGAACTTTCACCTAGAGAAAGACAGGAGCTACCTGGCCTATGATTCTTTGTGCACCCCTAAGTGGGGTCACCCCCACCCCACCCCACCCCCGCTTCACAGAGTGAAAATTCCCAGCAGTTGTTTCAATCCTGAGGAAACCTGAAAGATTTCCTCTATAGATTTCTCATCTTCAGAAGGCTTTCAGATGTTTTGAAACCAATTTTAAGGGAATTGGGGGTACACAAGGCAGGATGGAGTAGTTATTTATGAACCCTTTGTTGGTTTGGTGTTCCATGGCCAGGGATTTGCAGTTTAATCTTTATGAGGTGGTGCTGCTTCTGGATTTAATCTCAGCTTTTCTCTGATATCGTGCACACAGGCCCATTGGAGCTGCTGAGGGTTGGCTCACACCTCTGGAATCTTTAGTAGACCTTTTAGGATCCTGAGGCTGGAGGACAAAAAGTGTTCCAGCCACAGGAATGAGGGCACTGTTGTCAGGGGAGCAGCTTAGGTTGGCTGCATCTGTCTGACATCTGTGTCAGGTTTCCAGTTTCTGATGCTGGGTGGCCAGGAAGACTTCACTTTATAGACCAGGAAACTGAAACTTTTTAAGGTTAAATAGCGAGGTTAGCACATGGACTACCTGTGGTGCTCTTCTTGTCCTAGGTCCAGAACAAAGTGTAGATGTGGCAATTCAGAATGGGTGGGAGAGGAGGATGGGTTTCCTCGAGTTTTAGCAAATCTAAAGAGTAGACTGTGGAAGAGAAAACCTGAGGTGACCACAGGCATAATCTTGCTCCCACACCTGGGCTTGGCTGGTAGGATGCAAGAGGAGAGGCCATATGGAGAAGAGGCTGGCCAGTTCAACAGCAGCCCAGGGTCTGAGCCTGGGGTTTGGACACTGGCTGGGAGGAGCATCTTAAGGGTTTGAACTTTCCTCCTAGTGAATTTTTGTTTCTGGGCAAGGATCCTGGTATCATTTGGAGAATAGTTTGATGTGAAGCTGGAGATAGGAAGACGTGGCACACGTTCTAGGCCAGGAATATGGCAGAGAGCAGGAAGCCGCCTTCCATCACAGATGTGTACCCTGAGTCTCTGGGAACTCAGACCTGTTCTATCTACCACTTCCCACATAAGGAAACGTGACTGGTGCCACGTAGGCCTAGAACAGAGTTCTCCATGCTCATGAGGTACATAGAGGTCCAGAGGGTTTAGCCAATAAGCTTCTCTTCCCAGACATTCCTCCCTGTGATAGGTAATCTTGGTTCCACCCTGAGAACCAAGTTGGTATGGTTAAGCATCCACTTTCCACTATGAACACCAATAAACACTTTGGAATCAAAGACTGTCTCATCTACTACCATCATGGGGAGCATGGAGAAGGCCTTCACCTATAGAACCACAGTTTAAATCTCCTGTAGAAGGCTCTTCTGAGCCTCCAGCCAACTGCAGCCAAGCTAAGCCGGAGTCCCCTCCCCCTGGCCCTCGGAATCATCCTCAGCTCGCTGGCCTCTTTCTTTCTCAGCTCTTCTGCAACTCCCAGTGGGGCCTGGATATCCAAGAGTCTGAGAACCACCATGGCCAGAACCTTGTTGCATCCCTAGCCTCAAGGATGCCCTATACCTCTTTCCTGACTTCTCTGTGCTGTTCTCCAGCAGTTACTGGAGGCCCAAAAGTCAGGAAATAGCAGCTTCAGCTTTTTCACGTCTCAGACTGCGTTTTCCCCACCCCTGAGTGGTGTCTTGGAGCTTTCTTACAGCTCAACACCTGGCAGAGGCTGTAAGGGGTAAGTGCAGTCAAACTCCCCGAGTTGCCTCTCCAGCAGCCATGCCCAGTGGCAGGGTGGAACTCGGTCCCACAGGAAGGGAGGCAGTGGGATGTCAGAAAGGTAAGGGTTAGGTAGCAGGTGCTTATTGGCCAGGCAACACTTCCAATTCACTGAGGGCAGCTTGGAATAGAGCGGTTAGGTGGGAAGAAGGGAGCATGTGAACGTGGCTAAGGGTGGCATGCAGTAGGTTGGTCATGCCTCTGAGAGTCTAGACAGTGGTGTGTTGGGCTGGGCTGTCTTCAGCCTTTGGTATAAAGACTGGAAAGTTTGAGGTACAGTCACTCAGCATAGAAAGCCAGCAGCTAAGGCAGAATGAAGAAAGTCGGCACCATGACCAGTCTCCCTGTTTGTTATGGTACAAGTGAGTCCCCAAAGATGCAGAGAGTGGTCTCTCTGAAGCTGTGCTGGTTCTTGGTCTCTGCTCTGTCCCTGGGCTGATCTATGTGACCACAGCTCTTGGAGAAGAACCATCCCAATACAGAACTCCAAATCTTGAAAAATACTTGGGTACAAATGGCTTTGTGGTTGTGTGGTTTTCTTCTATCCCTTTTTCAGATAACCCACATGAGAAATAGCCCCAGTGAGGATGCACTATATGTTCAGCATGTACATACCTGATCAAGGAGTGGCAAAAACCTGCTTTGCCTTACCCTCACCAATTTCCTCATACAGCTTGCCATTTGTCATCTGTCTGGCCCAGTGTATGTCTCCAAATGAGCCCTTGGGAGCTTAGCAGGAGGAATGGAGGAGAACCAAATGTCAGAAAGGGAAGTTTTCAGCATGCCCAAAGGAGTGATTCTTGAGTTAAAAAAAAATGGGTGAGTTCAGAAACCTGACAAGACCAGATTTTTTGTGAAAGCCCTGTGCCAGCCTTACAGAGTGCCTGCCCCACACCAGGAGTGATGGTTGAATGTATTCTACTTTAGTTCCTAGGGCACGAGTGAAGCTGGAGCAGGGGAAGACAGTGCTGTGACCTCAAAGAAATGACATTGAAAAAGGAAAGGGATAGGCAAGGCCATGTTCTACCTTCATTCCCAGGTTGAGTCATTTATCAACACACTCCACCTGAAAGAAAAAAGGAACTATTTTAATTTCTCTTTTTTGGGGGGGAATTTTATATTTGTATACAATGAAATATGACACTATATATCCACCATCTCCCCCTTTTAACTTGTCCTGTATCCCTTCCAACATCCCCTCCTTCCAGTTTCAGGTCTCCCTTCACCCCCTGAAAACCCACTAAATGCAGTAAGTGTTGTTCATATTCGCATGGGTGTGAAACCATCCACTGCATCACGAGAAGCCCACCAGTGGCCACACTCTCAAAAATGAGAGATTTGCCTCTCCCAGCAGCCATCAACTGCCAATAGCTCCTCAGGAAGATGTGGCGTGTGGAGATCATCTACCCCATCTGTGCCAAGACTTTGATCTTGTGTAGGCAACCACAGCTTCTGTGAGCAGTGAGTGCAATAGCTGAGTCGGGTCCAGAAGACAGCACTTCACAGTCCTCGTCCACACCCTCTGCTCTTACGTTCTTTCTGCTTCCTCTTCTGTGATGGTCCCTGAGCCTTGGTTATGAGGCTTAATATAGATGTCCTGTTTGGAGCTGAGTACTCAGCCTCTTATTCTTGGCACTTGACCAGTGCCTTTCTGCAATGACCGTTGACACCGTAGGAAGAAGAGTCTCTGTACAATGTAAAGTTAAGTCCAGTTCTTGCTCACAGCCCCAATGGGCTCTTAGAAATAAGACTTAGATTTAAAATATATTTAAAAATTCCTTGGCCACATAGCTGGCCTCTACTCTGACTAGATCCATAACTAAAATAACCCAATTACTTTAATCTACATTCTGCCACATGGCTGGATATGTGTGCTCAGGGTGTCCGTCTCCTCACATCGTCCTCAGGCTGATCTCTTGTGCCTGGCACTTCCCCAGAATCCTTTCTGCCTCCCAGATGTCCCATCTCTTATTTCCTGCCAAAGCCATAGGCCATAGGCATTTTAAATGACAGGTGATCCATCCATACAATACACAAGATATTCTCTCTACAGTACAATGCTGAGAGCAGCCCAAGTGTGTCCTCACTGGGAGACGGGCAGAACAAAGGGAAGCTATTATTTTTCTCTTTCTTGGATGAGGCTATCAATAAAGCCAGTTCTCTGCCAGCCTGTCTCTTATTCCAGTCACAGGAATCAGAGGAGAATGACAGTGCTGGGGTTTCCAGAGGAAAAGAACAAGACACAGAGCTAGGGAATGAGGCTCGTCTCCAGACAGAATTTTTTGCGACGGAATCCCCAAGGAAATAATACTGATGTTGAGGCCTGAACGACGAAAAGGATTTTATTTATGTATCTAATAACTGGGAGGATCATCAGGAAAGAAACTAGCGCATACTGATTTTAATTGTTGCTAGGCTGTTCTCCTCTACCATTCTCAGTGTATCTCCTGAGAGAGAGAAAGAGAGAGAGGGGTGGGGGGAGATCACATCCTGGGACCCTGCAAAAAACCCCTGGGAGACATGCAACTCCTAGTCAGGCTAATGGCCTTCCAGTAAGCTGTGATTTCTGTCATTCTATATCCTGGCTTGGTAACTAGCTTAATTAATCTCTCTTGGCTGATTGGAACATGGGTTGTTCTGACTCTAATTTTTGCTTCTTTGAGAAAGAGATCCATTGTACATGTCAAGTAGCCATACCAAGTGGGAACATGGCAGAGCCCCCTCCCCCCAAACCCTAATTTGGTTCTATCATTTTGGGTTAGGAAAGGATTATGCTCAGGTCATGAGAACAGCAGGACCTTCGCTGTTCCCAAGCAGATTGAACTAACACCGAGAGGGACACCTGGGGGTTTACAGGGGTCAGCAAAGGTGGTTCCTCCAGATCCCCATGAGGGGCACTCAGACAAGTGGTCCAGGAGATGTGAACTTGCCACATTCAGTATATAGGTTTTTTTTTTAAAAAAGTTTATTTTTGTAATTGAGCACCTATTGAGTTCAACAAACCTAAATGCTGAGACGTGAGCACTTTATTCTGAGTGTTGCACAAGACGTTTTATGCATTATAGTTCATTAAATTCTCACCAAAATTCCCTATCCACTCAGATAAGGTTGTACCACTTTGCAGCTATGTAAGCCAAGGCTGAAATTGCAGTCAGGCCTGCTCCAGGCTACACCGCTTGTGTGGTAGAGTCAGAATGGAAAGTCTGTACTGGTGGAGTCTGTCGAACTTGCCTGGGGGTGTCAGGTCCTCATCTGGTCACTTACTCCCCTGGCTGGGCATCTGATTCCACATTGGATGTCTCCATGTGGAAGCTGCTTATTTATTAAGGTGAAGGTCTATATACTCCCACATTTAATACCTTCCTGGAAACAGGAAGGACAAAGGGCCTTCTGTCCCATGCATTGCAGTTTGGAAACTTCAGTCTGAAAAGGTTGAGAATTACGCCCATGTGGAGGGAACAGGGGTCAGTTTTGGTTGCCTATCCAAAGCTTTGAGTCGTAGGCCTTGTGATGTCTATTCAGGTCAGTTTGATGGGATTTTGTGTTACTGTGGAGACATGCTTCTGTCTGTGAGACACATCTGGGACACATCTAGATTGGGTTAGTTGAGATGGAAAGATCCACTCTAAATGCAGGTGACCTTGGCATGGAGTCTTAAACTACATAAGTGGACTGAGCCCCAGTACTCATCATTTTCTCTTCTGACTGTGGCTGCATTGTGACCACCTGACTCAAGCTTCATTCTTTATCAGATGTCAGGAGCCATAATGGGACAAGCTAATAACTAGCAGGTGATCATCTTGAAAAGGCCTTCCTTGGATTATTCTATAATCTGCGACAGATACATCCTTATTCAGCAAGGCTGTAAGGAACTCATTGTTAAGAAAGATTCGTGCTATTTATATTCTTTCCCTATTATTATTAAACAGATATGACAATCACTAAGTAATAGCACACCCTTTGGAGCAGATCTCTGCAGATCCATGAAGATGTACTGTCTTGTAGTGATGCTACATAGACAAATAGATGACTTCTTAAGTCTTAATGATGATCCTATAAGAATTCCTAAAATTATATCAATGATTATTAAGCTCTTTTATAACATGACTGTTATTAGGTCCTTTCTGATAGTCAAAACTGTGATGAGAACTCTGCCAGTCTCCCAAGTGTCACCAGTTTACTGCTCTTAGTAACCACACTTTCTCCTACTCAGAGCACATTCCAAGAGGTTGTAAAACAATTAACCAAAGGTCATTAAAAGGGAACTAACAATTTATTATAGGTGCTAGGACAGAAGATAAAATATTGCCTGTGTTTATCTATACAAAACTTCACTAATAACTTAGTTATAGTTTTAAACCTTCAGTGAACCTGTGGAGCTAGACAGGAGATGGATGTTTAGCCAGATAATTACTCCTAAAGGATATGCATGTGAACATTTTCTGTTGTAAACTTCTATTTCAATCTATGATTTGATTTTTGGTGTGAACTTGTGATGAACTTTGTAAAAGGTGATCATGTATTCTGATAGATGTATAAGTACTGAGGACAGAGATGAGAGGCATATAGAATAGAGATAGAATAAAATTCTTCCCTTTCCCCAGATAGAGTAGAATTTTTCTCTTTCCTCACTTAGGATCTTTCTGCGTTTCCCTTTAGATAGCTTTCATAGTAAACTTTTAACAACTTAGTAATAAATGCTATAACCACATCTCTAAGTGTCTTTTCTTCCTGTGACTTCCGACTAGCAGGGTCAAAGTTAGAGCCCAGCAGTTCTTGCTGAGATAGGACAAAGGCTGTTTACTTAATTCTTTGCTGTTTTTAGGATGAGGTGCTAAGTGCAAGAAACTGCAGTTTCTGGCCTCAGAGGATCACAGAAGGCAGGCCAGCTACAGTAGCATGGGAGCTTAGACTTAGATAAGTAAACTTTTATTATACATCAACCCTAAATATCTCATAAGACAAAGTCTTACCCCCGTCGATGCTCTTCCCCCTCCACTGCCTCAAGAAGAAAGAAGATCATTCCCCCACAAGCTGGGGCTGGCCCCCAGCAATCAGCTTCTCTGCAATGATAGACTTTCCCCTCAACCTGTGTGCACAGTAAACTCTTTCTCTCTTAAGTTGCTCTTGTCAGGTCAGGGAACTTTACTGTAGCAAGGAGAAAAGCAGTATGTCCAGATCTTGAGCTTAACCTTCTTATAGATAGAAATGAATTTTTTAAAAAAAGATTTATTTTATTTAATTTATATGAGTACATCATCTCTCTCTTCAGACACACCAGAAGAAGGCATCAGATCCCATTACAGATAGTTATGAGTCACTATGTGGTTATTGGGAATTGAACTCAGGACCTCTGGAAGAACAATCAATGCTCTTAAGTGCTGTACCATCTCTCCAATCCCAGAAATAGATTTTTAGTGACAGTGTTTATCACTGGATGTGACAATGTTCATCACCAGATAAACTCACCTTCATTTGCACATGGAAGGAGAAGTAAATGTGCTTAGGTAGAAGGAAACACTGGACCCTAGGTTTCTTAAAGAAGAAGCATGCCAGGGCTCAGTGTGAGGATAAGATAAAGGTGGAATCTCTCTGTGAAGGAATGATGCTGAGGCTTTAAAACACCTTGTGCTTCCTGAAGGGTGGTGTCTTGACTCCTTTTGTTGCTGTTGTGATAAAATACTCTGACACAGGCAATCCAGAGGTGAAACCACACAGTTTGAGGGTACAGTTTATCCTGGCAGCAGGAGCTTGAAGCAGCTGGTCACATCACATCTGCAATCCTGAAGCTGAACACGGCTGCTGCTGTTCATCTCCCTTTCCCATTTATACAGACCAGATGCCACCCAGGGGATGTCACCTTCTGTGTTGTGGGGGAGGTCTTTCTACTGAAGTTAAGACAATCAAGATACCTGCTTGACCATGCCAGAGGGTTGTCTCCCAGGTAATTCTAGTTAGAGTCTGACAAGTTGGCAATTAACATTGACAACCACAGTAGGGAAATTCAACTGGTTGAAATAAACTATAGTATCTCTCCTTTTGATGTCATGCTCTCTAAGTGCAGTTTGAGTATTAATCTGCTTGCCTGTTTGCCTATCTATCAATATATCACAGATGTTGGCAGAGGACATTTTACAACTGTTTTATGATTTTGCATTTGCTTGCTCATCTGTGTTTCACCCTACGGCCTAGAAATAATCGTAGAGTTATAGAACTAAAAGAAAGAAGAATCTTCTTTATATAGTAATTGGTTTGGGCTATGATTTGAATGTGAAAACACTTTCCAGTTGGTGGTGATGTCTGAGGATGGTGAACCTCACTGGAGGAAGTGGTCACCAGAAATGGATCTTAAAGCTTTACAGCCTTCCCCACTTCTTGTCTGATTTTTACTTCCTTTTCTTCTGAGATTTGAGCTGCTACCTGTTCCAACCAGCACAGACAGAGCCATATATCGCAATGGACTGTCTCCCCTCAAACTATGAGCCTAGCAAAACTTCTCCCATAAGTTGTTTTGCCAGCTAATATGTCCCAGTGGTGAGAGAAGAAGTAATACAACAGTAGGTGATCCAAAGATGCTAGATCTCGGAGGAAGCCCTGTAGGCTCTGACTTTTCAGAGTCAAACATCGCCCCAGGTATCCACTAGGGTGCTTTCACAACAGTGTCTTGTTATTTGCAAACAGAACTGCTCATGCCCAAGCATGCATCCCCAAAGGTCAAACTGAAAATGAAATGAAAGGAGAGAGCTGGGTTCCAAGAGGGACCCATGAACTAAGAATAAGACATTAAAAGATGCCAAATCTACAGGGTGTAGAGATAAGAGCAAACATGTTGAAAATTAAATATGAAATGGATAATTATGTAGTAATGAGATTGAGACAGTACAAAGGACAATGCCATTTAAATCACCACATCTCAACATAGTAATGAACAGGAAAAGCCCTCCAGCTTCGTAATTATAATCATAGTTGCCATAACAACTCAGTATCTTTCTCCCTGAGCATCCATCTCCAGCTTGTATTTTTAGAAATGGGCTGTGCCCGAGTACGTATTTTTCTTTATATAGCAGCTAATTTTTCAAATTACTGATCCTTCAAAAAAATCTAAAAGAGTAACAGTCACAGGGATAATTAGGGAACTGAGCAGGTGTGAGAGTCCATTAGGAAAAAAATTGCTATGAACGTATTGATGTCTTGACAATATTTGTTTCAACAGAATGTTCCCAGGAACTGCGCAGCCTCTTGTTCCTTGTCAAGCAGCTTAACATAAATCTCCTCTGTGGGGTTCATAAATATTTGAACAATTATTAGCTGTGTAAGGTGTTTGAGGATTATTTGACAAGTACAGATTTATGTTGTATAACAGAAATTGGCTTAACTGCATTCTGAGTCTCAGAGATGGATGAGCAGAAAAACATTGGCTTACCTTACTTAACAGAAATATAGTAATAGATTCTTGAGCAAAGCAAACAATGAGCCTATGGCAAACTCAGAAACAGGAGGGACCCAAGCTGCCATTTTGGTCCTCCTGTTTGGTAGCAGCCCTGCAAACTGGAAAGCCTGGTTTTATTGCATGGCTATCATCCAAGATGAGCCCATATTTTATCAAGCTCCTCTGATCCTCTGGAGAAATGCTCTTAGCCCTTTATTAGGGTCTCAGACTGAAGTTAGATAGACACATTATTGGGTTAATAGCAAAAACAGTTTCAGAGAAAAACACTCTCTGGCTGGTGCTATGAAAGACCTTTGCCAAGTTTAGTCACATGGCAAGGATTTTCTGTCTCTCTTGTGCTCTCTTTGTTTTGAATAACCACTAGTTTCTGAGGAGCCTATAAAAGCTGTGTCAGTGGCTACAAACAATATGCCTTACCATGGTCACCAATTGGGAGTGGAGAGGAATAACTTTAAGCATAGTGAACTTGAAATCTCATTTAGATGGGCTGACCTTGTGTGGGGTCCTCACTAGGGGAGTGGCATTGGACCTGGAGAGTAGGTGGAAGTCTCAAGTGCTTGAAGTCCTGCAGGACAGAGAGCTGGGAACAGCGAGACCATGTAAGAGAGAGTTGTGGTGACCTGGCAAAGGTCTCAGAATGAGACACTAAGGGAAGAGCATCAGGAGCAGAGGAAGAGGTCAGTTAAAGAATAATACCAGGGTTGATATGTAGCTCACTTGGTAGGGTGCTTGCACGTACCCATGATGCCCTGAGTCTCCAATACTGCACAGAACTGGGCTTAGTTATACGGGTCCACAATCCCAACACTTGGAAGGTAGAAGTAAGAGAATCAGAAAGAAGTTCAAGGTCATCCTTGGAAATGTATGAGTTGAAGACTAGCCTGGGATACACAAGACCCTGCGTCAAACAAAACAAACAAAACCCAACCAACCAACAAAACAACTCCCCCCACCAAAACAACAAAACCCATCAAAACAAATAAACTAACAAACAATAAAAACTGTAAAGAAAAATGTACTACCATGGGACTTTCTGATAGCTGTCACATGGATGAAAGGAGAGACTTCATCAGGGCAGCTGAGAAGGCATCTTGGCAGAGACCGTCCCTGCAGACAGGCAGGCACTGGAAGGCAAGAAGAGGTTTGGAGATAAAAATAATAAACAGCTTTGCACTCCTCTCTGTATTTTGTGACCTTTGACTGGATGGCACAGATTTCCAAGTGAGTATCCCCAGAGAGACAGGGAGGCAAGGAGTGATGTGCTGCTGGCTGTCACTTTGGAGAGCTGGCGCTGAGCAAACCGTCTCTGTTCTGTTTGTCCTGCTTGTTCTAATTATGCTTCTCTCCAGGGAAAACAAACAAGCAAACATTAGCAGTGAGAGCTGAGAGAGTAGGGCTCATTTCCTGATTCTAGGGATTTGGAGAGATGCATGGTCAGGTGGAGACATTCTCCAGAAGCTACCCAGACAAGGCAGGGAAGGTACAAGCTCCATTGTTGACCTTGTTGTTGTTGGCCAAGGGAAGATATAAAATGCTTCCAGAACTTAGAGATTCACAGATGCCGAGATTTACTATACTCTAACTACTGGCTCCAGCAGATTGTACCTGGACCATTACCAGTTTGTCATATGTCTGAGGGTGACTCTGTCCTCAGCCATCCTGTAGAATTCAAATGGAGGGTAGTGTTAAAGTTCAGCTCTGTCAGAATCATGTGAAAAGCACTTGAGCCTAGTGCTTAGGAGGCTTCCAGGTCTGTATGAACCTGGTGTCGGTCTACAGCTAGACCACCTGGCCTGGGTACTATACAGATGGCCCTTTTCACTAGGACTCTAAATTAATCTCTTTCTAGTCTTCATCTGACTAGCAGGGACTTTAGGAGTGTGTCTTGCTGATGAAACCTCTCTTCTCTGTGCCACCTATGAGGTTGCTTTCTTGTCTGTAGTAGCTGGCTTTAGATGGGACAACCCCTGTGAGTAAGCTCAGGGGACATACATAGAGTGGATAGGATCCAGCACAAACTAATGCTTTCTTGGAAAGCAAAGGGAGGAGAGACGCTTTCTTCTACTCTGGAGAACTCTTCTGGATCTTGGATCCGAAGTATCCTGGGTTTGACAACTAGATCCAAGGCCCTCCAGCCATCTCCCATGGGCCCTGTATCAGCTGCAATTTTCTCTTGCAATACCCTTCTACCTGGGAGCTCCTAACACTGCAATCGAAAGGCTGGCCGGGTGGCCTGGATAGGAAGAGCGAGGAGGACAAAGGATTAAGGCAAAGCCTAACAGCTGAGCTGGCTAACACCTGATGTTGGGGGCCTCAGGCCTGTGATTCCCTCTCCTAGGTAAATACAGAAGCCTGGTCCTAAGCCCAGGTTCATCTCAGAGGCCTCCTCGGATCATATTCCAGGCCCTCAGGGACAGACTGACAGACTTAAGGGCTAGTTGTCTTTGTGGCTGGCAAGCACACTGTGGCCACCTTGGAGGCAACTCTATTGAATCTTTAGAACTTTGAATTAAATGTACAGAGTAGACTGATGACCATTGGGACCAGTTTTGGATCATCTCAGAGCCTCTTAAACATGAAGTATATTCTCCCTTAAGTGGAGATAGAAAAAATAGGGGTGATTTGAAGGTTCAGCTTGGATTTGTCCTGTGAATTCTGACTCTGAGATGCAGGACACCATGCAAAGACCTGAGGCAGGCCCTAGAAAGAACACAAAACAAGCTGCAAAGCAGTCACAGCTAAAAGCCAGGAAATATATGGAATCCTATGTGTACCTGACTTTAGGGATACACTGAGTGGATATGAAAGCTACCCCTGCCCCCAGCTCTCACACGACAAATGAATCCGTCAGCCACCACTACACACACCTTGACACACAGTCTGGTGCTGCTGCCTCAGACATTTAACCTGTGAGTCAGCAAGTCTCTTGTCTCAGACCTGTCTCAATCTGTTGGAGGAGCCATGGAATATTGGTGCAGAGCCCAACGGTTCAGCTTCTCAGCTCAGAGAGAAGCTGGAGCTACTGGCTTCCTTCCACTCCACTAAGAGAAAACTAAGAAAAAAAAAAAAAACTAATGTATGCTGGGTAAAGGTGGGAGGCACTTTATCAAAGGGTTGTGACACCAGGGTTCTCCAGAGAAACCCAATTCTTGGAAGAGACAAATGCCCTCTTGTAACTTATGAGATAGTAGTCTTTGGCTGACTCCAATCTCTCCTACAGAACCCCACCCTGGAGAGTAGGCAGCAGGGGTCCCCAGACCCTTAGGCTCTACTCTCAGGAAGCTTCATCCAGGGAATCTGGAATTCCTGCTTGGGCTGGGACAACAAGACTGTTGGGCAGCCTGCTGGTTATCACCTTAGCATTTCAGGCCAGTCTTAACTCAGATTTGTTCTTCTGCAAAATGAAGGAATGGAAGACACAGCCCTGTAGTTCCCTTCAAGATCATCATGCTCTACCTCTGCAGAAGGGATGCCCAGTAGGACAAAACATTGGCCTCCTAGAAACGCAAAGAAGGCTGGTGACAGTCTTCTAGTGGCCTCCAACACCTGCTGCAGAGGCCCTGGGATGGTAGGAAGGAGGGCGGGTCTGCTGGCGCCTAGCCTCTCCTGGGCGCGCCCCTGCCCGCCCCACTCCGGCCCAGCCCCGCCCGTCCGGCCTGTCCCACCCACCATCTGCACCCGCTGCAGCGCCCGCGCCCCTGTCCCGCGCCATAGCCATCATTTGTAGCCCGCCTGCCGCTCCCGGGGACCCGACCCTGCCCGGGGCGCGGGGCAGAACGGGCATGGCCCATCTGGGGACCGCCTTCCCGGCGCTGGCCCTGGCACTTGTAGCGGTGGCCCTGGCTGGAGTCAGAGCCCAGGGCGCAGCCTTCGAGGAGCCTGACTATTACAGCCAGGAGCTCTGGAGGCGCGGGCACTACTATGAGCATCCGGAGCCAGAGCCTGAGCCGGAGCTCTTCTCTCCTTCACTGCATGAGAACCTTAGGGTGGAGGAGCAGGAACAGCAGGAGCCGTACCAGCAGGGGCCCAGGACGCCCAAGAAGGCCATCAAGCCCAAGAAGGTTCCCAAGAGGGAGAAGTTAGTTGCAGAGACGCCTCCACCAGGTAACTTTTTGCACCGGGCAGCCCGAGGGGGCGCCCGCGATTGTGGCACTCCAGGGGACACCAATAGGTTTTCACCAGCCAAAGTCCTGTGTGCTGGTGCTACTCACTAGAGACTGCATCTGAGCTAAGTCCAGCTTTCTCTCCCTGCCCCCTCAGGCAGAAACAGAATGGCGCTCTTTGGGAAGCCGCCTGGGGAGCGGCCCGGTGTCCTCAGGCACAGACGAAGGAGGCATCTGTTGTTTCTTCCTGCTCTGCTTATGTCTTCAATCTTCAGAGGTGTTTTCTTCAGACTGATCTTATCAATGGACACGTGACTGGCTGGTGTCATTTGGCAGATGCCCTTGGCAAGGTTCAGTCAGTGACCTTTATTCAGATAGTGCCCTTCTCAGCTCCCTTCACCCTTGTCAGTAGGCCCTTTAAATTCACTATACACAGGATGGCACAGTCCCAGCTGCTGACTGGATCACTCTTGGTCCCCATAGCAGCCAAGATTCTGCCTTCTTGGAAAGGGCAGGCTACAGGAGCCCTGGAAAGCTCTGAGTGCCTGGCAGCCTGGGATGCTCTATCCATCCCTTGGGCCGATCTCAAATCCATCCTCACTTTCTTCTGGTCCAGCCTTTGTCACAAACCCATGAGAAGGAGTTTCTCTTAACTGTTTCAGACAGTGATGGCTCAGCGCAGGAGCTGTGTTCCCACTATTTCTACCACGGGAAGCCAGCAAGACAGTGACCAAATTCTAGAGCTTTGCAGTGTTTTTGCCTGAAAGGAATCTTGTGCCAGGTCACAGAGCTCTGGGCTCAGAAGTGCTTTCATTTGGTTAGACCAATATTAAAGTTACCAGGCAGGGTGACAAGGGAAGATGTAGACACTCTTAAGCCCCATTTGAGTACCACCTTTGTATATGGCTGAGTCCCTACCATCTGCCATTGACAGTTCTGAAGGTTGGGCAAATCCAAATAGAACCATAGAGACTTCCCCTTCTTTTTCTGGGGGGATGATGGGGATTAAGAGGTAGAAAAGCAGCCGTGGCTCAGCATGAAAGGGTGGGATGAGCCACTGATTTTGGTAGTGTCCCCTGGCCTCATTTTGTTCTCTTCCTGACTCTGGCAGATGGCTACCCTTGTCATGTTACAGATGAAGAGCCTTCAGCTCAAACACGGGAAGTAATTTATTTTGTCGTTCTGCTTGGGAGAACTAAAAGCCTGCCTTACCAGCCAGGTCTTGGGGTTACCATTTTGGGACCTGGAATTTGAGTTCTACTTTTTGAGCCTCAGTTGCTTCACCTGCAGATAGAAAGAAGTGTGTCTGCCATTGTGTTTTACTGTGTCTGATACTGCCAAAGCCTCAGCATCCTTTAGTGTGCCCTGAACTTGGAGGTGTGCTTGCTGCACGAGAGCTCTTCATTTGCACTCCACGTGGTTCCTAAGTGTCTGCCCAGCACTAAGGGTTAGGTGAAGCCCTGGGGTTAGAGAACATAAGACAGACAGGCTGCTCCTCCAAGGACCTCACAGAATTGTGTAACTTTTGGTATGTAATCACAGGTGAGCTGACAGTTGCATAAAACCTGGAATGTCAAGAAAATAAATAATAGAAGGGATAGGCTGGTGTTGCCCAGGGGAGGAAGACTGACTAGGCCTGATTAATGAGTCAACTTACTGTTTGGATACTCTTATTAGTGACCAGTTATAGTCCTGACACCTCAGAAAGTCACAGCCCAGACTCAGCAGTGCCCCCAACTAATGTGTCTGGGGGCTCAGCTATTACAATCCAGAAGTGGATTTCGTTTTTTGGAGCACCAGTGATTATCAGCCTAGGAATGGGGTCTCTGAAGGAGAAATCAGGTATAATCTGATTTGCAAGAAAAGGGTCATTTGCTTTCAGACAGCCATGTTGCATACAGAGGTTGGCCATGGGACAGGTAGTTAACTGTTTCTGGTGAATTCTTAGCCACTTGGGTCCTGTCTCCAAACAGAAGACATATCCTGAAGCACCAAAATCAGGTTCACAGGTCTTTGGGGAGCTGCTTTCTGGCTCACTGCTGTTTCAGCCATTCTCCCAATGAATCAGGTGGAGTATTTTAGAGCTTCCCCAGCTAGGATAAGTGTGACATTCATTGCACAGTTTAAACTAATGGCTCTCTGACTCCCTCTATCACCCCACCCCCAACCCCTGGCCCTGTGTGTGTTCAATAAAACTTTCAACTGTGGAGCACATAGGCCTGTATATAGTAGGGGAGAGATTAGGTTAGATTAGATTAAAATGATCTTGGTTAGGGAACGCTGTCAAATTTGTGCACTTCAACTGCACAGAGAGACGATGATTATATCCCACAGTAAGTGGTGGCTTGTAAATTGCAATCACAGAGGCACTTTTCTGTATGGCCAGCTATTTTATGAACAGGTGGCCAATCTTAGAAATGTGCTTCAGAGGAAAGAAGTTGGTGTTCTGCTCTGGGACGTAAGATGTAAACTTCTGGACTTTACTACAAGACTGTTGCATGCTGGGTTCCAGGACCAGCTAGGGTCTGAAGTAGGAGCAGAGAACAAGCTCGAGGGATGGATCAGAGCATAAAGCAGAGAACTGATTTGGGTAGCGCATGTGCATCTTATTTGGAGACAGTGAAATGTTTTCCAGTTAGCTCTTGGGAGCTAAAAGTTGGAGTTGGTAAAGGAGATATTGGAAACGTGTGTATGTGTGTGTGTGTGTGTGTGAGAGAGAGAGAATCACCACTGGCTTTTGAAAGCATGACATAGATTGTTATAAATATTATTAATTAGGTTGTACTGTTACATTTAAGAAGTTTCTCCATGTACTTATGTGTGCACGAGTATATGAATGCTTGAGTGTATATGCATTTCAGTAGTTTCTTCATGCATGTGTGCATGTGTATTTGTATATTTGCATATATATACATATATATATATATACACACACATACATGTGTGTGCTTCTCTGTGTGTGTATGGGTCCACCAAGATAAAGGACTGTGGAATCCTTTCTGAGAGTTAGGGGACTTTACTTATAGTGATACTTTAAGCATCACTTTGGCCTAGAATATTAGAACTTTTAGGAAAGTAAATGGTCACAGTGCAAATTCCTGTCCACTGCAGGGTTCAGACAGTGGCTGCGCAGCTTCTCACTCCTCCCCAGACTTGCTCTCCCTACTTCAAGACCATTAGTCACTGGCTGGACAGTACTGACTGCTGGAGTAGTCTTCCTCATTGACAACCTTCTTCTGACTCTGTTTATTCAGCTGTTTCTGGTTGAATCCTACAGTTTCTGAGGTTGGAATGCTTTGTGTTCCTAGGAGTAAACTTCAGGTCCCTAGTGTTCACCATCCAGCAGGAAGAATAAGATATCAGCCTCATGGGGTCATGCCAGTGGATTTAGGGTGTGCTTACTTTGGGGTGACTTTGAGTTGTAGCCACCCTTTTGTAGGATAGAAGGTAGCTAACTGCTGGTCAGTGGTGACACACATTCTTAATCCTAGTATTCCAGAAGCAGAGGCAGGTGGATCTTTGAGTTCAAGGCCAGCCTGGCCTGCAGAGTTAGTTCCAGGATAGCCAAAGCTACACAGAGAGAGCCTGTCTCGAAAAACATCCAACCAACAAGTAGCCAACTAATAGACCACAATTGCATAACCTGTCTTTTCCACCCTTATGGCTGAAATAAACAACAAAACAAACAAGACAGGGAGTGAGTGATTTGAATATTTCGTTTCTTTCTCCATGGTTCCTTGGCTTAGAAGCCGGCTTGGGTAGGGAGGCTTTTACTCTGATTTCCCACTGACTTGTTTGTAGCATTTCCAGCCACAGGCTAGAATGTCCCACTGTTAGGATCTGAACAAACTCCCATGGACACCCTTTAGTCCTGAGCTAGCCCCTCTGGGATGTGTAGTGTACAGAGAGTCTTGTTTGTTTGTAGATCTATGCCCAGAATCATCCAGTTTGCATTTAGTGTGTGTTATGTCCCAGCCATCAGGGGAAATAAAAAAGGGTGGTTATTTGTGCATATTTGCTTGTAAACAATGCCCTTTCTGTGTGCACTGTTACTGGTTGATGGAAGGGGCTTCCCTGTAGACCTTTGCCTTATCTCTTGTTGGGTAAGAACAGCCTGGCCTTTGATGGAAATGCCCCGTCTTGGACAAAACTGGGGTGTGAGGACTGGGAGAGTTATGTTTGTCAACATTTCAGTACCATTTTTAACAAACCCAGGGACTATTAATAGCATACTTAAAGAACAAGAAAGCCTTCATATCAGCCTACGTGCTTTGGTATTAAACCTGAAGTATTCCATCCAATTCGACTCCCTGCAAAGCTCTAAGGGAAAGGATGGATTAGGAAAAAATCATCGCTTCCTGAATCACTGCCATCCTTTCCAGAATGCTTTCCAAAGTTAACTTACTGCCGGCCTGTTCCCCCTACCCATGCCCATGGCACCAGAAATCAGGGTTGTGCCTGGAGGATGGGGGGGTGGAGACCCTACAGGGATCCAGGAAGCCTGATTAAGCTGTGGTTCTGAAGCAGTCATGGGGTTTCCCCATCTACCTCTGTGTCTGTGATAAAATCCCAGAGCCTGGATTCTCTGGTAAAGCCTCCATTACATCTTCCAAAGCACTAAAAAGATGAGTTCATAGGCTTAGCCTCACCAGCAGTGACAGGCTCTGCCCTCTGAGGCCCTCTCAGACCCCTATCCATGCATCACAACCATTTAAGCCATGAAACCTTAGAGTTAGGTTTCTTTGACTATCTTCAGGAAGGATTAGTATCCGTAAGTGGTTGGCTCGAATCTAGGTGATCACTGGCACTCATGGACCGCTGACGTGGCAAAGGACACCTCCAGGTGTTAATCAGCCTCTGATGCTACAGAGCTGATGCACTATCTATTCCAAGCAACACATGTGCAGTGCTCCCTGGTAAGCCTGTTGAGGAGTCAGAGCCAGCTAAGGGCAGGACTCCACCCCTTACAGGCACACGTGACTTTCCAAGCCTTGACTCCTCTGTGGAGGATTGTGTCAAACATTCAGTGCCTGCTGAGGTGTCAGGTTAGATGACTGTGACCTCCCAGGTTCTGATGGGGTTGGGGGCAGTTTTTATGTCACCTTACCCCTGCTCTTGGAGTACCTGCCTGGTCTGTCTTGTAGATCCTGACAGACAATTTAGGCTGTTGCCATCTCCCTTCTCCTCTTAGCCCCCTTCCCTCAGGCTGCATGAAATCATCTTCAGGCACAATCCTGTACTTCATGCTTGCTTACCTCAGCCTGATCTCAGTAGAACCAAAACTTGGGCAGGTAGGTGCCCAGGGTACCCGGCACAGCCCACTATAGAGGGCCCACCCTCTCCTGCTCGCACCTGCCTGCCTGGAGTGTTTCCTTGAAGACGAAGAACTCCACAGGGCTGTGGTTGAGAATCAGGAGGGCGGTTGACTGCATAGCGCAGTGTTTCTCAACGTTCCTAATGTTTCAAGCCTTTCATACAGTTCCTCGTGTTGTGGTGACCCCAAGTATAAAATTATCTCATGGCTACTTCAAAACTGTAATTTTGCTACTGTTATGAATTGTAATGTAAATATCTGTGGTTTCCAATAGTCTTAGGCAAGCCCTGTGAAGGAGTCATGACCCACACGTTGAGAACCAGAGAGTGAGAGTGTTGACTTCAGAGTCACTGCTGTAGCAGCTGAGCTACTGTCCCTGCCCTGGTCCCAGGGGATAGAAGCTCGCCAGGCTGTTTTCTCATGAAGGATGTAGCACCTGAGAAGAATAGACAGAGACGGGGGGAGGGGCGGACAGGCATTTGTGGGTGGATTCATTTGGGCCTGGCCTTGGTGTAGTGGCACTTCTGTCTCCCTGGTGACCCTCAGCGTTGCTCTCTCTACCAGACCACTGAGGTCACCCATGGCTGGAAGCAAGCATGTCATCTAAACCCTGTACTGATTCTCAGATTCACTCCAGTCCACATCTTGTTTCCTCTGACACTGACTATCCTCAGATTTAGAAAGGGACACAGGTGCCCCACCCCCTTCCTTGTGCCCTGTCCCTTTCCTGCTCCTATCTGTATGGAACAGGAAATTCTTCTTCTTTTTTATAATGATTTTTGAAATTATAATATAATTAAATAATTTCCCCTCCTCCTTTCTTCCCTCCATCCTCCCTGGTGCACCCTGTTGCTCTTTCAAATTCATGGCTTTTTCCTTTAATTGTATCTAGACATATATACATTTACACACACACACACACACACACACACACACACACACACACACACTCCTAAATATGTAACTACAACCTGCTCAGTTTGTAGAATGTTATCTGTATGAGTATGATCTCAGGGCTGACCACTTGATACTGGATAACCAGTTGGAAGCCTTGTCATTGGAAAACCATTTCTCCTGCTCTCAGCTGTCCCTAGTTGCCTATAGTTCTTACTCTAGGATTGAGGCTTCTTAAGCTTACCCTTTCCATATTAGACTGTCCATGGATGATGTCATTGCTCAGGTATTGTTTAGCCAGCCACATTGGTAAGACTTCATGGATGTCTCTCGCATATTTCTAGGAGACACAACCACAGAAAATGTCCTGCTCTTCTGGCTCTTCTGAGCTTTCTCTTTCCTTTTCTGCAATGATCCATGAGCTTTAGGTGTAGGAATTACATTGTACTGTATCAATTGGGACAGGGCACCGAGTAATCTTGTTCTCCGCATTTTGATTGGTTGTGGTTGTCTGTGATAGTCTTTATCTGTTGCAAAGAGATGTTTCTTTAACGAGGGGTGAGAGCTACATTTATCTATGGTTATAGGGACAATATTTAGAACGTAGTTAGGGATTGTGCTGGTTTAATAAGGTGCTGGATATAGGTTCTCCTTCAAGATTAAGGTCTTCACTTAGCCCTGAATAGGTAGGTTTCAAGTGTCAGGCACAGTAGGTGTTAAGTCTGATTAGAAAGTTGTTATTTACTGCTAAAGTTTGAGCACCATTGTTTTGCCCTTAGGGCTATCTACCATGCTATGCTGGGCTTTGTTATGGATCATAGGTGTCTTAGCAAGGTAGGACTCTTCTGCTTCTCTCCCTCAGAAGCCTGCAAAATGCCTTCTGATACCATAAAAACTAGTCCTCAGAGAGGGGGCTTCAGGTCAGATCCAGATCAGGTCTCATGTTAAAATAATAGTTTAAACCATCTCAGCCCTGGGGAAACAGAGGCAGGAGGATCCCTGGGCTGTTGGTCAGCATGCTTGGCAAGTTCCAGGTGAATGAGACAAACTGTGTAAAGTGGAAAAAATGGCGGACAGTGGGTGAGGAACAACTGTAGTTGTCTTCTGCCATCTACGTGTGTGTGTGTGTGTGTGTGTGTGTGTGTGTGTACAAACGTGTGTGTGTAGTCTCACACATGTCACACAAGTGGGCATCCACAAAACACACATACACATGAACTGCAGGATGCATTTCTGAGAGAGATGTCTAGATTGCATTACTGGGGAGCTACGAAGAGAACCTCATGTTGTGGTCTTTTCCCCTTCTTGCCATGGGTTTAGTACCAAGAATCATGTAAGAACTGCCAGTGCCCTGGCCAGCTCCCTGCTTCAAGGGGAGTGCAGAGCCCTGCAGCCTGGAATTTCCTGGGGAAGCAGAGACTGCAGGGAAGCAAAGGGCTTTTCAGTTTGGGGTGAGTGAGGGTTTGCTACTGTAAGCTCCTTGTGTAGCAAGGGGAAAAACAGTTTTCTATTAAGCCAGAGGAATTATATTTATCGCCAAGGACCAGAATAGAACATGTGGCCGGCATTAGCGCTGCAGTTTGCTACTTTTAAGGAATTCTGCATTGTCACGCGGCCCAGATGGAGATGCTGATTTGATTCTGGCTCCTTCTCTGAACGCTATTTCTACTTCTCTTCCTTCTTTCATCTGTACAGAGCATATGGTATCTTTTTTGTTCTGGGGGTGGGGGAGGAAGGGTCTATGAAGAGGCCTTTGTACTGGCTGGGAAGGCCCCTTGGAGTTGGTCACTAACACTGTTACCTGCTGGCTCTCAGTGACCTTGGGAAGCTCTCTTCATCATGCTAGGCCATCAGTTCTTAACCTGTGGATTGAGACTCCGGGGCGGGGGGGATCACACATCAGATACTTACATTAGGATTTATAACAGTAGCAAAGTTACAGTTATGATGTAGCAACAGAAATAACTTTATGGTGGGGGGGTCACCACTATATGAGGAACTGTATTAAAGAGTCACAGTGTTAGGAAGGTTGAGAACCACTGACCTAGGCCTTCATGTTCCCAACTGTAAAATGTCCTTCCTGTCCTCAGAGAGTTGAACCTTGCAGTGAACATGTCTTATACACTGTGGAACCTGCTGCCCCTGTTAGCTGTCAGCAAACACGGTATGTTAGTGATGTGGGCCTTGGGATAATGCTGAACAGGTAGGGACAAGAGCTGTCTTTTGCACCTTGAGTGTCTCACAGGTATCATTTTGTGTCCTTGCTCTGACTTCCTGTGTAGCAGGTTTTGCTGCCTTCTGCTGAGGAGGGAATAAAGTAGAGGTCAGGCTAGTGGCCCTGGGGATATCCTGGGTGTACATGTCTCCCAGGTACAAGCCTGGACTATGTCTCACATGCCTTTCACGTTCTGGAAGTCTGTACCTGACCCCTGAGTTGACTAGTCTTTGTACAGAGGTCTTCCCAAGTGGAGGGCCTTCTGTATGGCATTCCTATTCTTAAAGCCCCAGGTGATGACCTGAGCTAGACAGGCTTGCTTAGCTAAGCCTTCCCGGACTGGATCCTATTTCCCCTTCCTTCTCCTCAGCACTTCAATCAAATCCCTGCATTAGACTTTGCTTAGAGGCAACTTGACTCTAGGCAGATGCTATCAGAGCCCCTCCATGGAGGATTAGATGGAAGTGGGGGATTTAGGAAAGGGAGTTTTAAGTTGATGCCAGAGCTGAGACTTGAAAGAAGGGAAGGAGCCAATTAGCTTGAGAGTAGAGGGACAGGTGTGCCCATGGAGGAGACAATTTATGCTAAGTGTTGTCATAATCAAGGTGAGGGGACAATGTGAGGAGAAATGGGAAGGTTAACAGGGTCACTCCCCAGTTAATGATAAAGAGACTCACTCAGGTCTACAAGCCATAGGCTTAGAGAGAGTTGGATATGAAAGCTCAGCATAGGGACCATGCTAGCTTTGATGTCCAGCTCCGACCTCCAGTTCCAACTGTTATTCCTAGTGCCTCAGGGAGGCTCAGCAGCATTTTGAAGACTTACAAAACTTAACAGCATGCAGTTGTACATGGGTCTTTGAGGGGTGATTACCTCCATATGCACTGAGCTTCTTCTTTAACCACAGATCCCTTACCGTCCGTCCAAGGCTCTGGAGATTGGAGACCAAAGCTAGGAACGGCTTTCTTCAGGAGAAGACCATGAGTTCTCACATCCAGAGGCTCCTCTGACACACAGTGTAACATAATTTTCCTTTCCTTTCTAGGTAAAAATAGCAACAGAAAAGGCAGAAGAAGCAAGAATCTTGAGAAAGCTGTGGGTGATGACCATGGTGTCCCCATGATTCATGAGGATGTCAGAGAGAGTAAGTGAAGGTCTTGGAGGGTCCCTGGCCCTCTTCTATCATCTGCCTGTGGTGGTTGCAGGCAGGTCTCATGGATACCCTGTAGGGTGATTGTCTGGACCCATGTCTGTTCTTAGCTATTCTGTAGGAGTTCGGATATCTCAGCAGCTCAAAGTTTTCTGGGGAGCATTGGTGTCTTATCAAGATTTTCCTGATTAAATTGTTCAAGTCACTTCCAAATTTCCTGTCTCTTCCCTTAGAATATCCCTCCTGGAAGTCCATATTATTGTGATCTCTTTGCTGCCTACAGATTTGGTTGTGGATTTCTTGTCTCCTGACATGGTCTCTGGGGTCAGTGGTAAAGTCTTCTGTTTCCAGAATCTTCAATACTAGACCTGACATCTTGCAGCCATATGAAACTTTTGGTCGTGTAATTACTTGCCCCAGTGTGTTCAGTAGTAGGCTGGGTGCATAGTTTGATTGATTGAGTGGTTTCCTGGCATGCATGAAGCCTTAGGCTTCATCCAAACACAGCACACACCAGATGTGATGGTGCACACCTAAAAGACTAGCAGTAAAGAAATAGAGGTAGGGGGATCAGGAATTTAAGATCATCCCCAGCAATATAGAAAGTTGGAGAACAGTCTGAGATCTATGAGATCCTGTCTCAAAAAGTCCTAAAACCAAACCCTCAAATTATAGAAAAAGAATGTTCAGTGTTGTTAATTAGTTCTAGACTCACAGAGGGCCACTGACCCATTAGCTATAGCTATGGGTCACTATTATTTTATATCTTTATTGTTCCAAACTTCAATAATTAGGGTCATTTTCTGCTAATATTAGAATTAGTGGCAATTTATTAAGTGCATATGGTACTAGCTAGATCCTTTGCTCAGTGTCTGACCTTTCCAGGAACCCTGCTGAGCATTGTGGGTATCATTACCATTACCACCCTCTTCTTGCCCCCTCTTCCTATTCTTCCTCCTCTTCCTCCTCCTTCATTTTGTAGAGTAAGGGAGGGTACTTTGGCCAGGGTTGCGTAGCAAAACAGAGTGTAGAATGAAAGATCCCAGGATTATTGGCTTTTGCTTAGATATAGCAGTAGACAAAAACATTAGGAAAACATTTTTCAGGTTTGCACAGTACTCACTCTCAACTGCCACATTCTCTCCTGAACTGTGCCACAGAGATGACTGTCACCAGGGGAGTTGCATGTTCTCTTAGGCACAATGATGGGGTTTCGGGCCTGTGTTTCTAACCAGCAACCTGCCATCAAAGAAATCACTGCTCTAGCTAACAGCATGTTCTAAGATAAACAGAAATCAATTCTTCTGAGTTTCTGCAGTCATTTATGGAGCTAAATGTCTATTCCATCTGAAGATGGACACTGAGGTACCCAGTAAGAAGACCTTGTCCTTTGGGAGCATGTGTTGAGTGTACAGTGTGTACACTGTACACTAGCTAGGGCTGTGATTCTGACCTCATGCTAAGGCTCGTGTTCTTTAGCATCTGCAATGGTTAGCTTTACTCATCGCCTAATATTACCTGGTAAGAGAATACAAGTGAAGGATTATCTACTTTGGGTTGACCTTGGGTCTGTCTGTGGATAATCATTTTAATTAAGTAATTGATTTGAGAAGACACAGCCTACTGTGAGAGGCACCATTCCCTAGGCAGTGGGTCCTGCACTGTATAAAATGGGGAAATTGAAGTAAGTCTAAGTAAGCATGAATGTGTTCATTTCTCTCTGCTCTTGACTGTAGATGTGATATGACCTACTGTTTTAAGTTCCTGCCACCTTGACCTCCCCAGTGGCAACTCTAACTTAGGATTGTGAGCTGTGTTTTCTTTAAGTCATCTTTTGTCAGGGTATTTTATCATAGTGACAAAAGATGAAACTAGGACAGAGTCTCCCCTTTCTGGTGAGGGGCCTCCTTATCTGCCAGTGGCCATGAGCAGTTCCTTTTTTTGCACATATGCCACCAGGCTGAGGTCACTGTGGGGTGCTAGCTTCAGGAGGACTTTGGAGTTTTGCTGCCAACCAATCTGGATTTGAGGGTTTTTTAGTATCTGGTGAATTTTTGAGTGCTTTCAAACATATTTTAAAACATATTTTGTCCAGATTTTCTTTTAGTAGCTTCAGCAGAAGGGTTGAGTTGGATTATCTGATTTCTTCCTTCTCAGAATTGCAAGTTATTAAAATTGAGGGAGACATTTCAGAAAGATTTTTGGAGGCCCATTTCTACACACACACACACACACACACACACACACACACACACACACACACACAAATGTATATGCACACGCACATGTACATGCACACACATATGCAAAAATGTATGTACACATGCCCACAGGTATGCACACATGTGCATAGACATGCAGCGTTCACATGATTTTTTTCTTTTCTGTCACAAATCACCCACTGGCAAGATTATTTTCCTGATCTGCCCTCATGGATGGGGTCACTCACCTCACAGGCAGCTATCACATCTTCAGTACACAGAGTATCCTATCACATTAGCCTGTGAAATTATTCTATGCTTTTTAAAGGAAGGATTGATGGGAACATGGGAGAGGAAGAGTAATGGCTCCCTGTTGGCACGGCAGAGAAGAGGAGAGAGACAGTAGGTGTTGACTAGAAGAAGGTTGACACTGAAGACAAGTGACAGAGTCCTTACAAGTGTCTGAAGTCTGTGGAGATTTTTGTAGGATGGTATTGATCAAGGCTAGGCTGCAGACACACCACTGGATATTCTCAGGATCTGGAATCCATCTCCTCAGACAATGTTAGGGATCTTGCTAGAGATATGACAGAAGGTTGAGGTGGCCTGGATGTCTATTATATCAAGTCTAAGGTATTGGCCATTGCACATATTCATACATTTTTTTGGAAAGTGATGGGCTATATAGATTCTGCCCCCTGACGTGTTGTGTGTGGATGGATGACTTCCTTAGCCAAAGAAATTGCACTTGAAGAACCTTCCCAAGAGAAATGTGTGCTTAGCTGTCACGTGGCTAAAGTGCTATACCAGTTTGGTCAGGTATCCCAGGTACACTCTGGGTGATGTTCTATGATCAGCTATGAGGCTGGTTGAACTCTTGTCTACTTCTCTGCCATCTCTTTCTATGCCCACACCTTTTGCTGTGTGACTTTCCAGTCTCTTCCACAATGTTGAAAGCTACTTGACTTTGGGCTGACCCACATGCCATGTCAGGGTGATAGAATAAAAAGAGGTATCTGTGTGCTAGCCCTGAGCAGAGCTTGCCTGTTACCAAATCTCCACACCCAGGCCACTGGCCCAACGTGCTGAGTGGTCACCACCAGTTTTCTTGTTTGCTGTTGGAATAGTTTACCTCCCCATTTCTGTCCCAGTGTTTCCTAAAATTTAGGGTGAGAATCCTTATGGAAAATTGTCTGGAAGAACGTGTAGGCATCTGCCTGCTCCAGGAAGTCACATGAGAAGGTTATCAGAAAGCATCTACTTTTCTAGATGCCACAGAACCTGGAATTAAAGCTGGGCACACGTGGGAGCTGTTTTCTGCTGTATTCACCAGACTCACACGTGGTGGCTGTTCCTCCACATCTGGTAATAGGTTCAAGTGGTTTTCCATTTTTGAGTTTAGGGGTTCTAGGGCAAGTTTGGGAGTGGTTACAAAATTTTCAACCAGAATTCTCTGAAGTTTAAGACACGTCAAGCAATTGAGAGTTTTATGAGATGCATCAAGTCATCCTCAGTTCAAGATGAAGAAGTTTTATCTTTTAAAATCCTTCTTAAGAAACAGGTTTTGTTTTTGTTTGAAATAACTGTAGAGTCACAGGAAGTTGCTAAAAAAAAAAAAAGTACCAGGAGAAGGGGGTCTGATTTACCTTTTCCTCCTACCAGTGTGGACGCTTTACATAACTATAGTAAAATAATAGAGTCAAGAAACTAACTTGGACAAGGACAGACCATGTTCAGATATTCGGATTTTGCCAGCTATACTTGTGTGTGTATGTGCATGCAAGTATGTGTATATATGTGTGTGTGCGTGTGCAGCATGCATATGCATGTATGTGTATATATGTGTGTGTGCATGTGTGTGTATATGCGTGCATGTGCAGCATGCGTATGCATGTGTGTATATATATCTGTGTGTGTGTGCATGCGCGCGTGTGTAGGACTGTACAGTTGTATCGGGTGGGTATGGTTTCTGGAAATACTCTGCCCCATCAGAGGTTCTCTGGGCCACTTCTTTATAGACACTCCCTTCCCCATGCTCAGTCTCTGACTCCTGGCAATGCAGATCTCTTCTCCAATGTGTTGTCTCTGTAAGATAGTGAGATGCACAGAATCATATGCTATGTAACCTTGGAGACTGGCTTTCTTACAGTCAGCATAGATCTCTTTTAGTCCTTCTGAATTGGATGAATAGATCTGGTTTAGTGTTTTTACGATGTAGTAGTTAGGCAAAGCTAAGCCATTAAAATGTTATTAAGGACTAACATGTACAGAGAAAACTATGGTAATATAAGGCTACAACTCATTGGCGTGTGCAATCACCACACATTGACTTGGGTTGTCATGGACACCACACAGTGTGCAAATGCATCATTGTAATTGCAACTTACGACAAGAAGATTGTGCTGAAATCTTTGAAGTCTGCTCTGACTCACAACCAGGCAATCCCCTGCTTCTCTGTAAAGACTGCTGTGATCAGAGGTAATATGAGTGATTTCAGATTTGGTAATTTTTTGGATTCACGGCATACCCCTTGTATCTGATTTCTTTTGCTGGTTATCATGCTTGTGAGGCTCATCCAAGTTGTTATGCATACACTATGGCTTGTTTATCTTCATGGGTCTGTAGTATTCCACTGCAGAACTATATATATCACTGTCTATGTACTCATTTTCCTATTGATAGGTATTTAGTGTGGATTTCACCTTTTGGCTATTGCAGAGTGCAGTTGGGACAATTTCTATGTGAGTCTTTTGGTCTATACCTCCAGTAGAGTTGCTGAACCATAGCGAATGAGTATCTTCAATAAGAGCTGTTAGGGAGGGCCTAGGGACATGGTTCAGTGGGTAAAGTGTTTGCTTTGCAAGCATGAGGACCTGAATTTGGATCTCATGTTGGAAATAAAAATGCTGGGCAAAGAGACACACATCTATAGTGCAGGGGAGGAGGAGACAGGGTGTGTGTGTATGTTGGGAATCCTTCATTCACTGGCCAGTCAGTCTAACCAAATCGGTGAGCTTCAGGTTAAATGAGAAACTTTCTAAAAACAACATAAGACGGAGAGCAAACAGAGAAGACATGAGCTCTTGACCGCTGAGCTCCATATAGATACATGCATACAAAGTTATCTGCACATACATGCATATATGATCAAGCACACATAGAGTGCCTCACACTGGCAGGGAATTTTCCAAGTTGATGGTGACTATCCCCATTCCCATCAGCGGGTGCTTCTCTTCCTTAGAACCCACATTTGCTCTCACCAACCGCCTCTACTTGACTTGTGTTCCGGCATGGGCTGCTCTTTTGTTGTGGCCTTACTTTGTATTTTCGTAGTAACTAGTCGAATGCTTCTTTGCCATTGGAATGATTTATTTTGTTTCAACTCCACTTAGGTCAGGTTTTTCCTTGCCATTCTTCTCATGTACGGGAGCATTTTGTTTGTTTGTTTGTTTGCTTTCCTTAAAAACAGCATGACAGCGAGTCCTTTGTCAGACACCCAGATCCACGCTTTTCTCCACCCAGTGGCTTATCTCTTCACTCTACCAAGGGTGTCTTTTGAATAACAGATGTTCATAAACCTAAAACAAACCAATCATTAACCTTTTCTTCGGTGGTTAGTGCTTTTTTCCATCATGTTTAATTTTATCTTTGCCTTCCCCAAGTTCTTGAAGACATCCGTCTCTATCGTCCACTGATAGTCACTGAAATTATCTGATATAAGAGAAATGTGAAGTAAATAATAGTGTAGAGGGACCGTGGATGTGGTACTATTTGTGAAGGTGACTAGCACTCTGTTTTGAACTAGTAATTACCTTCTGTGGATTTTATTAGCAATGTATGAAGAAAAGTATGAATTTCCCTTGAGGATTCACTGACAGTGATTATCAGCCGCAGTAGCTTCTGAGACGTGTCACTCGTGTGTTTGGGAAGCATTAGTTAGGACTCAGGGATTCTTTGATAGAAACTCACTTTGGCTGGTGACTGAGGCTCCCAGCCTCTTCAGGGAGGTGGGCTAGTCTATGAGATGGTGGAGCTTTCATTAGGAGTTTGACCCCAAAGCAGAGTGAGTAGAGTAAGTGGAATGGTTGGGAATGGAGTGTGGGAGGCTTTTCAGATGAGGCAACCACTGAACTGAGCATCCAAGGACAAGCTAAGTCAGTCCGTTGTTGCTGAAGCCTCCTGGGGGCAGATTCCATGGGCTCCAGGCTTGGGCTTGCCTCCCAGTTCTCTGAGATTTTCCTTTGTTGAACTCTCAGTGTCTGGGAAAGAAACTCTCCAGACTCTTTACTGTACAGGTGAAAGATGGCAGCCAGAACCTAGAGACTTCCTGAGGTTCTGGGAACCTCAGAAGACTCTCCTGAGAACTGCTGTCATTGCTCTAAGTCTCTAGGTGGAATGCAGGCATCCATTTTTCTAGGTTCTTCCTAAGGTTTTGGTCTGTCCCAGCACTGCAGCGGAGCACGTCTTCAGGGTCTTTTTTGATGTATGGAGTATTAAAGAGCTTTGCAAGGGTGATTAGATAAAGATTAGCTCACAGACTTCACAAGACCCTGAGAGACTCCCACGCCCTTTACAGCATCTCTTGGTGTCTGAGTCAGACAGTGAGCCACTGCAAACAATCTCAGCATGCCGGGAAGCTGTCTCTGTGCTCTTTATTGGTCAGAAGGAATGTCAAGTTCAGAAAGGCAAGGGAAATAATTGCATAAGTGAATCCTATTGGATTTATAGGCAGCAATGCAAACAATAATTCAAGAGAGCTAGACGCTTATTACTGGGAGCCGTTTACCCTCCAGATCTTCAAAAATCCTAGGCTGTTAGTGGCAGGCAGTGAGCGATGACTTTCCCTCATCCAGCCCTTTTGCTGATATGAACCTCCCCACCCCAATGCCACCAAAGCATCAATCAATGAAATGGTCTTGTCCACATTCAGGGAGGATCTTCCCACCTCATTTAACAAATTAAGAAAATCTGCTTTGGGGCTGGAGAGATGGCTCAGTGATTAACAGCACCAACTGTTCTTACAGAAGTCCTGAGTTCAATTCCCAGCAACCACATGGTGGTTCACAATAATCCTTAATGGAATCCAGTGCTCTCTTCTAGTGCGCCTGAAGACAGTGACAGTGTACTTACATAAAACAGATAAATAAATCTTTAAAAAAAGAAAATAATCTGTTATAATCACATCCACCAATCAATCTGAGTTAGAGAATCCTTCATGGAGATTCTTTTATCAGATGATTCTAGACTGTGTCATGTGGATAATTAAAATTTACTCTCACACATAGCTTGGTAGCAAGGACCTTAGAGACTGATAATGATACACCAGGGGCTCGGTCTTCATTGCTGTACAGTGACCTCTGTGCAATGAATGTTAGCAAGGGGCAGACGTAATGAAGTGTGTCCAGATGAGGCAGGGGGTCCCATCTCCACTGCCCTTAGATGAAGCTGCAAGATGGAGCTTCATTTGGCACAGGATGTTCCGAGAGCTGCATACCTTATGAGGAAGTGGCTCGATCCCTGGTGACTGCCAGTCTTCTCCAGATTGTGACATATCTCAGATCTCTAATTAATATTTCCCTGAAGACTTTTTTTCACACTTTTTTTTCCATGTTCTCCCACCCACATTCTTCTCAGGATTAAAGCCTGTTTTAAATAGTGGGGGAAACTCAATTTGATGGTCAGAGACATGTTTGTTTTTATGGAAGAATAGTCTGCCCTCAGGTGGTTGTGGTGGCTGTTGGCCCAGGGTATGGATTTGTTGGGGAATAGGTCCTTGCTACAATGTGGCCAGGGAACAGAGTTTACCAGAATGCTGAGATACTGAGGAGGCATGGATGGCTGGGAATGAATTTACTGTTCATTTCGGAAACTTTTTTTTTTCAAGTCAAATCTCATGAAGGCTTGGTTGGCACTGTATGGCTGATGATGACCTTAAATGTCTTATCCTCCTGCCTCCACTTCCAAAGTGCTGGGATTCTAAGGGATTCAAAGCATGAGCAATTCATTATTCTAGTTTGTTTGTTTTTTAGTATAGTTCTATGCAGCTCTAGGAATCAAACTCAGGGCTTCTTGCCTGCTGGGTAAGCAGTCACCTCTTTTACGTCTGAAGCCTCAATACGTAGTAATTATCTCATGACTTGGTGTTATAATAAAATATAAACAGTTCCAACGTTGGTTACAGACACTTCAATTAATCTTAGAAACACTTTTACCCATCACCAGTGCAACTACATTCCTGTCTTCTTCTGTAGTGTTCCTTGAAGGATATAGGAACACCCTCATTGATAGAAGATAATATTGTGATTGACAGGGTAGGTATTTCCTTGACAGTGTAAACTGGCATTGTAACACCTAGTTTCTGCTTTGCTTGTTTGTTTGCAGCCCTTTGGCTAACATTGTCCCCAGTCTCACCATCTCCAGGGTTTATATGCCATTGTGCCTATTTAACTCTGATTCTTTACAGTTCCCAGCCATGATTTTTGGTTATGGTAGAAACAGGTACATTTTCCAAGTACTTGTTTATCTGAAAGTGCCTCTGACTCCCTTGGCTGTTGATGGATAGTTTAGCTGGTAACACATTTATGATTTCTTTTCATTCAGCCCTCTGTAGGCATGAGTCATCTTTGGGTCATCTCACACAGCTGCAGACAGGTCAAGAACAGTAGCTGAAATGCAAGTGTTTGCTCTGATCTTCTGTGTTTCGAATCTTAAGGAGGCACAGGTGTGCTTGGAACCCCACCATTCACGATATTGGTGTTCTTAGGGTTCCTTTGCCCCAGAGAAACTGCCTGGGGTTTACTGTTAGTGGCTTTCCTCACCGTGGCTGGATTCCAAAACCTAGAATCCTTAATATGTCATTTCAGGACAAGTAGAAGCCTTGAGTGTTGGTTCCAAGGAAGTTGTCAGTTGCTCCTTTGTAGTCTTCTCTAGTTTTTGCTTGGCTTCTGTCCACAGGAGAGAGGAACTGCCTGTCTCCCTGTGCAGGACTGGGGATCTCAGATAGCTTGATATGTTGTGGTGACATGGACTCCTCTCTGGCCCTCATGGCTGTTCAGCCACCATACTGTTCTATTCATTTCAATGGTCTCCCACCTTTCCTCTGTGTGGGAACAAATTTAGGGTGATGCCTTAATTACCTCCCTCACCTTTTTCTCCAGTGCAGAGAACCCTGCAGGTGCAGGGTGGGAGGACCTCTCTGCTGACTCTGAACACCCACTAACTCTTCTGGAAATCTTTAGAATGTTCTTAGGGAATCAAGAGGAGGAAAATGAATCAGGCAAGAAATGCTGAAATGTGTCAGAGTTAAGCATGCAGTGTGGAGGATGGTTTAGTATTCAATACTTCGAATTAATTTAAAGTCTGAAAGTCAAAAGATAATTTTCCTAGCTCTTACCTTTTCATCTTTAGTGACAGAAACTTCCTTTTTCTAACAGGGCATTCCTATGTCAGACTTTCAGTATACATATAAAGACAGACCTAGAAACTTTCACTAGAAAGTATGTGACGATGTAACTATAACCTGGAGTTGTTGCCTTATTGATCTTTGCATAAAGGGGTGTGGGAGAGAGGTTTAAACCTTAAACCAGTTAGATTTAAGTCTTAAACCAGCCTAGATTTAAGCTTTTATTAATTTTAAAATGTTTAAAAATGTTCACTCTGTGTGTGTGTGTGTGTGTGTGTGTGTGTTTGTAGGGGGCATGTGTGTGCTGCCATGCTGGTGTATGCCACCGTAGTGGTTGGTTCTCTTTCCCTTCCGGCATCCCTGGTACTGAATTCAGGTTGTTAGGCATGTTGGCAAATACCTTTACCTGGTGAGCCATCTCACTGGCTCTAAAATATGTCTTTGAATGTTGTTTGGAGAAGTGAGGCCCTTACAGCTGGTTTAGCAGGTAGTGTGTGCCTTGAGACCCATAGTGCCCTGCACTGGAGGCCATATTGTCCTGTGTCAAGCAGGGTGTCAGTTGCCACCAGATCTTTTTTTTTTCTAGAACCCCCACGAAGGCAATTACAATAATTGTTGATGGAAGGTAAAGAGTGAAGTAGTCAGAGGAAAAAAATAAGAGTGGATAATTGATGAAATAGAAACTTCCTGCAGGAGGTTGACTACTTTGCTGTATCTCTGTGACCCTTGACCTACACTTGACCTAGATTAACCCCCAGCACTGGACAGAGAACTGCGCATGCTTGTTCCAGGAACTGCAGTGGCTGTGAACTTGCATCTAGCTTCTGTTATCCATTCTTAGCCCATTGCCTGCAAGTCCTGGTGGCCAGGCAGGTGGCTGGGTGGAGGCTGCACAGGTATGATGTGGTGCTGGAGCACCCTTAAAGTCTGTCCCTTCCTCTGGTAGCACAGAGTGTAGCTTGTGCTACTTGGCTGATGGGGGCTGTGGCCCTGTCCTACTCTGTCCCTTTTGTCCCTCCAGTGATCCTTCTTTGTTTAATGAGACACAGTTGGTTTCCTTCAGCCAAGTAGCACTTACTAAACCACGTGGTCTACATTTTTATCTTTGCCTTTCAAGGACATTGTTTTTTTTCCTAGATCTATCGATAGCTACTTCTGCATGGATGACTGGAAAAGCTTCCAAACAAAATAAAAACATCTAAAGATAGCATCTTCTAATAAGGAAAGAAGTCCCAGTGTCAGAGTGCTGGGTTTTCATGGAAGATACCATCTATGAGCTGAAGGAGCCCTGTGTTTATCTAGGCCCACACCGAGGTCACTGCTCAGCAGTTCTAGGGATAAAGGGAACAGAAATTTTTGGTTTCTTCTGTGACATTCCTGTAGGTGTGGACAAGAATAGTTGTAACTCACATGAAACCTCATTGTTGCCATGGGCACACAGTGGCTTAGCCCACTCCAGAGGGCAGGGATGGAACTTTGGAGTCACAGTGAGACCTGAGTCCATGACATGGCCCACTTATAGGCACTTCTTTCCATACCTCCTGGGTCTTAATGGGGATTTCTCACCAGGGAGGCAATTTTAATAGATATTTAACTTTATTCAAGTATTTCCTTTTTGAACTAAAATATTTATATATGTAAAAGATGTTTTCTTTTTCTAGAAGAAATGCTTGGAATAGCAATCATTTTGGTGTGCTGAGCTATCTGTCCATCTGGCTGTCTACCTGTGCATCTGCCTGTCTGACTAAAAATGACAGAAACGGAGGTTGCAGGAGTAGATGAGGTAATGGAATTCTCCATGTTCTGGTTAGTGATGGCTGGAACAGTGTCTCTGAGGCTCTGAAATAGTCTCACAAATGACAATGACTACTGTTTGCATTTCTGACCATGGAGACTCCACAGATCGGAGCGTTAGAACCAGGAGAGACAGAGCTAGGGGCCTTCTACCTGTCTGATCTTTAATGCCTTGCTTCCTCAGTGTCAGAAACTAAATTAAGAGTTGAGCTGAGCAGAGGCCATACCCATAAAACAAGGATTCATCCACTGAGCCCATTGTCAGTGGCCAGCTCAGTGCCAGGACCAGGAGGTGTGGAGCCTCTCACACCCACTGAGGATGATGCCAGTGACTGGAGCATGGCAGGTTGAGACCAAGTGATCAGGGGAGGTACAAGGATCCAGCAGCAGGTAGGAGTAATGGAAAAGAACCAGAGCTGAGAGGCAGGCACATCAGTTTAGGAGCCCTTGAACCCAAATCCCAGCCATGTTTTAAGTGGCAAGCTGTCAGATACCCCTGATCCTAGTGGTCATAGTAAGTCAGTGAGTGTTACCCAAGGCCTTGCCTGAATTCTGAACACAGTCTGTGATAGCTACAAGAAAATACTGAGTCTGAGAGCTTAGGGCAACAGCTGAGAGAGGCTTTTTGTGTGTTTTTTTGTTTGTTTGTTTTTGTTTTGTTTTACCCTGTTTCAAAGCTACAGTTGGGAAGGTACAGGCAGCTCACATTCCTGGCCCTTGTAATAGGAGAGGTATGGGTTCATCATCTGGGCTCAGGGCTCAGCTGTCAGACTCTGAGAAGCAGGGCAGACTACTTCTTTGATGGCTTAAGAAGGTCCATAATGATGCCCAGCATAGGAGGCAAGCATTATAAATTTCAGAAGAGCTTATGGTATAGCCTTGCACATCAGTTTCTGGGAGGTAGGATGGTGAAGTACTCACTTAACCCTTGGTATCAAAGAAATGCCACTCACATGAGTCCCTCTGCCCTCCAGACCTGGAAGGTGGAAGGGCTAAACCTTCTGAAGCAGAGTATTCATGGTAACTGTTGACCCTGAGTGTTTGTGGTGGTTTGAATATGCTTCGCCCAGAGAGTGGCATGATTAGAAGGGGTGGCCTTGTTGGAGGAAGTGTGTCATTGTGGGGGTATGCTTTGAGACCCTCCTCCTAGCTGCCTGCGGACAGTCTTCTCCTGTTTGCCTACGGAACAAGATGTAGAAGTCTCAGCTCCTCCAGCGCCAAGCCTGCCTGGATGCTGCTATGTTTCCTGCCTTGATGATAATAGACTGAACTTCTGAACCTATAAACTATCCCCAATTAAATGTTGTTCTTTACAAGAATTGCCTTGGTCATGGTATTTATTCACAGCAGTAAAACCCAAACTAAGACCATGCCCTTAGGAAGTTAGGGGTCTGGCTTTACAGATCCCCCCCTTCCTGTTTAACCTCTTCCCAGCTCACTGAAAGGGCCCGGCCTCAGTCACGTGCCCCTTGCCTTCTTACAGCCCACTCGCCATTCACTGTGTGGCCTCTGATCACATCTCTTTTCTGTACACTGCTCTCACTTACTTCACAGTCCTTCACCAATGCTCTATCAGTACATGACTTGCTGCCCCCCTGCTACAAGACCCTTCCCCCGAAGCCATGGAACACCTGGTTCACTGGAAGCTGACCTGTTTTCCTGCACTGTGTCAGTGAAATAGCCAGACCCATCTACTTATGCTCCCCACTATGGTGGGAGCTAGGAAGATGGCTAACACCAGTTATCAACCCAGGAGGCCCCCCACCTTCCAGAGGGTGTCATCAGCCCCCAGGACGCACAGTGTCCTTTACCAGCTGGAGCTGAGACTCTGGAGGCTAGATCCATTCCAGAGATCTGCTGGCAGCTGGCACCTCTTGGTGGCTTGCCTCAGGTCTCAAAGTGCTAGTTTCCACTTTTGAGAGGTTAAGGGAGGACTACATGGTGACTTGGTTCCTGGCAGATTTGAACTTGTCTGTCTGTGGTGCGTGACCAAACCTTCTCATACAGGTACCCAAAGAGTCCCTATCACCTTACTAGACCCCTCCAACCTGAGGCCTTTTGCTGAGTCTGCAGACTTATCCCCAGTGTGCCCTCGATTCCAGGACACTTCCAGGTCCTCAGTGACAGTGTCGCCTGATGTTTGAGGTTGTCTGGTATTTCTGGTGGAAATAGACTTGATTCACATCTACTTGAAGGTTGTTTTTCTTCTTCAAATCAAATGGCAAGTCAGTGGATGAGAAAGTAGTAGCCCAGCCTGGGAGACCTGGGGTCCAGGCCTGGCTGCCATCAATGCTGTCATGAGTAGGGATGACGGGCTAGACTTAGTCAGTCACAGGCTGGCATCAATTCCAGGGTCAAGCTGTGCTCAGGAGCTGTTCTCACGGCTATACAATCTGCCAAGAAAGAAGACAATAGATGGTTTCTATTTATGTTGCTCTGCTCATTACCATGCACAACACAGGCCAGAGCTGCTGAAGCAAAATCAACAAGTCCTGATTAATTTACAGAGCTCAAGCACGGGATTGCTAGATTTCTACCCAGTGTCATTCTCTGACTGAGGGGCCTTAATTGCAAATGGCATCAAAAGGCAGCAAGGCCAGCAGCAGAGAAGGTATCTGAGAGCCCAAATATTCAGAAAGCAAATACTAGTGACAGAGAACTGGGGAGCCATTCATGGTTGCACTGATTTAATTCTGTCTGAAGCACAGGGCATGCCAGGGCAAGGAGCCATGCTGGTGGCTTGGGAGCTCATTGGGGGAAGAAAGCACATGGCCGCTTCTGAAAAGCAGACATTCATTTCCTTTGTCTTTGTTTCTAACAAGCCCTATTCTTCCCAGGTTGCCCACCTCTTGGTCTGGAAACATTAAAAATCACAGACTTCCAGCTGCATGCCTCCACAGCAAAGCGTTATGGCTTGGGAGCCCATCGTGGGAGACTCAACATCCAGGTACTAGTCTCTCAGATGCATTCTGGTCACAGACACAGGGAGGGCTCCCCCTGAGCCTGGGTTGATGAGTACATGGCATATGAAGGGTGTTAGCTAGTTCTCAAGGTGAGGGTGCACTGCGGAACAGGCCTGTGTGCAGAGGATGGGGCGTCTCCAGACAGAAAGCAGGACCAAATGAGATAAGGACTTCCCTTTAGGCACCATCTGTCTCGAAATGGCCAGAGCAGAATGAAGAGTACTAACAGGCATGGGTACCCAGCAGGGAGGTGGGCTCATCATCTCTCTCCTCCTTGGTAATCATCTGGCCTACCTGCATCATCCAGGTGGTTCCATATATCCTCACTGGCTCTCAGGGATGGGCAGATCACGTGTCCTTCTCTCTGAGGTTCTACTGTAATCTTGGTCTTTTGTTCTCTCTGTCTCTATCTCTGTCTCTGTCTCTCTCCATCTCTCTCTGTCTCTCTTTCTCTCTGCTGAGCCTTCCCCTGCATACCTCCACAAGCCATTTAATTTGTGACAACAGGACTTTCCTTGCCCTAAGGGAAGTCTCCACAGCACTCACAGCAATAGCAATCCCACTGAGTCATGGGCTGGGCTCCCCCTCACAGCTGTAGGACTCAGCGTCTGTGACAACGCACACGTGTTCTCTTACATTCAGGTGTGTGTAATGTTACACTTGGCTCAATCCAGGTGTAGGCAGGACTGTATGTTTGGAGGCTGGAGGGAAATCCACACATATGGCAGCCTCCACTGGCTTCTAGCCGGTTCTTCTGTGAGGCCCCTTGCTGGGCTGGGCCTGTCTTCTGTGCAACCCTGGATATTCCTCTTCTGATTCCAGTGTTTTCTTTTAGAGAACTCTTCAATTGGCAGGTCTCCTCAAGCTGCTTTTTAAAGAGGCAGCTGCTAAGAAAAAAACATTTGGATAAAGGAATGAGAAAGTGGGGGTATGTGGGGGGACACTATAATAAAACAAAGCCCTCTTGTGTGCTTTAAGAAGGTAAAGGTGAACTCTCAGTAATTGACCAGAGGAGACTACTACTGATCTTCAGAGAGTCCTAGGTCCCTGAGGATGAACTCCAGACCTCTGAGGGAGCAGCTGTAACCTTTGTTGGTGCAATAGTTACTTTTCTTTTTGCTGGGAGTTTTTCTGCTCAGGGTTCAAGGGTACACTCCATCATGGTGAGAAAAGTACGGAGATAGGAGCTTGTGGCAGTTGGTAACAACCTGTCCACCACCAGGACAGTTGTCCATCACCAGAGAGCTGAGTGCTGGAGCTCAGTTCTCTTTCTGATTTCTATTCTGTCCAGAAGTCATGCCACAGAAGAGTGTTGTCAGCATTTAGGGCGGGTCTTCCACCACAGTTCACCCAATCCTTCACAGGCATGCCCAGAGGTCGGTTTCTAGGTGATTCTAGATTCCATCAAAGTGTCAATCAAATTAGCTGTCATACTTTCGTTTCTTAGGAGCCCAGTTCTTGAGCATGAATCCCACAGGAGGAGGACCTAGTCTTCTTCGTGTAACTCCTTTTCCAGTAGCACCAGCTGGAGATAAAGTATTCAAATGCATGAACTTACAGGGGACAATTTACAATCAGACCATGATGCAACCTCTTTTTGGGGTGGATCATGACTCATGGCACATAAGCATGTTTTATATATATGTTGTATATATATACATATATGTGCATATATGTATATATACATATACATATATATATATGTAAGGATACGTGTGTGTGTGTGTGTGTGTGTTTGTGTATGTAGGGGTACCTATGCACATTTGTGTGAAGGCCAGAAGTCAACACTGAGCGTCTTCCCCAGTTACCCTGTACCTTACATATATTTTTTGAGATGTGGTATTTTACTGAATTTAGAGCTCATGGATTAGAAATGCTGGCTGGCTGGCAAGCCCCAGAGATTCCCCCCTATTCCTACCTTCCCAGCGCTTAAAACATGTGGTAGTAGGGATCATTCAGGTCTTCATGCTTCTGTGGTAAGTACTGAGCTAGCTTCCTAATCCACGTATGTGTGGGCTTTGATAAGGTCTGTACAAGCAACTTGCTGGCTAAGTCAGGGCAACTGATCCTTTCAGTTCCTACCTTCTGGAGCTAGTGCGGCAGGCATCACGATTTGACAGATCCAGGTGCACAATTAAAGCCTGTGTTCCAAGAATACATCACCTCACACACAACAATTAGAACCATGATTTAAAAATAACCACATCTTGTCTCACATATGAGTATTTTGTAGGCGTGTCAAGCTAATGGGATTTTAAGTGTGAGAACCACCAAAGTATCAGAATTAGAAGATGTATTTCAGTCCATCTTCTTTTGCATCAAGATTTGAGCAAGTTTATTCTAGTCCTTCCCTGGCCCAAGTCTTTCCAGGTACACAGAGGCCCACCATCTGGGCCACAGTACACATAGCTTACAGACTGTTACACTTGAACCAGCTGTGGGACTGTAGGTAGAATGCCCATCTTCTCAGAGGCTTAATGTCATTGCAGGAAAGTCCCAACTCTGTGGGGTCACGGTGTGGTCGTGACTACAGGGGATAAAAGTGAAGAATTACCTCTGGTGATTCTCAGATACCCCATCCATACTCCTCAGAATCCATGTGCTTCCTTGTGGAGGGCTGTCTGCTGTAGCCTAGTTTAGAAATAACATGAGGAAATGCCCTGTTCACTCACTGTATTCAAGATATTCTGGTCCCCAGCAGAGGGAGAACCACATTGCCTCTGAAAGCTGTCAGCACCTCACACGATGCTTTTTTTGCATTATTTAATTTAACACTAACAGTACAGACAAATACCATTATTGACTCTCTTGACTTATACTAAGCAAATACATAGAGCTTGGAGGAACACAGCTAAGATTTCCCAGGAGAGGCAGCCCATGAATCTAAGCTGCTTGAAACCTCAAATGGTTGCTCCTGATGGTGCCAAAAAGTTGTCTGAGCTGCTGGTGGTGGTCTAGGTGTGACCTCTGCAGGGACAAGGCATCCAGGACCTCTCTTCCATCCCTGCTTTGCACTGATGTTCTTGCAACCTAACATGTCCTTATTTCCAGAGCGTTCCCTGGACAAATTTGCTGGTAGGTATAAGAGTGAGGTCACTATGGAGTGATATCACTTGGTGTGGACATAGCTTTGCTTTACATTTGATTTTTATTTTCCTTCGTTGACATCCATCAGGAATTGCTTCAAGTGACCAAAGGCCATGGGGGACCCAAGTTCTTCATAGATTTTTTTTTTGCATAACCTCCCACATCCTCCCAAATATGTTAGACCAGCTCTACATTACTCTTAGTTCTGAATTCAATGTATGTAAGTATGACATTATACTCAGGGAGTAATGACACCCACTCAGCATAGTCACAGAGTCTGTCTCTGAATGCCTCGGCTCTGTGGCTCTTGCGATGCACAGATGGGGAACAATGAGTCTGAGGAACTGATTAGGTACCGATGGTTTGATGGACCATGTAACTGCATATGATGGGAGCATCCTCTGCAGGGGGATACAGAGGCTGTAGCAGTACGGTCCTTTGCTTCCTATTCCTTTGGCTGAGGGTGGGCACATCTTCATTTTTGCTCACTTCCTTTATGAGTTTTCTCCTTGCCTCCAGAAATCAGCAGTACCCCAGACCTTCAATTATATATCCATAAGTGATTCTTTTAAAAGATCAAACCTACAGTTGTTGTTGGTGTGTGTGTGTGTGTGTGTGTGTGTGTGTGTGTGTGTGTATGTGCATGGACACGTGCTGTATGTGTGTGGAAGCTAGAGATTAACCTTGAGTGTTGTTCTTCAGGTGCTATTTATCTTTTGGAGACAAGGTCTTTCACTGGCCTGGAACCCAGTGGTTTGGCCAGGTTGACCAGTCAGCTCTCCCTGGAGATCCCACTAGTTTCCCCTCTCCCAGTGCTGGGGTTACAAGCGTGTACCCAGCTTTTCTATGAGTTATGTGTGCTCAA
>NW_021604659.1:4000460-4004439 GCF_004785775.1 Grammomys surdaster
TGTGCTAATATTTAACTGCTAATACTTTTCATTGTTTTCAGTCTTGTGATTATAGACATCAATGCCAACATACATACACAGTTTTCACACACACACACACACACACACACACACACACACACACACACACACACAGAGAGAGAGAGAGAGAGAGAGAGAGAGAGAGAGAGAGAGAGAGAGAGAGAGAGAGAGACTGAGTTCTGGAGCTAAATGTGAGTGTCAATGGCTATGGAACAGGGATTCAGGTTTTTCACAATGTTATGTCCCAATATGACAAGTTTTATGAAGTTTTTATAGTAACAGAACAAAGGAATGAATGAATGGACTTTCTCAATACATCGATGGGAACTTCAGCTCGGTAGGTTACAGAAAGCTGGGAAAGCCCTGCTACAGCCTCGGATATGAGGACGGACGGCATCCTTAGCCTTTGACTTGGCAAAGGGATTTACATCATAGCCATAAGGATGCTAGGTCAAACACAGAGGTGGGCAGTGAGTTGCTGTTAAGGGCGCTAAAGATAGCTCAAGATAGTTTGACCTGAAACATTCCAGCCCTTCACAATCACTGGAAATTTGAATCAGTTAATCAGTCTTGCAGAATCTTTAACATAATTATGGCTTTTGTTCTGGAAGCTTCTGTTTTGTTCACAGAGAGTTGCACAGACTTTTGGAATGGCTTCACTGGAGTGGGATTTTCCCCAGGAACTTGGGTTTTTTTCAGCACACAAGTTTGCAAATAGTGAGCTTTCACTGGGGTGCTCCTATTGCAGGAACAACTGTCCCATTTAAGCAGAGGCTTGAAAGCATCCCTGTGGCCCAACTGAAGACTCCTTTGGGGGGGGGGTGTTAATGTTTTTCTGTGAATTTTATAGTATAAGTTTAACAAAGAAACACGGCTTGTCTTGAATCAGTATATAGGGACCAGATTTTCCAAAGATGTGAAAAAAAGAAGCAATGATCAGTCTGGGGGAAGTTTGGTCTCTCATAGTGTCACAGTGATTGTGCCTCTAGGGCACCCAGGACTTTCCACTGACTTCCCAGAAGCCACTGGTCTCCTTTGCTCCAGAAGAGGCCCAGATTGCCTAGAAATGAGCAGTGCAGTCTCAGCAAGATCTTGTGAACCAGTCTCTAAGATATGCTCTCATCCTTTGCCTGGGGTTAGTCTTAGGAGTAACCTCATGTTGCAAGGTTTCTTTTCCTGGGAGATGTAAACACTGTGTGCCCCTTCTTCTTGAGGTCTCAGTGACAAACCAAAGAATGGTTCCACTGAAATTTGCCCTGGGGAACCAATGATTTTATTGGGCTTACTTACATAACATGGGCCTCAGAGTTTGTTTCTATCAACTTGGCACAAACCTAGACATACCTGAGAATTGAGGGCTTGCTTCCATCACATTTGCCTGTGGGCATTTTTTGATTGCTGATTGATGTGTAAGGGTCTAGCTCACTGTAGGCAGTGCCATCCCTGGGCAGGTAGGCCTGAGCTGTATAAGAAAGGCTGCTGAGAGAGCCAGGGGAAGCAAGCTAATAAGTAGCGATCCTCTGCTGGTTTCTACTTCAAGCTCCTGCCTTGAGTACCTGCCTCAGCCTCCCTCTACAAAGATGTATTGTAATGTTTTATCACAGCAGCAGAAAGGAAATAAGGACAATAGGTGAGAGGATACTTTCAGGAGTGTGGGGGACCTCAAAGAAGTGGCACCACAAAAAAGCCTTTCCCCCAGCAGGGATCATGGCTCCTTTACAGCCACAGAGGTGGCTCTCCTCCATTAACCTTTCTTGGTCTTTATAGCTGTACCACCACTGAGGTCACCAGCAATCAGGCTAAAAATGTATACAAATGGCCGTGGGAGTGGCTGGATTCTTTGTTCTTCCTCTCACACCTCCCACCCTCCAACCATCCCCCAATTCTCCCAGAGAATGCCAACAGTGCCCTGGCCTGTTTGAGATGGTCTCTTGCAAGCAAGCACGGCTACTCTGATAAAGATGTCAGCTCTTTTGCTTGGAGACACACACTGTGCAACACCTGGTGCTCAGGGGAGGCATTTAACAGTGGCTTACCACCTGGCTCATCCCCAAAGCATCCTTTGAAGTCTCTTAAGAGCTTTACTGGGGCTGGTAAACTATGGTACCCCTGCCTTAAGTGACTTGGCCCACTGTTGGAGCATCAGGTGTATCTAGAGTAGGAGAGGCCCAAGCAGGCTAACACAATTGCCATTTCCAAGTGCTGCATTTCTGGCTCACCCTGTAGACATTAAGAAGGACTGTCCCACCCATGGCCTGCAGCCTACAGGCAGCCCAGGAGAGCTCTGAAGGGGCGGGGGTCAACACAAAAATGTCAGCTTACTTAAAACAAGATTTTCTTTTTTTGCAATTTTGTTTGTAACTCAACTGCATGGCTCTTGGGTGTGATCTTCGTAGGTGACATTATCATACCACAGTGTCTTGCCTGTGGGACACAGGTTGAACACCTCTGGGCTTAATGTGTGGCTCAAGACAATTCTTCTTTGTCTAATATGTCTCAGAGAAGCCAAAAGGTTAGAGGTCCCTGCTTTTTTTTTCCCTAAGATTTATTCATTTATTTTATGTATATGAGTACACTGTAGCTGTCTTCAGTCACATCAGAAGAGGGCACCAGGTCCCATTACAGATGGTTGTGAGCCACCATGTGCTTACTGTGAATTGAACTCAAGACCTTTGGAAGAGTAGTCTTAACCACTGAGCCATCTCTCCAGCCCCAGGAGGTCCCTGCTTTAAAGTTACAGTTAGCAAGTGCTGACATATGCATGTGAACAGAGGAAGGGAACATCTGAATGCATGTGGCTTGGACTCAGGACACCACCACAGCTCCTGCAATGATAGGAAAGCTAGTCTCAGATCAGAGCTTACTTGAAAGGGGCAATGTTCTGAGGTCACAAGAAGAGCATAGTATGTCAAAGTTACTGGCCCTCTACATTGTGATGGCTTAGTCAGTATTTGGCACATGGTGGCCTCTGTCATGTCTGACTCACACTGGCCCTCAAGTGGCTGTTTATGCCTTTCATGTAGCAGAGTGCCTGTAGATGTTAAGACCCAGCATCAGTGCTATAGTATTGCTTTCAAGGTTCTCACAGAGCATCTTCATGAAGATATTGGGTTCCACTTGTGGGATCTGATCTTTTTACTTGAAGTGATATCTGAGCTAAGGCACACAGTGTCTATGTATCCTTGGGTCAGGAAGTCAGGTGTAGATTACTGAACTGAGATTTTTGTTATGTTTTTCAGTATTACATTAATTTATTTGTGGATGTGTGAGGCCAGGGACAACTTGCAGAGTTACTGTTCTCCTTCTACTATGTAGGTCCTGGGGATTGAACTTGGGTCATCAGTGAGCAGTGGTGGCACACAACTTTAATCCCAGCACTTGGGAGGTGGAAGCAGGCGGATTTCTGAGTTTGAGGCCAGCCTGGTCTACAGAGTGAGCTCCAGGACAGCCAGGGCTACACAGAGAAACACTGTCTCGAAAACAAACAAACAAACAAACAAACAAACAAACCAAACAGACAAACAAAAAAAAAAGAACTTGGGCACTAAGCACCTTTACCTACTGAACTTTTTTGCCAGTCCCTGAATGCCTTCTATCTGGGTGTGATAATCACACCGCTGGACTCATCCCTCATACTATGGCTCTACAGCTCCATAAGTTTTGGTGCCAATGCACACAGAGCTTCACCTCTCCCAGCTGGGAGACTACATCTTTTTTGTGGAAGGAGGAGCCTGGAGCTCTATCTCTCTGCAGTGTTCCTGCTGTACGTCCATGGCTGCCTGTGTTGGTCCTGAAGCTTGCCTGATTCTTTAGCTCTGACTCAGTTTCATGGTGCTCAGCTTCTGTTGGTTTCTGGTAATGGGCTGGCCATATGGAACTTACTGCGATTCCACAAGCCTTCCTGGGGGCTGCTGTGTCCTGGGGGCTGCTGTGTCCTGGGGGCTGCTGTGTCCTGGGG
>NW_021604659.1:4004449-4062270 GCF_004785775.1 Grammomys surdaster
CTGTGTCCTGGGGGCTGCTGTGTCCTGGGGGCTGCTGTGTCCTGGGGACTGCTGTGTCCTGGGGGCTGCTGAGACAAAAATAATCCCAGGGAGGCTCATTTCTGAGTCAAGGCATGCCATCCCATCTGTTCCCATAAAGGGATTTTTTTTGTGTGTGTATCTGGCTTCAAGCAGCAGTCTGGGACATAGTGCTAGGTGCCAAAACACTGGAATTTGGGGAATTTGGATTTTTATGGTAATAACAGAACTGAATATTTTCAATGATGACTCCCTTGGAAAATTCAAATGAGTATTTATCATAATGACGGCCACACACTTCTTATTTTCTTCCAAAGAAATGTCTATTTTGGTTTGCCACTATAGCATACACCTGGGATTCCAGATCTGGGAGGCAGAAGGATCAGGAGTTCAAGACTTTCTTTGGCTACATAATGAGTTCAAGGCTATCCTTCACTATATGGGAAGGGGAAGAAGAAAATAAACCAGAGGGGGGGCAGAACAAGAGGTCAGAGACTGGATGAGTGATGGAAAGTACTTGCTGCTCTGGCAGAAGACCTGGGTTTGATTCCCAGCACCCATGTCAGGCAGCTCACAGCCACTTGTAACTCTAGTTCCAGGAGATCTAAACTACCCTCTCTGGCCTCTGAGGACATCTGCATATACATGGTGCACACATATGCACTCAGGCACACACATACACATAAAATCTTCAAACTTAAGTGGTAGCAGAAGCAACTTCTATTGTGAATTCAGGGACTGCTAGAGGCTGACCTGGGCCATATAGGACCCTGTCTGAAGAAGAGGAAGAGAAGGAGGAAGAGGAAAAAAAAGAGAGGGAGAAGAAAAGGAGGTAGGAGAGGGAAAAGAGGAAGAGGAAGAGTAGAGCTAGCTTCCATTGTGAACACATTCTACAGCACAGTAGGGTGAGTGAGGTCAGTGTCAATTAATTGAATATTTTAAAATAGCTTGTAGAAAGGGTTTTAAAATGTGTCTGATTAAAACAAATTTCCTGTGAGGTTTCGGACATGCCATTTGCTTGGATCCGATCTTCACACATTACATACTTCCATTGAGCTGTTATGCTCTAATCTACCCCTATAGACACACACTGTTTATTGTGTCAGTTAAAAGGGAAAGCCAAGGTACAAGCTGATGTAATGGATGTAATTAGACCAGGACAGAACAAGAGGAGAGGTAGAGAGAAATAGAAATAATGATTTCCTCACTGCCCAGAGGAGGGAGACCATGGGGACTTTCTAAACAGCATAGGGAATTAAGGAAGATACATGAGCTTAAGGCAAAAGACGTGGATCTTTGAAGTGTATAGGAAAGACAGACTTCAACCAAACAAATGGGTCGCTAGCTGAAGGAACAGCAAAATCCAAAAATAGAATGTCTAAGCCATGGTGATGACTCACTGGAAGAGTACTTGTCAACAGGCTAGATGGACCAAGCTCTCCTGCTGGCAGGACAGTTAAGGTATATCCAGAAAGTAAATTTAGTCACAGATTGTAGCTGGTTTAGCTATAAAATGGGGTGAATTATGTTTATTCCCCTAGGACCTTCCCTTCTGTGATGGACAGTCTATAGGTTATTTAACAGGAGGAATGTGTAGCCATCCAACAGTCCTCTCCTAGGGACTCTATTTCAATCCCGTTTTACAGACAGACTATGCTGGGAGGAATGAAGATAGTCCTAAAGAGACCCTTGTACCCCTCCCTTGGGATGTCAAGACCATTGAGACAATGGACCAAAAGAAACTGGTCATTTTCTAGGAGAGTCAACCTGGGAGAACAAAAAGGCTGAAGCCTGATGCCAGCCAGAGGGGGATTTGTCTCCCGGGAAGAGTTATCACAAAGTTATGACAGCTTGTCAGAACGTCTTGAGGGAAAGGCTAGAGCTTAGACAACCATGGGTTAATGGTGATTGAGACCACACCTTGACCAAGACTGCTTAGTTATGCATAGCTCTTGCCCTATGTTTAAACCTGAAACATCATGTCAGGACCTCAAAGATAGACATGAGGTGGTCACTGAAAGCTGTGGTTAGCCTTATTTGTCAACTTGAAACAAACTAGAATCACCTGGAGGAGACTCTAAATCAGGGAGAGCTCACATAGGGCTGGCCAGCTATCTTGTGTCTGTAGGTGTTTGGTTTAATTAAGTTAATGAATTTGAGAAAGCCCAGCCCACTGTGGGTGGTGCCATTTCCTAGGCAGGGGTTCCTTAACTTTGTAAGAGTGGAGAAATTGAACTGCACACAGCAGTCAAGCCAGCGAGCATGTACACTTTTGTCTTTTTCTGCTCTTGACTATGGAAGTGATGTGACGAGCTGTTGTAAAGTTTCTGCCTTGACTTCCCTACAATTACGTACTGTAACTTGGAACTGTAAGCTGAAATAAACCCCTTCCTCTTGTAAGTTTATTTTCATTAGGATATTTTATCACAGTAACAGAAATGAAACTAGGACAGTAGACCTCTTTATGGTCCCTCTTCCCAGTGAGGCCACATGACACACCTTTCTCTGCTTTTCTATATGTTTTGTCTTTAGTCTGGTTATTGGGGGTACCTGGATGAGCCTATGTTGGACCATATGTTGCTGCCAGGATCCAGGGTCTGATACTGATAATTCCAGTATTAAGACTGCTCTACTTGGAGGTGGAACAGACAGTGAAGCAGAGTGAGGGCTTGAGCTTGGGCTGTGTGGACCCTGAGGGCTGTTCACACTGTGCTGCCTCCATGGGGCACAAGGAGCCCACTCAGAGTGATGGCTGCTCTTTTGGAGAATCAAACTTATTTCCTGCTCATGCAACTAATTGTTTTTTCAGTGAACATCTTTCTTCATTAAAAAAAAAACCAAACAGTTCATGCTTATTCAATCAGGTTTCTTCTGCCATGTTTTCAGTTTCAGTCCCTGACTCTTCACTGACTTCTTCAATTGTTTTTAAAAAGTGGCTTCAAAAATCACTGAGCACTTTTGTCCTAGCTGACTTTAGAGACCAGGGTTTGGACTGCATGGGGTGTTTTGCTTATAGACATCTGAAAATATTTTGGTTTGTTTTTTAAGGATTTATTTTTATATCTGTGTTACTGGGGATGCCACGTGTGTGAAGGTGAACCTCAGAAGCCAGAGGGGGGCATTGGATTCTCCAGGAGATGGAGTTATAGGCAGTGACAAGCCTATAACAAGACTGGTGCTGGGAACCGATACTCTGCAAGAGCAACAAGTGCTCTTAACTGATGCACCATCTCTCCAGCTCCAGGCACCTTATGCCACTTTATAGCTTCCGATTAACTACTCAGCTGCACTAATCAGAGGGCCCACTAATGCTTGCACGTTCTCCCCAGCCCACCAGCAAAGAGAGTATCTGGTTAAGAACCTGTAAGTCACCATTTCTTTTCATTTTTTTTTCCTCTCTCGAAACTACTTTAAAATGTAACTATCATTTCCCTCTGTTTTGTGTATAAATAGCTCTGGGCTGTGTCTGCTGAACAGCAGCTGTAAGTCTATTATCTTAGACTTGCTCAATGGCTACAGTCATGCAGCTATGACTTTTTAATTTGCTTCCAGATGTTTCCGCACAGAGGTGGTTGAGGGTATTGGGAGATGCAGCTCAGTGACTCCATTCCGCAGAGTGAGTCGCTTTCATAACTGCCACCAAGCAAAGCACGTCACATAATGCCTGGCCTGCAGGAGGTGTTCTGTAGACTCCAGGAATGAAAGTCAATGGAGTGGTTCCATTTTTCACACTCAAATTCTGTGTACTTTTAGTTTGCTTAAAAAAAAAAATGAATGTGCGTTTTTAAACATCATTTCCAGAAGCAAGATACAGAAGTTATATGATGTATATGGTGTCGTGTGTGTGTGTGTGTGTGTGTGTGTGTGTGTGTGTGTGTGTGTGCTCGCATATGAAGGTCAGAGAATAACTTTTGGGATTTGGGTCTCTCCTTTCACTATGGGTTGCAGCTATGAAACTCAGGCCATCAGGCGAGTGTGCTTGCCTTTGGAGCCATCTTGCTGGCCCCAATGTGTCAATTTTTTAGTAGACCTATATTTAAAATTTCCCTTTTAACAGCTGCTTAAATATTACTTCCTAGTGATCCAATAAATCTGATAATTCTGAGTCATGGAAGCTCGTTTTTTCTATCTTTTGACCTTTGTTTTCCTAGAATTGCTTACATTATCGAAAAGGTCCCTCCTCCACCTAGTACCAGCCTCTGAAATGGCTTCAGCATACTTTTCTATAAAGCTGAAGTTATAGTGATTTTTAACTAGCTTTTGCTCTCTGTGTTTCTGTGGAGATCTTTTCAGGAGCCCTGGGTTGTTCACTGACTTATCTGTATAGCTACTATCATGACGCTCCATCAGTCTGAGAGTTCTCTATGCTGGAAACCCAGAAGAGCCCGAACTTCCTCCGTGCTCTGGAACTGAAGTCTTTCTCCTTCAGGACCCCATCACAGTGCCTAGAGCAAGGGGCTAATAACTCTCCTAATACAGCTCTCTGATGGGCAATTGGTTTCAGCTCCTTTCTCCCAGACCTGTGATACCATTCTAATTTTTGTCTAACTACACCCTCTAGTAATTTAATGGAAATGGTGCATGAGTAATAAAATTTGGGGGAAGATGATTGTGAGGATCTGAGACCCCCCCCCCCACACACACACTCATAATAACAAGCATTGGAGATCCAGAGTAGCAAGCGAGAGGCAGTTTATTTCACAAAGTTGGGTACCAACCCAGGTAGAAAGGTGGGTGCTCTGACTGAGTGCAGAGAACACTTTTTTATCATCCTGAATACGGGTCCCTCCCTCCTTTTCCTCACTGGCCGAGTCATGGTGGGGAGGGGAGGTTACAATATTAATGTCACCTGCCATGTTGACCTATTTCTCAACAAAGATCATATCTGGGTTTATCTATTTTACATCCTGTTTATTTTAAAGCCTTTAAATATATGACCTTGTCCATCTGCAGGCTGTTAGGTGTGTGCTTAGACCTAACACTAGGGAAGCTGGCTCTATTAATAATCTTTTATGCAGGTGTTAATAGGGTCCCTAGCTTTTTGTCCATTTGTAATTGAACCTAAACTTAAGACAGCTTTGTTTTGAAAAATGGGTAATGATATTTTTATTTCTTACATGAATGAATATAAAAATGTGTTTATTTCCCTATCACGATGGATAGACTGTTAGGCAGAGCCTAAAGTTCTAGAATGAGAAATCTTTAGGTCCTGGAACCTCATAGCTGGCCAAGGCTGAGAAGAACGGAGCTGACTGTCTTGATCCTCTGGATGCTGACCTTCCCTGAAACCTGTCACACTCTTCTTCCCAGCCTTGGGGTCCACATATTCTCTCCATTTTTTGTAAATGCTGCTGTTGAGAATTCTGGCAGCATCTTTCTGTGTATGCCTCCATATGAGTGTGCATGCATGTGGAAGCCCGAGATTAATGTCTGCTGTCTTCCTCAGGTGCTTTCCATCCACCTTGTTTTCTGAGACAGTCTCTCTCTCTCTCTCTCTCTCTCTCTCTCTCTCTCTCTCTCTCTCTCTCTCCCTCCCTCCCTCCCTCCCTCCCTCCCTCCCTCCCTCCTTCCCTTGCCCAGCACCTGGAGGGAGATTCTGCATCTGACATCTTAAGTGGCCCCTGTCAGGTGGTCTCTTTATTACGGACCTCCAGCCACACTTAACCTTCACAAAATTGAGTCTGTTAGGAGCCTTGCAAATGTCTCCTATAACTTGATTGCCTTGGGAAAATTACATTACTTCTCAGCCTATTTGCTGCCACAGTAGAAAGAATCACACCATGTTAATGGTGTTTTCCAGATTCGCTTATCCTTGAAGGAATCAAATCTTTTATTTCAACAGTTTCTTACTGAAAAATTTTTGAAAAGTATTCCTAACTTCTTTATTTTTAGTTTTCTTCTTAAAATGACATTTATTAGTTAATGCACGGAGAGGTAAACAGAGGGCAACTTGAAGGAGTCAGGTTTTTTCCCTCTACACTGTTGGTCCTGGGAATGGAACTTGAGTCATCAGGCTTAGTGGCAGGTACCTTTAACCCCCTCAGTCCTCTTATCAGCCCTTCTTAGCATCTTAGACACGGGGCTCAATGTTCTCATTTTCTGCTTTCTCAGAGACATTTCACTAATACTGTTTATTGCTCTGTGGAATGATTTGGTGACCTCTCTGGGTGCTTGCTTTTAAGTTCCTAATTGATTTTTCAGAGATGGCTATAATTGCCCGGTGAGTCATCTCCACCAGCAGGGATAACACTGTTCTATTTAATTGACTGGTTGCTGTGCCTACAGTGGACTGAGCCTGGCAGCAGAAGCAGCGTCCCTAGGCTGGTAAAGCCAGCAACCTTAAATGCAATTCCAAGCCCTGGTCACTCGATGCTGGAGAGAAGCATGCAGACAGTCCTAGCTTCTAGGATTCTACAGTGTGAGCATCCATGTTGCCACCTCACTCAGGGCTCGTTGACCTAGCCTTAGGCCAGAGTCCAAGGCCTGTGGCATCACTTGACTCAGGCAACTCTTGGTGTAGCAGTTATGCTGTGCATTGTAGGTACTGAGTGACTTCCTTTCCCTAGATGTAACAGTTCCCAGGGACACCAGACATTGCCACTTTAGTGTGGACTCCTGTTCAGAACCTTAGATCATGAATCTCCTTTCTTCTGTGTTCATAGCCATTTCCTGGATGATTTAACTTGGATATAAAAGTAATAGCAGGGGACTGGAAGGGGGACATAATTCCCTGGATCCTGTAAAACTTGAAGTAGTTCATAAAGTGTTCACACTGATACCTGTTGCCAGTGCTAGCCAAAATCTTCCTGCTTTGAATAGTCTCACAACTAACATCTATGGAGCACTGTTTTGTTTTGATGTGTATGTATTTGTGTGTGTGTGTGTGTGTGTGTGTGTGTGTGTGCATGCGCATGTGCACACACACTCGTATGCTTGCATGTGTGTATATGTGTGTGTACACGTACATGTATGTGTTTGTGTGTGTGTGTGCATGTGTTCATACATATGTATGTATGTGCATATGCATGTGCATGCATGTGTTTGTAGAGGTTGGTGGTTACGTGGGTAGATGTCTTCCTCTACCCTTCTCCACTTTACATTAAGATAGGGCCTCTCACTGAACCCAGCACTTACTAACTGGTGACATGGGGTGCCTGTTGTTTTCCAGGGATCTGCCTGACTCTACCTCTGCCTTAATCACTAGAATAACAGACAACCCTCCCATGACCAGCTTTTATAGCCACTGGAGATGGAGCTCAGTGGTCCTTACACTTCACTGTCGAGTCATCTCCTCAGCCCTAGTGAGCACTCATTACTTGAACTCACATCTGGTGACACACATTGAGGGAGAAAGGATTGTCGCCTCCACACTGACAGATACCTGAAAACCAAGGCCCAGAGCATCTATGCAAATCCTGAGTATCCACTGAGACTTGTGGCCTGTGGTGCATCCTTGGAGCTCACTCTCTACCAGCATCTGCATGGTGTCTGTCACCATGATACGGTGTGTAGACTTCAGCCTTCAGTCTGCACTAGTGCTTGGGGATGAGGTATACATGCCTTTCACCTTTTATACTTGCTGCGTAGCACAGGGTTGGTGAAGGCTTGAGGGCCGAGATGAGTGGAGCTCTGAACGGCCGTCTCCAGTGCTTTTATAAGAACAGGGGAACCACAACAAAAACATAAGTGCATGCTCTGGTTTCTTGAGAGGGCACAAGTTGTGACATTGTAGGTCGTTAATGTGCTGCAATCTCTGTCATTAAGAGGATAATTGCCTTCTACTGTAGAGAGGAAGTGGCTGTATAATTATAGCCTGAGGGCTGGCATCTCGCCTCCCTGCTGTCTGTCAAGTCAAGAAACTGAGAGGCTATGCAGCAGGCACCAGGTTTCTTAAGGATTAACCTACATCGATACCTGGAGCCACTGCAAACACAGTGAAGTGCAAACCTTTCCTGATGCTTTTAGGTGACAGATCCTACATAACAGCCACCATCACCGATCTTTATGACATATCACCTATGTATCACTGAATCCATCTGGACCTTTGACATCTTAGGTAGTTTAAAGCTTGCTTTCTGAGGAATATTGACTTAAGAGTTTCTGAAACTGACCGTCACTTCTGAGAGCAGTGTCTGCTGAAGATGTGTTGGTGTCTTGTCTGTATTCAACCATTTGCCACAAAGGTCATTGAAGGTAGTGTCAGGAATCACTAGGGATACATGGACCAAGTTAGGTCCTGACAGGAGGCTGCCTGGTTTTTGACAGCTTGTCACACATTTAGACATACCTTGCAAGGGGATATCTTAACAGAGAATATCCCTCAAGAAGATTAGCCTGTAGGTAAGCACGTAGGGCATTTTCTTGATAAATGGCTGCTGTAGAGGGGCCCAGCCTACTGAGGATGACACCAACTACAGGCAGGTGGGTCTGAGTTGTATAAGAAATTAGGCCGAGCAAGCTATGAGGAGCAAGCCAGTAAGCAGCACTCCTTCATGTTCTCTGCTTCAGTTCCTGCCTTGACTTCCCTCAGTGATGGAGTATAACCTGAGAGCTGTAAGCTGAAGTAAATCCCTTCCTCCCCAAGTTACATTTTGGTTATTGTGCTTTATTACAGCAATAGGAACCATAACTAAGACAGCTGTGTTAGCTCATGTGGTAATGAGCGTAGAGTTCTGGGACTGTTGGCCTAGTTACATACATAACTATACCCTGAACTTCACATTCTATTGCTCATTAAAAGCCAGGCTGTCCCTAAAATTCACTAAAAAGTAATCAAAGATAAAGAGGAGGAAAGACATAGAGATGATGGGCTGATCTATTATTATTCTTAAAAGATTCATTTTACTTTTATTTATGTGCATGTGTGTGGAGGGAATGTACACAGGGGTGTAGGTAGCAGTGGGATCCAAAAGAAGGCATCAGATCCTTTGGAGCTGGGAGTTACAGGAAGTTGAGAGCTGCTCAATAAGGGTTGCAGGAACCCAATTCTGGTCCTCTGCAAGAGTAGCCGGTGGTTTTAACCACTGAGCTGTCTCTTCAGCTTAGGATGATCTCTGACATTCTAAGAATCGCACTCTCTGTTATCTGGCTATACCCATATAAAGCAGTCACCTAAAAATAAAACAGAATTCACGCAGACTGAACCTTAGTAAGCTGGAAGGCTTCACTTGATTCAAATGTCTCTAATTAAACTTTTAAAAAATGATGTCAAGGAATTATCTCTTTAAGTGGTGAGACTGCAGGGATAATTTCAGAGCAGCAATTGACCTGCCTTGGAAATGCAAATACACAACGTTTTGCATTTCCTAGTGAGCAAAAATGAACGCGTCAAACAAGTTCTTGATGGACAGAAACTCACTAGTAAGTACTTACATTTTGGGGTCAGCTCCATGCTGCTCCTTTCTGGGGAGTCCCTGTATGGTCTCAGGGACTCAGTTGAACTGTCCTTAAATGCTCCCAGGGCAGTTTACTCAGAGTCCCTGAATAGCACCTTCCTCCTTGTTCTTGTCACTGTGTATCTCTCGCTGCCTGGGTGGTGAGGTTCCCCAGCACCTGGTGTGTGGGCGGCTGGATGAGCTACTTTTCTCAATGCTGGAACAAAATACCTGATTAAAACATCTTAAAGAAGAATCCTTTCTTTTGTTCCACAGTTTGAAGGTTCAGTCCATCAGGGTGGGAAGGCATGGTGTCGGGACTGTGAGGCAGCTGGTCACATGTGTCCATGGTCAGGAGGAAGACAGAGATGAGCTGGTACTCCATATTCTTTCCTTTTCATTCCGTCTGGGACCCAAGCTCAGTAACAGTGCTACCCATATCCAGGGTGGATCTTCTGATCCCCAATTAACCTGTTCTAGAAGCTCCCACATGGACACACCCATAATTTTGTCCAGTAGTTCATTTATAGATCATGTCAAGCTGGCAATGGTACCCATCATGGTGAGTACACAAGAGATGGGTTTTTGTGTGTTGACTGAATAAGTAACAGGAGCTCATTAAATTTAGTCTTTCACACATGCCAAGAAGAAGACATACTATACCAAGATATTTCCACCTCCTTCCCATGGTTTAGAATAAGGAGTTTGTGGTACAGTGGTTTTTTTCTTCTCTAGTCCTCTCTTCCTTCTTCTCTGTCTCAAGAAAAGATGTCTTAATCATCTTCATTCCAAGGTCTTTCTGAACACCAATTTCTTCTTTCCAGGCAGGCATTAATGAAAACGACTTTTACGATGGGGCTTGGTGCGCTGGTAGGAATGACTTGCATCAGTGGATCGAAGTGGACGCCCGGCGCTTGACCAAGTTCACAGGGGTCATTACCCAAGGAAGAAACTCTCTCTGGCTGTAAGTGGGTCAGCACCTGTGCCTGCCAGGGAAACTGTAGAGAAGTACCTGATGAAGAGTGGATGGAAGGTAGCCAAGGCTGAAAGGACACCTCCCCCTATGCAGGGACAGGGTAGAGTCCACTGAGGAGGGAGGATGAAGTGGACAGGGGTGCAGTCATAGATAAGCCCTGAGGCAGGTGTCTACTATCTTGGATCCTGACAAAATACTGGTATCTGGACATATGGATTAAATTCAGCCTGAGGTAAGAACTCTCAGCAAGCAGTGAGCACATGGCCTTGGGAGGAGAGAGGAAGAACCATCCAGACTCTGAGAGGAGGACTAGAAGTCTCAGCAGGTTCCCAAACAAATGGCCACTTGAGAAGTGTTTTAAGTGAGGAACAAACCAGCTTGGAGATCAGGGAATGAGACCTAGAATTGTGGCAGTAACAAAGTGGTCTGATGGTGATCCTGAGAGATGGTAATAACCTCTCAAAACCCTCCATCTTGGCTGGGATGTAGAGTGTGTGCTTAGCACGTGTGTATCCCTGGGGTCTATCTCCCGCACTGAATAAAGCAGGAGATGTCATGCACTCCTGTAATCTCAACAGCTGGGAGGCACAGGCAGGAAGATCAGTTCAAGGTCATCTTTATTGCCAATATTCCTTACTTTTCTATTGCTATGCTAAAACACAAGACCAAGATAAGAAGGAGGTTTATTGTGGTTTATAGTACCAAGGGAAAAGGGCCATCGTAGCTGGGAGACAGGAGACATGGCAACTGGAACATCAAGCTGAGAGCTCATATTTTGAGCCACAAGTAGAAAGCAGAGAGATTGAAGTGGGAATGGTGTGAGGCTTTGAAGCCTCAAATCCAGTGACTAGTGACACACTTCCTCCAGCAAAGCCACATCTTTTAGACTCCCACAGACAACACTACCTCCTAGGAACCAAGTGTTCAAATGCCAGAGGCTATGGGGGCATTTTCATATAATCTATGAAGCTATGAAGAGTTCAAGGCCAAGCTGGGTTGCGTGAGACCCTGTCTTAAAATGAAGAGCAAGAGAGAACAGAACAGGAGAGAGCATATGTCTCACTGTGTTTTTCTACTGTGGAACTCTATTCTGCTTTAAGAAGAAAGGAATTCTGGCACATGCTATATGGGAATGAACCCTGGGTACATGTTGATAAATACAATAAAAAAAGTAAGGATGGCTACCAGATGATTCTGCTCAGACAAAGACTTAGAGTAATCAGATTCATAGAGACTGAAATATGATGGCACTGGGAGGAGGCCAATGGGGAGTTAATATTGGTAAGTAAAGAGATGAAGTTCAGGACCTCCTGGACATGAGTGGTGATGATGATGGTAAGTCAGGGCAGGTGGACTTAGAGCTGTACTTATCAAGGTAGTCATCCTTGAGAAATCCTGTGGTATGTATATTTTATAAAAATAACTATGTATTTATTCTTATTGTAAATACAATATTTAACATCCAGAAGCATTAACATGCACATCAGGGTAGCTATGGAGATGAACGGCTTTGACCTTGGGTCCTGTGCAGGCAGTGGGGCCTCATCAGGTCTCAGTGTAGTCAACAGGACAATAGTGATTTCTGAATTTAAATGAGAAACCTTCAGGTCCATACTGAGGAGTCAAGGACACCAACATTAGAAAACCAGTTATGTGACCCCATTAAGATCCCTTCCTCCTCATAGCTCCCACCCCCTCACACTGCTGCAATCCAAAGTTCCATTTCTTGTCATCTTTCAATATTGATCAGTCATGTAAAATCAAAGCATGGCTTTCTAATAAGACTGTCAGTGTCAGAGTGCAAGGGCTCCATGTTGCGTGCTGTAGTAGCCTGAAGGAGTCTTCTCAGAGATGCCTACTCTGGTAGAGACAGGATTCATGACTTTGCTGCCAAAAAAAGTTAGGAGTCTCTACAAAGTAGAATTGGAGTTTATTTGAAAGAGATGTGAATATAGGCTTAGCATAGGGCACTCAGATTTAGAGAGGGGCACTCAGAGGAAAGATAAGACAGAACTACGTGTTAGGTGTGAGCTTCTCAAGAACGAATCATATCTGTGTCTTTACAGTAGCCATATACATGTTTTTGGTGGCTTCTGAAGTATTCAATTTCCAAGGATAGCCAAGGAACTTTCCATGAGACTTTAAGGTTGTTCCTGGTATATACTGGATGATTACATTGTATCACCAGTCAAGAAACAAAAAGTGATGACTGCATGCTGGTGCTCAGCTTCCTTTCTCCATTTACACTGTCTAGGATCCCAGTCTAGGGAATGGTGCCACCCACTGTGGGCGGGTCTTCTCATTTCAATTAACATAGTCAAGATAACTCCCAGAAGCATGTCTAAAGGCCCATCTTCCAGATGTCTCTAGATTCTGTCCAGTTGACAATTAACACTAACCAACACAGATTAATTTTAATTTTGAAAGTGGTCAACATTAATAACTAAACTGGGATAAGACTTGACATCTGTACTCACAGTTAACCGCTTGTCATTGTGCCTGGCCCTGCATTGTTTCTGGTACAGATCTATTTCAGGTTCTCTCTTATTGGTTTCTGTCTTTGCTACTGAGATCCTTGCTGATAAAGGTCATGTCCTATCATTTGCGGGACTTGTCCAGTACAGGCACCTGATTGATGCCTAACAAATGACTCTCCAATAAATGAGCAACATTAAATCAATAATGACTACATGTGTGGCAATAATTGTCTGGCAGTGACTCATCTTCTGCTTCCTTTTGTATTTTTTTTTAGTAAAAAGATAACATTGTAACATCTAATAGTAACATCTTAAAACATGACCCATGATCCCACTGTCTTTATACCAACAAATTTCTCTCATATGCTGCATATCATATGCAATTATGGTATTTTTGATTTAGTATATTACATTTTCATGCTGTGACTCAGATTTCATAGTGATTATTTTTAATGGCCTATGACTTACCCAGCCATGCCTCCATCATGTCCCAATTTCTTGTTCTCTTTCTCATGTTGAGAGGAGACATTTGTGCTTTTTTCCCCTCCTTTATTTGAATTATATCCCCCAAGTAAATAATTTTCAGAGCTGGGATATTTCCTGCAGTTTGACAACATTTGATTAGTTTTTTTGCTATTTTGAGAATGATACTTTATTTGCTTGGCTTTTCAGTGGCAATTATGCATATATTCATGTATGCCAATGTTTGCTCCGAACTATGCGGTTTTTCCCTCCTTAATGGCACATTATCACATGACAGTTATTTTTACTACTCGGATTCTGAAAGGCTTTTAGGGAGGAGGGCTTGGAAGCTGGGCTGTTCAAGAGAGAATGGGAAGTTGGAAAGAAAAGACTGGTGTGAAGTAATCAATAAGGAATGAGGGCAGGGGATTGATGACAATGCCTGGCTATTAACCTGTCTGGCCGCTGTCGTTAGAGATGAAGTCGGTGGGTTATTATAGGATTAGAAAAAAGATTGAGGTAAGTACAGTGTTCCCATTTCTTCTTAACTACAAACACAAGGGGGATAAGCAAGAAATCACAGCTGAAACACCATCTCTCAGGGGCATTTAAGGGGGAGGTGAGAGATAGTATTACTCGGAAGAGTCTGATTTTTCTTAATGTCTAAATTTATTTCAAGTCAAATTATTGCTCAGGGATAATGAAATCAAGAAATTGGACCGGTGTGAGTGTACTGGATCTCCTGGAATAGTTCCATCTCCTCCAAGGGCCAACAGGAAATAGAAGGGAGGTATGCTTCAGTATCTGAGCTTTTCCTTCACCAGTGCATGAATAATACGGAAGGCAATTGGATCTGTTGCAAATGCTAAAACAAACAAACAAACAAACAAACAAACATGCCCATGTTAGACATCGTAAATACTTACAGTGAAGATGACAGTTACCCACCCCTTTCTCTCTTTTCTCACTCTGACCCCAAATTGTTTCTGGAGCTGACACATTTTAGGTTTCTGGCTTTCTCTTTAGCGGTTACTAAGAGCATTGCTTACAGTGGCCATGCCCTGGTATGTGGGGAACCTGTACAGAACCTGTTTGCTGCTCAACAAATCACTCCCTAAAAAAATGAATATGATCAAATCAGCAAAGGTTCATTCACTCTGACCCGTAATGAGTTAATTGATCTGGGACTACAAACGTCCAAGAGAAGGATTACTGTAGAATGAGTAAATGGAGAGGAAGGCAGGAGAGAGAAGGCTGGGTTGTGACAGACTGTTGGAAATGAGTGGTTTCCACCCTAAAATCATGGCATGCCTCTAGCTTCTGCTGGTTATACAGACTCCCTTCTTTGGACCTCAGTTTTCTGTCCTCTAAAATGAATTGGCTACTCTCAATCTTATACAGATGTGTGTGTGTGTGTGTGTGTGTGTGTGTGTGTGTGTGTGTGTGTATAAGCAATTATATTAGCATATTTAAAACTTATACAGCACACAGAAAGCGCTTAACAGAAAGGAATTTTCACCCTCCCATTCTCTGGGTTCTCTAGAACAGTATATTTCTAGTTTTATTTTTAGCCATGGGTCCTTCTCCCAAATACAATATTTATTGGAAGCACTTGGAAGTGATAAGCAGGCAAGATCACTCTGTGTGGTTCTAGGAGGAGGAACACTGCCTACCTGGTCCTCCATTCTCAAATGTCTCTGTATTAGGCATCCTGGTTATTTGATATGCCCTGTGCAGGTTACAGTCTACCTGCTTCCCCACATGTTAACTGCTATTCTGCAGACCTAGGCAGACATGGGATTCAGCTCAAACAAGCAAAGCTAGAGCTGGAGCCAGAGTTCACCTTTTCCATTCAGGTATAAAAGAGGGCTGTACTTGGATGGGTAATAGTTAAGACACAGAAGAAAGGAGTTTCCAGCTCCAGAAAGGAGTTTGCCAAGTAGATGTTGGTGTTTTAAACAGCTTTTTGCACTCAGGGATGTAGCTCACTTGGTAGAGTGCTGACTTAGCATGATGGAAGCCCCGTTAGATCTCCAGCAGTGCAGGAAAAACTGGGTATGCTGGTGCTCACCTGTTATCTGAGTACTCCAAAAGTAGAAACAAGAGATTCTGGAGCCTACATAGTACATTGAGCTCTCCTGGGCTACATGATACCCTGTCTCAAAAACAAAACAAAACAAAATCAGACAACCATCCAACCAACCAACCAACCAACCAACCAAACAAACAAACAAAAACAGCTTCTTGCTATGTGAAGGGAGAAAGAACTTTACAAATGTATATTTCAGAATATTATAGTGGGGGTCAAAAGAGAATCATCATCATCATCATCAACAACAGCAACAAAAATTGTTTGGAAAAATGCTATGATGAAACCCAATACTAATATGCTAATAGACATAAAAGTTGTTTAAATAGTAGGAAAAGACTTTTAAAAATACTTTTCCTTTTTAGGACTGGCGTAGTTGGTATTTTGAAATGAACATCTTTAATATCATTTTGTTTCTGGCATTCCCTGTGTATTTATTAATTAATTCATATGGCATTTATTGAGTGCTCTGTACTAAGAATAAGATTGTAAATGTAAGCAAGACTTGGTCCTGCCTTTAGGGGGCAGTCTAGTAGGAGAATCCAGAATGCTATGGGGACTTCAAGAGAAGGCAGAGGCCATACCTGAAGTGGGTGGAGCTCCCATTGGACCTGTGGCAGGGCTGAGGATGATGCCCTGAGGTCCTGAGGAATGGCTGCCACATCCCCCCAGTAATTCACATTCAAGCTGATGAGAAAGTCTGCAATTTCAGTTTTAATAATTCTTTCAACTAATTTGGGCTATCTGGAGTTATAAAATATAATTGTTGTAATGATTTTGGGTAATTTATATTTTTCAGCAATATAAATTATCATTCCTCACTGCATTGCCATTTAGTGAAATGTTAGTGCCCCAATAGAAACCAATCTTTCATTTCCCTAATGACAGAAAGTATATTAGACATGTGAGTGTTGCGATTATAACCAGCATGATGATTGAAAAGTTAATTACTCTGCTGAGGTGAGTCAGTGCTTCTAAGGACTTGAAAGAAATGCAGACAATTTTTAAAAACCAAATGTTTTGTACTTTAACTGTTTAATAAGGAAAACCATCTGTTTTTTTAAAGTAAGGCAGTAACTTGAGCACCAGGTTTATGTTTGTAAGATATTGTGGGGAAGGGATGAAGAGAACTAAGGAAGGTTGACCAGTTGGCTGAGTTTGGAGTAAAAAGTCAGGGTAGTTCATAAGAACAATAGAGAACTCCAGTTGTAAGCCATGCTTTGTGCCCAAGAATACAAAGATTTAACAGGGTTTGGCACAGCACCAAAAAGTTAGCATGGCATTTGGAATGGGATGTCTTAGCAGAGATTCAGGGCACTGGTTTATTTGAAAAGGACAAGGTACCCAAGTTGCAAGGAAGGTAGGATCAGACAGACAAGTTATTACTTCCTTTATGGTCACACTTTGGCCTTGAAGTGAGTAGAATTTGTGACAGACAGCTACACCAGTGCACAAAGGGTTGCTGTGAGGCTGCAAGAGGTGGAGAGATCATCCTGGAAAAGAGGAAGGCCTCCTAAGAGGATCCAGGTGAGGGAGCAACTGGCTTTATAGCTTTGGATCTCTGCATAGGGCAAGTGTGGCACATTTATGGACAGAAACTTAAAAATTGCAAGGCCAACACTGGGAGAAAACCTAGTGAGTTTTTCTACCAAGTCTCAGAAACAGCTCAGTGAGTGTTAAGAACACAGACTTCTTACTATTTTTTTTGGCTATCTTGGTGGTTTGTATGCAGGGGATGTGGGAGCTGGTGGTAGTTGCACTGCAGACGTTCAAGGGCACTGGGGTGCTGCTAGTATACACATGCTGTGTTAGGAGAGAAGGGTTGGAAATCGAGGTCTAGTGCTAGTGGTACATGGGTTCAAGTCAGAGGTCAGGTTCAAGGGAATCCTCGGGGATGTCAGGCTTAGGAAGTGATGGAGGCTTGTCTGGAGACCGGTGGCTTAGGGAGTAAGCAGAAGGAAAGACAGACTGAGGAATAAGTCTGAAAATCTTGAAGCTGCAAAGCTGGCCACTTCCGTGTTCCCTGCAGACAAAAAGTGTTCAGGGTGAGATGGACATGGATTGTTGAGGGGACAAGTAAAGGACAGTCTAGTCACAGCAGAAGGAAAATTGAAGGTGGTAGGAACTTAGCAGTTAAAGAGTGACTGGAATAAAGACTAGTTCCATTGGGGCAGAGGAGAGCTAAAACCCCAACACCTGCTCAGCTTCTCATTTCCACAGTGCAATGTTCAGCTAGCGCTGCCTCCTTCCTCCAGTGGTACCCGGCTTTCTGCACTCTGGGGACCAACCCATCCTTTACCATTGTTACCTTATCCCTACTCAGTATGTGTGGGACACATAGAACAGTTTGCCAGGGCTCAAAGGGAGGAGACACCAGAGCCCTGCACTCAAAGAGGGGGAAGGGAGCCTAGAGGCCCCAGAAGGGAAGAACTGTGGGAGGCTTCATCAATCATCTTGTCTCTTTGGGAGGGAGAAAGGGCGGTGTGTTTTCAGAGAATATCATGCCATGTCTTGTCCTTGCCTAATGGGGAGATGAGATGTCAGGCACCTGTGGGGTTGTGGGGAGAGAATTTTCATGCTCCTTTCTAACTTCTTGGAGAACTGTCAGTTTCTGAGCAGGAGAGTTTGGCATGATCTTGAAGGGTTTTGATGAAAACACTGTCAAGTTCAAGTTCAAGGTGAGGCAGTCTTTTCTTCACCCTGCGCTTTGTCTGCTTTATGTATGCAGAGGTAGCTGTTTAAAACCAAACAGAGATTTCACAGATGCCTCCCACGCATCCTCCTTGGGTTTCTGGGTGTCAGTGACTGAGGAATGAGCTCTGCAGAACAACCATAGAACTGGCTTCTGGGATGGAAACTTCACTGTGCCCTTTTCAAGGTCTTTGTGCCAGAGTCACCACTCCTTGGGAGACCCTCATGGAGATTGATGATACCCTTATGTCTTAGTCAGGGTTTATATTCCTGTACAAACATCATGACTAAGAAGCAAGTTGAGGAGGAAAGGATTTATTCAGCTTATGCTTCCATGTTGCTATTCATCACCAAAGAAAGTCAGGACTGGAACTCAAGCAGGTCAGGAAGCAGGAGCTGATGCAGAGGCCATGGAGGGATGTTACTTACTGGCTTGCTTCCCCTGGCTTGCTCAGCTTGCTTTCTTATAGAAGCCATGACTACCAGCCCAGGGATGGCACCATCCACAATGGGCCCTCCAACCCTTGATCACTCATTGAGAAAAATGCCTTACAGCTGGATCTCATGGAGGCATTTCCTCAAGGGAGGCTCCTTTTTCTGTGATAACTTCAGCTTGTATCAAGTTGACACACAAAACCAGCCAGTACACATTGCCTTTTTCCGTTTTTTGTTTCTTAATGGGAAAGGCCTCTTTGCAGTAGGCACCCTTCCTTGTTGCATTAGACACTTGGTTGTTTTTTGTTTTTTGTTTTTTTTTTTTTTGCATCAAAAGGTGCTTGAGAAGGGAAGGATCTATTTTGGCTCAAGTTCACAGTCCGTTGTGGTGCGGAGAGGTAGCGGCAGGAGCTTGTGCAGTCTTGTGTATGCAGTCTAAGATCCCAGTCCATGGAACAATGCCACCCACGTGGAGCATGGCTCTTCCCACCACAGTTAACCTAATCTAGAAAATCCCTCCTAGGAATTAGAGGCTTGTCTGGATTCTGTTAAGTTGATGATCAGTATTAATGATCACATCTGGTGAGCTGATGTTCTGTCCCACAAGGCCTGTTGGATTAGTTCCCTCTATGCATATGTGTTTACTTCACGTTGCTTGCTCTACTCCTAGACCAGAAATTTCCTTTTTTTTTTTTTTTTTTTTTTTTTGCTCCATAGATAGATCAAGCATGCTGTCTCCTTAGGACCTGTGTACTTAATGTCCTTTCTGCTGGGAGAATGAGACCTCTTTGCTTTCTTTTGCCAGCTGTTGAAGCCAACCTCGGTCTATGTGTGCTTAGTTGACTGTCTACCCCCTTATGTGTTTGTGCTGAGCTGATGTTGCTCCTGGCACACAGCAGGCTCCTTTGCCCTGAAATCTCTAGTGTTGGGTCTTGGGTGGATCTGTGCAACTGGCCTCTCTCATTTCTCCCTTCTCCAGAGGCTAAGCAGGGCCAGAGTATGTCTAGCACAGGGGGCTAAGCTACAGGGTGGAGACAGATTGCACCTACTTGGAAAGAAGCTCTGGTTCTTTGCCAGTGTCCTGACTTGGATTAGAAATGGCAACTGAAGTCTCAGGTATTGAAAGTCTGTTTTCCAATACAGCAGTGTTCAGAGGTGGGGGCCTTTCGAAGTGATTGGCTTATGAGGGCTTTGGCCTCATCCATGGATGAATTCATCAATGGGTTTTTGACTTGGGAGACAATAGGGAGGTATGGATGTGTGCTTCTGGCTGCTGTACCTTGTTCCTGCCTCCACCTCTGCTTTGCATCTTCAGGGACATGAGTAGCTCTGCTCCACCACACCCTCTCAGGAAGGATGCATTGCACTATCACAGGCCTGGAAACAGTAGAAACAAGGAGGCATATATGCTGAGCCCTTTGGAACCATGAGCCAAAATGAGTCTCTGCTCTTTACACTCATTTTCTCTCATCACAGATGTGCAAAACTTGTGGACACAGACCTATGCCAGATTCCAGAGTGAAACTGGAATTCCTGGCTGTGTGTCTGTGGACACATTTCTGATACTTTCTGTGCCTCCATTTCTCTACTTAAGTGTGATACTAGTATACACCACGTAGGCTGACATGAAGATTGAAGGCACCTGGGAGGTTATCCTGGACATATAGTAAGCAGCCTGCTGTTGCTGTTGCTTTCTTAGGACTCTGTCCCTCTTGTAGAGGGTCCTTGAACCGTGGCAGCTCTACCTATCACTCTCTCAGCCCACGCATAATGCTCACTTAACTGGCTGTGTGTTCCATGCGATGCAGTAGGAAACCCAATCACACTCCCAACATGTAGCAGAGATCTCACAAATTGGTGCTGCTCTTGACACAGTGGCTTCTTTGCACCTGCCCTACCTCTGTGTCCCTTCTGCATCCACCCAGAGCTATACTCTCCAGTATCCCAGCACCTACACACAGTACCTACAGATGATACAACAGATAGCAAAGAAGCCAAGTCTGACCTCTAGTCCTGTCTGCTTTTGGGTGGGATACATTTGGTGGGAATTTCTTTAAATAACAGTGTATAAGCACCTAAACAGGGACTGTGAGTGCTTTGCCTGAGCCCCCTTTTGTGGTGCCCAGTGACCCATTGCGTGGACAAGAAGACAGCTGTAGAAAGCCCAAGGAGCTGGCTTAACCTGCCTGTCTTGTAGGGGAAAGCTTTCCTGGTTCCTCCACCTCTTGTCTCTGCACTGGTGTCCCTCATTACCCCTCATTTGCTCTTGTGTCATGAGGCTTGTTACAGTGTAGACAGAGAGACTGCCATATTCTTCACTGAGAGTTTTAGAGGCTGGGTCAGGGACCTTACCCAGTAGGGGCCATTATTTTATCTGTTTTTAAATCAGAAGGAAGACATAATAGGGCAAAAGAAACACTTAACGTTATAAATAGTTGGCATTCTATTAACTAGGTTGTAAGATTCGAGTTTTACAGAGGAAGGGAAATTGGTCCATAGGGACTAAACCTCCTCCTCCAATCCAACTCCTGTGCGTGGAACCTGTGACTAAGCAAGTTTCCAGAACAAAGTACTAGGTGGGAATGAGGTTGTCAGTCAGCTCTATTTAACATGGGGCCCTGGGTTGTTTAACTGGGCCCATGATAATTGCTAGAGTCTATGTCTGCCCAACAGGGAAGAAGAAGAAGCCAAAACCAGAGATATAGCTCCCAGGCAAAGAAGTTCCTGCTGTCAGATATGTAGGATGGGTCTATGAGCAAGCACAGAAGTGGATTAGGAAGGACATGAAGGCCTTCTCTCTGAAACAACAAAAGAAACTCAGCCCCACTGACACCCTGACTGCAAGACTTCTGGCCTCCAGGGCAGATACACCCCTGTTATTTAAACTAGTGGTTTTGCAGCATCAACAGAAAACCAAAGGTGCTACCATTCAGAGGTCCTCAGGCCAGCAGGGGTTCTTCAGTGACCAGCCCAGCTCTGGTGGTTTGCTGTCTGCAGCATGCTGTGCCATGACAGAGTCTCCAGCTACAGGTGGAGCGGACCAGGCATCTGGCTAGGGCAGCACCAGACTACATCTCCAATCTCCAGTATACACAAGGGCCATTTCTTTGCTTCCTTTTCCTCTGATCCTTCAAGTGGATTCCAGATTTGGGGGTCCTTGTCTACTTTCTTCTTGTGCTTTTAGCTCTCTGTGGGTCTTGTTGCTTCACCCTCTACCCAAATGTATTATTGCCTCCTGCCCCCAAAGTAGTATTTCTCTGTTGTCTCCCCATGGGCTAGTCAACAAGGTAATGGGAAATGGATAACACTTGGCAGTTTATGACATTTGGGCTGTATTCTCAAAAAGTTGTGGTAACCAGTCTAAAGTGAAAATTCCAGTAAATCAATGGGTTGCAATTTCACACAGTGTCCAACATTTGGCTGTACTGAGGGTGTGGTGGAACCATTTGGCCTGGTGATTACACTTCTAGCAGACAGGGAGGTAAGAGGGAAGGGGGAGAATAAAAAGTGTGGACTCTTCCTAGCTACTGAGCGAGTCTACTGTAAACTAGATAGAATTTTCTGGTTTGTATTTTGTTTGTAGCAGCTGTGGAAGGCAGCTGTCTAGACCTCTTGGGGTCAGCAGTTCTGCCCAAAGTTCTAATGCAGTGTTGGGCAGGATTTGGGACATTAGACTGCTGGAATGTGGCTGGCTAGGGAGGGGATGGACAAGCCGCAGCCAGCTTCCTTGTGATTCCAATAAGGAATTGGCTCTAAATGCTTCCTTTTTTTTCCAACTGAAGAGGATTTAGCCATGCTTTCCTTACTTGGGTATAGAGGTGGGGTATGCCTAGTACTGGTTACTTCTGAGGACTAGGGGCTTCTCACAGCCCTGTGACAGGAATGCTTGGGACTAGAAGTACTTTTATTTTTTTTAACATTCACATGTGCATGTACCATGAAACATCTTGGGTGCAGAACTCAAGGCTAAACATGAAACCAGTTTGTTTCTTATGACTTATATACAGAGGCTGATGGTGATTTTATCCAACATTTCTAGTGTGCCTGTATGCCACAGACTGTGACCCACCACGTAAGTTCAGGTGTGGAATTTCCCATTTATAGTGTCATAGAGGGTTCAGAAAGCTTCAGAGATTAGGTTTCCAGACTGGGATGATCAACTTGAACTTGACTATCTTGGTCCATTTGTGATAGGATTTGGGGAGGGTCTATCCTGGAGAGATGGGCAAAAGAGACTGACACTGTGGGGCCCCAGTGTGGTGGACATCAAATGTGTGCCCGAGAGCTTGCCCAGTAGCTCTTTGATTGGGGTTTAAGGTATTTCTATTTCCTCACATTATTCCTCTTCATAACACTTTGTTTGGGTTAGTTTTGGCTGTGTGAAACTTTTGACTGGTTCACGGTTAACATACCCAGTCTTTTAAGGTGTGTGCTACACGGAGAGAGGCTCGTGCTGAGGACACTGTTCTCTCACTGCTGAATCTCCTGACCCGTTGTTAATTGTTAGTCCACCATAGCTGGGCGGATGAATGCCTGCGTCCCTGTTCTACCTCACAAATCTGTATCTGTCCTTCCTCCCATACTACACAGTCCCTGAAGGAAGTCTCCTTTCCTTTCTTATTTCATTTCCAATCTCTAATCCTGGGGGTTAAACCCAAGAACATAATACTGATTTCTGCAATTATATAATGCTTGAGTAGATCAATTTGTCCCACTTTATTTGATTTGTAAATTGTAGCTTATTTAGATCCTTTGCCTTTGTATATTAATCTTATATAATAATCTTGTTTGTATCTACAAAATCTTGTTTCTATGATAATCTTGCTTATATCTTACTATGATTTTCACAGGCATTGTGTTAAACCTGTGTACTAATTTGCGGAGGGTTGACATCTTTGTGACGAACCTTTCCATACAGGACCACACACCTTTTCCACTAGAAGTATTTAGTTTCCTTCACCAAAGTTTTGTCACGTTCGGCAAATGAGTCCTGTGTGTCCTGTTAGATTCACATGTAAGTTACTAAATATTTTTATTTTTATTTTTATTTTTATTTTTTGTGGTCAGTATTTTACTGAGTTAGCAGGAATTTCATTAGGCTGCCAAAACAATGTGGCTGACATTGATATGCCTGTAAGCTGCTGTGTATGAATCAAGATGTCTTTGACCTTATTAGGGATTCTTTTTTTGCCCACTCTCCTCTTTCCTCTGATTTACACACACACAGTATGCCCACTCCCTCCTCTGATGAGCGTGTGCGTGTAGGCACATACACATACACACACACACACACACACACACACACATGTTCACCTTTTTCCTCTGATAAACACACACAGTATGTCTAGAGCCTCTAGCGAGAAACCTACAGAGAATCTGGCCAGTGGATTCTCCATATTATGTAATTTATTCTGAATTGCCAAGATATGATTTGTGTCTGTGCCTGTTTCTCTATCTCTCTGTCTCTGTCTCTGTCTCTGTCTCTGTCTCTCTCTCTCTCTCTCTCTCTCTCTCTCTCTCTCTGTGTGTGTGTGTGTGTGTGTGTGTGTATGTGTGTAATGGTCAGAGTTGAACCTAGGTCCCTGTAGATGTTAAGCAAATGCTATCCTGCTGAATTATACACACAGTCTAGTTTTACCCCCCAAATCTCCATCCGTCTCTGGAAGTTTTCAAATATTTGTGATCATTTTCATTTGTTAGCAAAGGAGACTTTAAAATAGGGAATGGCAAGGGTCCTTTGGCCTAGGTCTCCCCACTGAGACTATAAAATGGCAGCTACTTGAATGCCTATGTGCCATTTGGACCTAGATAGTGCCATGTTTTAAAACATTGAGTGATATTTATGTGTGGGTATAGATGTGTGTTCCTATAGTTAGTGTATGTGCACCATAATTAATCTGTAGTTATGCATACAGGAGCCTGTAGGCAAGAAGACAGTGTCAGAGACCCGTAAGAGCTACAGGCAGTTGTGAACTACCAGGTGTGTACTGGGAACTGAACCCAGGTCTTCTGTCCCAGTCCTGTGTTTTATTACAGAACAGTCTGGGGGAAAATAACTACTATATACTGAGCTACTGTCCCAGCAAGTGCTGTTAACGCTATATCTTACAGTACCCCAGAGGTTAGAACTTGTAAACCTCATTACAGACAGTGTCTGCTAGAGATGTCATGATTAGCGTAAGTGAATCCCCAGTTTGAGCCCATTTCTTCTAGCCTTAGGGGCTCCTGATCTTTGCAGGATCTCACTAAGAACTATAAGTCCCCAGCTTTTGTATGTGTTCCCTCTCAGTTCTGAGCATGGCTTGAGGACAGACAACTGTTAGAGTATGGATTTTACTTCCTCAAAACGAACTTCCTTGCATGGTTAGCAGAAAGCTTCCACCTTTGACCAAGTAGTTGCTTTCTAGGGGTACTTTTATATGCTATGCCAGCTTTAAACCAGGTTGAGGAATGGGTGAGTCCATGCTTTTTTCCTAAGCATTTTTGAAAGTTAAAACCTTTGCTAAGTTACACATAAGGTTATTGTTTCTCTCTCTCTTTTTCCAAATAGCCTGCTGATCCCTAGTTTTTTCAAGTCCCTCTATAAAAAACATAATATCAGTGTTGCCAGCCACTCCTGAGCTGGCGATGCCTTCAAAGTTCAGGCTACGAAAGGGAAAACCACATGCTTTCCAATGCTACTAAGAAAGTTCCATCGGCCTTCTCTCTAGAGCATTACAGCAAAGAAATGTGGACTCTTAAGGGAGGAGGGAAAAGAAATTCTGCTCTTCAGTCCTGTGCTGAATTTATAAGCAAGATACAAACTGGTTTTGATCCTTCTTACATGTGCCTAGAGAAAATGGCCTTGGAAATGAGTAAAAAAAAAAATGAAAATGCCAGAGATGAGATAGAAATGGCAAAGAGAGGTATGTAGGGGGTTATTTTTAATTAATGTATCATTTCATTGTTCAAACAGCCAAGAAAAATCTCTGATCTTTAAAAATAGTCCCCATTTCAGGTCCTCTGGTTCCATTTCCCCGTTGCCTGGGCAACTACTGCAAACTGCTTAGCAGATATTTCTTGTTCCCTTCCTTCCTTCCTTCCTTCCTTCCTTCCTTCCTTCCTTCCTTCCTTCCTTCCTTCTTTTCCATTTCTTTCTAAATTTTTGTTTGTTTGCTTCTTGTATCCACGTATGTGTGTTTATGTGTGTATCTATGTAGGGACCAGATGTTGACTTTGGGTACTTTTACCTATTGTCCTCCACCTTACTTTATTTATTTTTTGAGACAAGATCTCTCAGTGAACCCAGAGCTCACAATTTAAGCTTGAGTGGTTGGCTAGCAAGCCTCGCTGGATCTACTTAACTCTCCATACCCCACCTAGTGCTGGAGTTACAGGAGGATGCTGTCAGAGCCTCATTCATGCTAAAGCTTTGTGACAGACCCACAGATCTCCTCTGACCTGTGTGTATATACATCAGATGTGTGTGTGTGTGTGTGTGTGTGTGTGTGTGTGTGTGTGTGTGTGTGGGTGGGTGTGGGTGCATGCCTGCTTGCACAGGCACACACAGACACGGAATATATACCAACACTTTACTCTTTCATTTTCATCCTGGGGCTATCTGGCCCACGATGGCCTTTGAGCTGCTTTAGTCCTTACGTCAGTTGTCTCAAGTCTTTCCTGTCAAGCATGGCTCTCAACCTCTCCCTTTCCACTTAGAACTCTCTCTTCGCCTTGAGTTATGCTCCATGTTAGCCTACATGTCTGTTTTCTCCTTTGTTTTGGCGTTGCATGCCTTCTGAAAATGGAGTGTGGAAGGTGTTTTGAGCTCATTGAATGAAATGTATTTCTACTGATCTCACCCTGAATGGGCAGCTGGGAAAGGATTTTCCCTAAGAACTGCTGGCATCTTTACTGAGGTGTAATTCCCTACCACATGGCTCACTCATTTGAAATGTGCAGTTCTGTGGGACTCTACACATTTGTGCAATCCTGCACTCATCACTACAATTAATTTTAGAACATTTCATTTCCTCAGAAGGAAATCCCCCCCCCTCCCCCCCCCCCCCCGCATATCTCCCAGAACTTCCGAATCTTCCATTCCACTTCCTAGAGTGAGTGACCTGAAGACATTTGTTCTTGCAAACCTTTGGATTTTACTTGCTTAATACAGTTTTCAGGACTATGTCCACGTTTTGTCCTAAATACTGCACATGGATGTCAAGGTGTCTGGAACCTGGAGCAGCCAGGTTCGTCACTTCACATCCTTAGTAAAGAGCAATAACTTAACCCTGCATGCTTGTGCTGTACTCTTTCAATCTCAATCTCTCTCTCTCTCTCCCTCTCTCTCCCCTCTTATAAAGTTCAAAATATCCTCCTTAAGGAATGGTACCAACCATGATGGGCAAGTCTCTCTACCTCAATTTACATAATAAAATTAATTCGTCACTGTTATGACAGTCCAACCTAATTGTTGAGACTTTTGCAGATGATTCTAGATTGTCAACTTGTCAACTAAATCTAACTAACTATATGTATGTATGTATATATGTATGTATGTATGTATCAGATTTCTTATATGTATGTATATATGTATGTATGTATATGTATATATATATATACATATATATTAGATTTCTTATATATATGTATCAGATTTCTTTCATTAATATCTACTTTCTGGCCTAAGTATGAAGTTGCTAACCAATTTCCCCCCAAACACTTCTTGTCTGTTCATCATATCTCAGCTCAGATACTGCCCTTAAGGCATAAAGAAATACCTTTATGGCATTTCCCACTTTCTAGTCCTCCACAGCTTCTCCTTTAAACAGTATCACAACAGCATTTCAATTACTGATTGAATAATTAATGATGTGGTCCCTGCCCTCCACTAGACTATGGTCTCATAGGTAAATTAGGTAAGTGTACAGGAGCATCTTGCTGGAGCCTGTATTGTCAATTATCCATTCTGCTATTCAGAGTGTCATGGCCTCTGTGGTCTCAAGTAGGCTTGATTTGAGGGCCACTGCCCTAAGGCTTGGCTCCCTTCCTCCCCCTGATATAGACAAATGTTTGATCCTGTGTCAACAAATGTGGCTTCTACCATAATGTAACATCGGCAAGATCTGAGTTGCCGTTCACACTCTGGGAAAAATAGCTTTGGAGTTAGGCATAGCAATGAATGCCTCTAACCCAGCACTAAGGAGGTGGAGGCAGGAGGATTCAAAGTTCTGCCATCCCCAGCTGCATAGCAAGTTCTAAGCTAATTTGGTTAAATGAAACCCCATTTCAAAGGGAAAAAAAGAAAAAAACAACACAATTTCTGGTAAGCATACAAAACAAATTAATGTTCATGGATGTCCAATGCCTTTGAAAATAAATTGTCTCCAAATATTATGAAAAAAAATACATTATGTTCCCAGCAGTCATTGGCCATGCATGTCTGTTAGTAGTTGAGCCACGTTCTACAAACTGCATTGGCTCTTGCCTGCTTCCATTTTCTGCCTATTCTTTTAGGTAGAAATACGGGAACATTGTGACGAAGCCTGTAGTATCCAATATCCACTCTGGTATTCAGAATGTCATGGCCTGACAATTTTGTACCTTAGTTTCTTTCCTGATAAATTGGTGCTGACATCTTCCCTGGCCTTAAAATAGTTTTGAGCAGATCTAGTGGAGAATTCCACTTCATTATCTAAATTGCTTAGAGTGGGACAGGCCATTCTGTGCTACAGAAAGCTCTCCTATGCATTTAGCAGGTGTAGTGGCATCCTCACCCTCTATTCACCAGGTGTCCCACCCCTCAGGTGTTGCACCCTTCCCAGCTTCCACACTCAGTTGTCTCCCAAGGGACAGAAGCATCCCTCTGCCCTCAGCAGAACACCATTGCTGTGTGTATATATATAGGCAGGGTCTCTTTCCAGTTGAATGCAGTTGGTGGTACCTGTCCACACTCCTGCTGTCACAGAGGAATCTGACATCCTGCACAGTATGGGAATGCACTCCCGTGGTCAGCGGAAGAGCACACTGAACCTTGGGCTTGAACTTGAAAGAGTTTTTTTAAAAAGTCTTCAGTGTCTGACATTACGACCTGTTGGTTCTTGCCAGTTGGGCTGAGTCTGGGTAAAAAAAAAAAATAGATCATGCCTCTTCCAGGAACCCAGCTTCTGACTGTGTGAAGGAGCCAACTGTTTTGAGAAATACCAGGAAATTTTAATCACAGTAAGTGGATCATGAAGGCAGGTCTTGATTTGTCAGGTGAGGATGAATTTTTGCAGTGTTTATTTGAACTCTAATGTTCTCTTTAAGAGAGAGGCTGGGGGATGGAAAAGGGTGGGGAGGGTGGAGTGACCTAGTTTTCCCTGGCTGTGGTTTCTTAGCTGAGACTTAAGCTTTCATTTAATAACTGGATTTAGAGAACAATTGTTTTATCCTATCGTGGTCAGGCTGGCAAGATGTATCGAGAACTCAGGACTGTGCCAGGAGGCAGAAGGTTCTGGAGTGTTGGCAAGTAAAGCCAGAGTTGGAGTGAAGGTCCTGTGGCAGCAGATATCCTCCTGTAGGACACCACATGCTAGTCCTCATAATCTGGGATATGTTTCTGTATTAGTTACTTTTGTCTTTGCTGTGATGAAATGCCTGGTAGAAGCTCCTTAAGAACCTGAGGGTTTCTTATGGTTGGAAATTCCAGAGCATCTGCACCTTGGTGGGGAAGGTACGGATGCAGAGTATGTGCACCTTGCATACATGGGGAAGGTATGGATGCAGGACTGTGAGGCAGCATCCACAGTGAAGAAATAGAGATGAATGCTGCCTGCTGCTTCTTTTTATTCAGTCCAGGACCACAGCTAATGAAATGAGCTACTCAGAGTTAGGGTGAGCTTTCCCACTTCAGTTAACTCAACCTAGAAAAATCCTCTCAGACATGCCTAGAGATTTGTTTTCTAGGTGATTCGAGAGCCCATCAAGTTGACAGACCATACTAACCACCATTACAGTTACCTTACGTGACAAAAGAGATTTTTGTGAGAAAACAAATTTAAGGACCATGAGTGGAGAGGGCACCCAAAGTTATCCAGCTGAACCCCACCTTATTGTATGAGTTTGGTGGAAGAGTCCTCTTAAGCTGTGAACGAGGGAGTTGTGCCAACTTACTGACCATGGTTAGAGAGATACTGTTAGCATTCTGTCTAAACTCCATCCCCACAGTTACCTGGCAACAACCAGGTATGCCCCTCCCCACAACAGATACTATGTTGCTAGTTTTAATGAGGAGAAAAGAGGCCAACTAACAAGGGATTCAGAAAGCAGGTGGAAGCTGGGAAAGATGGATGGATGCCCCTCTGGAGGACTCAAGGAGACCCATGACTTCAGTGCAGAGGTAGCAGGAGTCTAATCTCCTGTTCATCAGCTCTCTGAGATAAATCTGGGTTAAGCTTCTGTGTCTGGAGTAATTGTTACAGTAGCTGAAGGGAACTCGTACAGCTCTCAAAGGTCTTCATAGGTCATAACAAACAAGTAGAAATCCTAAGTTGGATTTTCACAAGCAAGCATGGCAGCACAGACATTGCTTCCTTGTTTTACATGTTAACTCTGGTTCTGCATGATCTGCGCATATGCACAGCCATGTTTGTTCCAGCCATATTACAGGCGTGCACACAGAGGCTTATAATTCTGATCAGAAAGTTACGTTTGCGATCACTTGGAAGGACTAATATTCTGTTTCTTATAACACCATGACCCACCGATGTATATTCCACTTTGTTCTTTCATGGGATAAAAGTGAATGTAAGAATTTATAATGGCAATTTTGTCTCCCAAGCCTTTAAGCACCAGAGTTGAGGCAAGTGTGCATATTTCCTGATCTTTCCAAGCAGCTCTGAGGAAGAGCACTGTGGCCTGCTCTCAGACAGTACTGAGACCTTTCAGAAAGCACAGCAAAAACACTCAGAAGGGAGTGGGAGCCCAGGATTCTCTGATTCTCTTGATTCACTCCAGACATCTCCATTTCAATGGCAGCAGCTTTCACTTCCTAATTTGTACCTTTCCCTCAAGCTTCAGTGGAGGATTGCTGCCTCGGTTGGTGATCCTCAGAATGTTGTGAATGCTTGGCCAGGGGCTGTGGGGCGGTCTAACAACTCCATCCTTACTCTTGCTCCTCACCAGCTTCCAAGGACATCAGCCTGGACAGGAGACTGCCACCCTTATGATAAGTTTTCTATTGAAGCGACAAGCTATAGCAAACCTGTTCCCGTTCTGGCTTTCTCTGTGTTGTTCCATCTTCTCAGACCTCTGATCAGACTCAATACTGTTGATAATGGCTTGGCTGCTTTGGCTATGTGGGACCACAGCCCCCATCCTCACTCAGGCTTAGCAAGTGCCACACCAGGTCATTGCTGGGTCTCTGGTTAAATTACCAGTAGGAATTCCTTAGCTGGGTAAAGAAGCCCTTTCTTGAAGTACACTGTGTATACAGGGGGTCTAAAGGCTGGGAGAGAGGGCCAGCTGGCTTTTCTGCTGGAGTGCCTGAGTGTCTCTTCCATGAGCTTCTTTTTCTCTCAATCTTCTCTCCCTAGAGCGCCTCTGCCTCTCCATCTACATGATGACAACTAGAACTCTCATGAGTACCCAAGGATTCTGACTCATGACTGAAGCTGCTTTGTTCTCAAATCTAGATTCTCAGAGAAGAATGTTTTGTTCCAGTTTGGGACAAATGTTCACTGTCTCAGCCAACTATGATTGGCATGGTTTTTGTCAAGGGTCCATCTTTAGAATGTTTGTCCTTGTCCAAGGTGTCGTGTCACCATACCTTAAATGCTTGCAACGAAGGTGTGGAAGGAATATCTCACAAAGGATAGAGATGACTGCTCAGCGTTTCCTGCTCCTCCCACTAAAGAGCATTTATCTGAGGCCACTCTTAATTTTTGTACATCTTTGGATAGTTGAAATTCTCATCTGTAATACCGAACACAATTGATTGAGAGTCTGAGAAAAGTTCATTAAGATCTACGTTTCATGCTTATTTTATATGTTTCTGTAAGTTCTGATAACCATTTTGAGATGATACATCAGCCTTTCCTAGTGTTTGCAGAAAGGTGGAAACTGTCATGTGACTGAGGAACAATGACTGTGGGCTTAAGATGGAAGCATGTTTGGCTGAGAACTGCTTCTTAATAATGCCTAGCCTCATAATGGTACAGAAATAATCACATTGGTCTCTGAGTATAAACGTACTTGTCTATATGTGCTTGTGTGTTGGTATAGGTGTGTCTGTGTATAGCTCTCTTAGCTCTCTTAAACCAATCCTAGCACACAGAAAATACTTTGTAAGTATTGATGCTAGCTTCATTAACATTGCAGAACTTCCATTTCCAATCTTTTAGTTAAGTCTTTAGCCACAAAATTATAACTTATATGTTTTCCAAGGGTAGAATTTTAAGTTTGTCTGGTTATTCTGCTTCTCTTTTAAATCTTTCCTCTCTCTCTCTCTCTCTCTCTCTCTCTCTCTCTCTCTCTCTTTCTCTCTCTCTTTCTCTCTCTCTTTCTCTCTCCCTCCCTCCCTCCCTCCCTCCCTCCCTCTCTCTCTCTCCCTCTCTCTCTCTCTGTGTGTGTGTGTGTGTGTGCGTGTGTGTGTGTGTGAGAGAGAGAGAGAGAGAGAGAGAGAGAGAGAGAGAGAGAGAGAGAGAGAGAGAAAGTGCAGTGTCTTGTGAGGCCAGAAGAAGGGCATCAGATCCCCCAGAGCTGAAATTACAAGTGGTTGTGAGCTGCCTGATGTGGGTGCTGGGAACTGAGCACTGAGCTCAGGTTCCCTGTAAGAACAGCATGGATTCCTAATGGCTGAGTCGTCTCTCTAACCCTTTTTATTCCATTTCTTGGCTCACCGTGTGTTCTTTCATGTTGTTTTTAAAGTTTTTTTTTCTTTTAAGTGAAAGGAGACAGTGACAAGCTCCTTTTTATTGTCTAAGAATGACTGTATTTCATACTTGTTCTTGAAATATGATGATTTTCCCATTGATAGTGTTCTCTTAATCTGTAGAACACAGTGATCTCATGGTTTAATACTATTCTTAAGCGGGGTGCTGTCAATTTGTTTCCATTCATTTGTACTTTTTTTTTTAAACTTCTTGACTGCTTGTATATGATCTTTGATACTTTACAGGTTGACTAGGTGTAGGTGGTGTGGGAAACAATGATCTTCACTTCATAATAAAAGTACTCTCGAAAACTCAGAGTAGCAAGAGCCACACAGAGTTATTTTTAGTCCTACAAAAGCCAAGCGCTAGCCTGGACTAAAGGCAAAAATGGCTGGTGCATGGATTTGGCTCAAAGCCGTGATTTTTATATTCCTAATCTCATTTCTCTGCCCCTGAGTTCCTCGTTGGCTGAGTTCTTCAGGGAGGTACAACCTTGCTGGTATCTAGTATTTCCCCCTCCTCCCTAAACTCTCCATCCTGTTGGCTCACAATGTCATATCTAATGTATATCTTAGGGCTTGAGATTCCCGTCCTTTCTGATACATGTAGCAGACTGCCTATAGCTTTTTCACCCTAGCACAACTGAGAATACCTATATCAGCAGGTGCAGCTGCCAGGTAGGGAAGAGACGGTCCTGGTGCCTCATGCTTCTCTACAATTCTTTAATGATCTATAAATGAACTCTATACTGAAAATGGACCATAATGACTTATTTCTTAGAGTGGAGATGAATTTCTTTTTATTGATTCTACGTGCCATTTATTTTCCTTGTAAGTCTGTAGATTCACATAATTTACCTGCTCTAGACAGGTTCTCTCCATTACCCACCCCACCCCCAATACTGTTCTCTCTTTAGTCTGTTTGGTCTCTCTGGAACACTCCTGAGGAACATGACATGGTTCTTTCATAGCTGACTTCTCCTTTGGTTTTCTATCTCCTAGTTTTTTAGTGCTATGCTCTTAGTAACTTTTTAAACTTTGTGACTATTTGTTAATTCTCTCTTTGGCAGTTTCTATTCAGCACTTTCCATTTATTTATCTGCAGATTTAATTTCAGTGGCATTTTTGTTTGTAAAGGCTGTGCACATTCTCCATAGTTAGTTGCTTATTTTATACTAACTTGTTTCCTTTTGGTGTTTTTATTTCATATTTTGTTTTTAAAAATATGTCATGTACAAAAATGGCTATAAATAGGAATTCTATAACCAGACTGTTGATTTTTTTGAGTCGAATGTTCTACAACCTTGACCTCCTAGTACATCTGTAGTTCAGAATATAACACCTATGCCATTTGGTTGTCATGAAGAAAAACAAGCTCATATTTGCAAAGTGCTTAGGAAGGTATCTGTCACAAGCAGACAAACAACCTTAGAACTGGCTCATCCACTAGAAAATCATACTTTGGGGTTTGACTTTTCATGGCCTAGTGACAATGTGTGGTGTGACACTCTGTCACCACGCTAGCTGCAGCAGTGAGTGAGCCATGCCTGTCAATCACACATGCCCTTGTAACTTCAAGACAACAGTGTGCTGTGTCATTAAGATCTGATACTCAATAGGTTAAGTGGATATATATATATACACTTTCAGCTTATGGTATAGTCAACTCATTGTGAGTTTCACTAGGACACAGCCCTACTGAAAGTTGAGGAGGATTTGTACTTAGCAAATGACAGTCGCAAGCTCCCAAATTCTCCTGGGCCTGGGTTTGTTGCATTCTGATACCTCTTTCTCACAGAGAGTATTCTCAGGGTAACTAATGGGATTTTAGAATTGACCTTACTGATTCCCTGTCACCAAGAGAAACCTTCAAGGCCCTAAGAGAAAGACTCGTCTACAGATACAATTTGTGCCACGTCTGCTGGGAGCCAGGTAGAGTCTTCTTAAATATTTTCACTCCATTCCAGAGTCTTGGATGGAGTAGAGAGAGTGGGGGCATGGGAAGGGTGAGGGGTAGGGGTTGTGTTTCAAGTTCAACATCCCTAGCTTTTCATGTTCCTTCCTATCATTTTACATATTTCCTTAAAAACAATGTTGGTCCGTTATTTATTTTTTTTTTTTTGGTTTTTCGAGACAGGGTTTCTCTGTGTAGCCCGGGCTGTCCTGGAACTCACTCTGTAGACCAGGCTGGCCTCGAACTCAGAAATCCTCCTGCCTCTGCCTCCCAAGTGCTGGGATTAAAGGCGTGCGCCACCACCGCCCGGCTCCGTTATTTTTTTCCTTCAGCTTTTTTCCAGAAGATCCCTGCAGATTTCTCTTATTTACTTACTTGCAAACTCACTGGTAACATAAAACCTTTGTTTATCTTACCATGACCAGCATCCGGCTGACTTGTAGCGAAGACTCTGCACTAGAATGTTACAATGTGTTTTGACTCCCTCCTTCGTGGTCCACCTTCTTTTGAAAACCTGATGGGAAAGAAGGATGTGGGGAAGTGAGCTAGTGTCTTTCAGGTTATTTCGGGTTACTTTATATTTACAGAGCCGAGGAGGGTCAGCCCAGCCTCTGCCTCCTCCTGTGGTCTAGAGGTCTCTGACCCCAGTACTTTGCTTGGACTGAATAGCTTTGAGTCAAGCTTACATGTCAAGGTTGTTTGGTGATGTACAATAATCCCTCTGAGGGAAGTGGAAATAAACCACAAAAGCCATGTGCTTGTCAAGCCATTCCTGAAGATTGAGGGATAGGGAAACCAGGATTTTGCAGCTCCAATCTCCCATGAGGGTGGCTTATCATGATGGATGTGCCTGGCACAAAGGAAAATAATATGCAGTATTTTATGTCAGGTACAGTCTGTTCTCTCTCACCTGCCCTGCATCCTCCGTGTGGCTGATCCAGGGGGGTTTCTTCCTTCTTCCCCCTACTCCCTGGTTATAGTACTCCACCACACTCTTGAACATTCTGTTCCTCTCTCTGTCTTCCTTGTTAACCTTCAAAACCCTTGAATGAAAGGATCATGTGTAGTTTACCTGTGCACCCTCAGAGACTGGGATATTTCTATTAGGGTGGCTGAAAGGTCTGGGAGTATGTTCTACAATCCATATGGCTTTAGCCTTTAAAATGCTCTGTGTTCAAATTTAATTATTCAGCAAGTAAGTTGAAATAATAGTGACATATAATAAAACAACTGTAAGAATTCTTGATATTTAAAATAGCAGATAAGCAAGACGTAGCCTGGTCATGTGACTCTAGCAAAGTTAGCATCTCTTCCCAGCATAGGCTAGGGGAGGGGAATTTAGATCTCAGAGGACAGTGTGGCAGCCTCTGTCCTGGCTGAAGGAAATGGGCTGGGTTTCTGGTGGTGGAGCCAGACAGAGTCTGATATATTAGAAAGATATAGGCAATAAATAAAACAAGAGGCTGAACATGGGGATGAGAGGTGGAGATGGGGTGGTGGGTGACGTGTGTTTGTGTGTGTCTGGGGGGTTGGGGTGGGGCACGGGATGTGTGCATGGTTATCAGGAGTGACTGCTGTTGTTTGGTTTCCTGATGAATGAAATGAATGATGCTCTGCTAGGTTACCATGTTGTAGTGCCTTCTGCCAACAAGAATGTGCTTGTTGGGTAAGTGCTCTACCACCAAACCACATACAACCCCAGAGTTTTGAATACGTTTTATTTTAGGACAGGGTCTCACTAAAGTGCCCAGACTGACCTGAAACATTTGGTTCTTCTGCTTTCAGCCTCTTGAGGAGCTGGGGTTACAGAACTGGACCATAGACCCAACCTCTCTTCTCTGGAGAGCTTACTAAATTTCCTTTCTGCCTCCATCCTGTTTGTGTTCTTTGAGAGTTTCCTAAATTCATTCCTTTAGTCTCACTAGGACAGAGCTCTGTCTCCTAAGCCTGCCTTGCTGGCTTGGGTAGGCATTATGAGCTTGAGAAGCAGTCAGCAGGCAAAAGGGGGTTGATGTTGGAAATGCTTGACGTATAGGGCAGATTGCTGCTTGGAGTGAAGGGTAATTTTACAGGCAGATGTGAACTGTTGCTCAGGGCCTTCCCAACAGGCCTTGCTACTGCTGTCTTATTTTGTATTCCTGGGCCCAGCCTGGAATGTTTGGAGCTGTGATTATTGGGGTTTTGGGAGTGAGGAACTATTGTTTGATGGATTCTGACTTCTGGCATGTTTTGGACTACAAGGTGTTGGGGAGGTGGGTTCCTGTGAGCCTTTCCCCTGTCCTTGCTAGAATTTTGACTGGTTTGATCTTGTGCTGGTGACTGTGTGCTGTGAATTCTTGAATTCAGAAGCTATGCCCTGTCCAGAAGACACTGCAACTCTTCCCCATTCTCTGGCTCTTCCATCCCATTCTACTTGTTCTTGGTTGATACAGATGTCCAATTGAGGGCAGAGCACCCGGAGTGACTGATTCTCAGCACTCTGACCAGGGTTGAGTCCGTATTAACCTTTATTTATTCCAAAAAAGAAACTTCCCTGACCATGGTTGACAGCAGCACAAGCTAATAGGCCAAAGCATAAATATTTGGGAAGCTATCTGACAGCATGGCTACTTAAAGGAACAACAGTAGTAAGTCCCTCCCCAATCATGGGCCTATGAGCTGTTTATAGTACCAGGCATGGGTGCTGTCCTATAAAGGAGGGCTCAGATGCAATAAGACAGCAGTGGTTAGCCCCATAAATAGTCTCACCACTACTACACTGGAGGGTACATCTTGTCTGGCAAGTTAGCATGTGTGGTCCAGTGCTGGGTAAGACCACTGCTGTCTTTTCCCCTCAGTGGCACTCATAGCACCTTCTGGTACTATGAGAACTAGCCAGCATAGAAGAACTTCCCACTAGGTTCAAGACTGGTTTCTCTATGTTTTCCAATTAAAGTGTGTGTTATCGTCATCAAGAGAATCTTATCATCTAGTTGTAATGGACAACCAAGAGCAATGACACAAAAGAGTCTATATTGTCCTCCAGGACTTCCCTGAGAATCAGGGTTTGATCCAGTCCTGGAGAAAGCATACCGATTCTTACTCCCACACAGCTGAGTGGAAAGGGTAAGTAAGCATTTTAAAGCATGTAACCCCAGTGATGTTTCATTTTTTTTCACAGGAGTGATTGGGTGACATCCTATAAAGTCATGGTGAGCAATGACAGCCACACATGGGTTACTGTGAAGAATGGATCTGGTGACATGGTGAGTCCCCTCTCCCCTCTTTACCCATGCCATTGGTACCTGGCCATGGGGCTTTGTCCTTCCCTGGGGAGGTTTACCAATTCTGTGTAAACTCAAATCAACCAGGAGGGTCTGATGCATAATGACTTCCTTTTCATATTCTGAAGCCCAACCTCAAGTGGCCCACAGCTGGGGTTGATGCAGAATTGCATCATTCTTCATCATTCTGCATCTGCATGATACAGAATTCTATATTCATTCTGTCTTAGTTAGGGTTTTATTGCTGTGAAGAGACACCATGACCGTGACAACATTTATAAGGGAAAACATTTATTTGGGGCTGGCTTACAGTTTAGGTTTGGTTCATTATTGTCATAGCGGGGAAACATGGTGGTGTGTAGGCAGACTTGATGCTGGAGGTGCTGAGAGTTCTATATCTTGATCCTCAGGCAGCAGAAGAGAGGTGACTTAAACTTCTGAGACCTCAAAACCTACCCCCACAGTGACACACTTTTGCCAACAAGGCCACACCTCTTAATATTATCACTCCCTATGAACCAAACATGAGTTATGGGACCCATCCCTATTTAAACCACCACATATTTCAAGAGAAGTACATTTGGGATGCAGCCTCTGATCCAGTTTACAAGTTAGCAAGTTGCAGCTGGGGATCCTTGCAGCTGTCATACCCGAGAGCCCTAACTTTTCTAGCCACCTTGCATGATTAGCTTCAGCGTAGGGGTTTTGTTACTCTCAAATTTAGATTCTCAAGTGCCATTCCCAGAGTGGCATCCAGCATCTTACCCACTGACTGCAGCCCCCTCTCCTTCTACCTTCTGGCTGATTGTTACATCAACAGTCCTGTTTGGGCCAGCAGAACAGAGCCAGATGTTCTTCTACCTATGAAACCCACTGCTGGGCTTCTCCATTAATGTTTTTACCTGAGAACTCCACCCCATTCCTCACAGTCTAAGTAGCTTTCCGTCAGGCCAAACAGAACCTCTTCCTGCTCCAAACCTTGGCCTGGTCTACTTCCTTTTAAAAGCCAGAGCTCTAGAGCATTCTTTTGCCCTCATTATAGACTGAGATACAGGGCTCCCTGGAGCAGAGTACAGGGGTGATTTCTTCCTTTTTACCTTGATTCCCAGCATGCATATGTACTGCGTGATCGGACCCCAAGGAATGAGTGAATTGCTGGGTGTCTTACCTTTGAGGATGAAGATCCTAAAACACTTTCTCTTTCCCCTTGAGTGTCAATAGATATTTGCAGGAAACAGTGAGAAGGAGATTCCTGTGCTCAATGAGCTGCCAGTCCCCATGGTGGCCCGCTACATTCGTGTAAACCCTCAGTCCTGGTTCGATAATGGGAACATCTGCATGAGGATGGAGATCCTGGGCTGCCCACTGCCAGGTGAGTTTGCCCCTGCACTTCCTGCGAAGCTGTCTCCTAATGAGAGACAACTGCCTCCCAAAGGTGAATCAAAACAAGCTGAGCCGCCATTTTCCTGTGTCTGCTGTTATCACACAGGTTATTCAAAAAGAAAAGAAAACCAACCTTTCATAATACCGATTCAGAAACACAAACGTTGGTGGCACCGAGCTCTCTTGCCAAGTGTGGTTTTGCCTGTTGTAATTTTAAGATGATGTTTATGTATGTCAAGGTTGACAGATCACTCGCTCAGAAGTGAGAAAAAAGCATCTAGCTGTCACCTAGGGATGTAACTAAGTGGGAAAGCATATGCAAATGTGCAAAGCTAGATTCAGTTCTCAGTGCTATAGAATATGTTTGCCCTCAAGACATGTAGCTGTTCCCAGCATGCTTACTGTATTGAGTGCAGAGGTAGGGCAGGAGGTGGAAGAAACTTGACCATGATCATTTGCAGTTGTTGTCTGAAAAGCTTGGATGCCTGTGTCTTCACTGAATGCTTGTTCCTTCTGCTCTTATGGGTCATTTACATGATGGCATTTGGGCTAACTTTCGGATACAAATGGAGATTCATACGTACCTTCTAGATACTCCTAGTGTCTGCTCCAGAAAGGTTAGATAGGCTGGCTTTTCAGAAGGTAGCGGATAGTGTCACTGTAGATCCATGGAAAGGGCTTCTTCCTCCTGAACAGACAGTTCTAGGATTGCAGCTGGCCCTAAACCCACCCCTTAGCACCTGTCAGAGCCTGCAGGAATGTCTCATTCTTGTCTTCCCCCAATCAGGTTATAAGGAACAGGACCAGAAGCATGGTTCATCTCACCCAGATTTCTCCCCAGAGTATGCTCACTCTCAGGCTCATAGAATAAGCTGGAACATCATGGGCTGTGGGTCTCCAGTCCTGCCCAGCCCTTTTAGAGGCAATCCACCACCAGCGCTGCTTCTGTCTCAGTATTCAGCCCAGCTCTGCAATGCGGTTCCACTTGCTGTGTTTTCAAAGCATGTTTAACATCACATTACTGCTTCTCTTGCAGTCCTATAATATGTATAAACTGGTGTTGCCAACTGTAGGTTTTTAGATCATGTACCCTCCATGGACGAGAAAGTCAGCTCTGTCTGTCCACATAATGATTCTCATAGCAGACACACACACACATACATTTGCATTTTATATTTGTCTGTACTTACTAGCTTGCAATTTTTTTTCATGCCATAAAAATTATTGGAGTCTGTCCTGGTTAGCTTTGACTGTCAACTTGACACAACACAGAGCCACTGAAGAAGAGAGTCTTCACTTTTTAGGTTATCCAGATGAGGGTGGCCTGTGGGAGATTTTCTTGATTGTTAACTGATATAGGAGGGCTCTGCCCTCTGTGGGCAGCACCATTCCCTGGGCTGCATAGGAAAGCTAGCTAAGTACAAGCCAGAGAGTTAGAAAACATGCAGCATCCTCTATAGTCCCTCTATACCCCCTTGGCTGTGAGTGGGTTCCTGGTCAGGGATAATATTGCATAGAATGGCAAGCCCTGCCTTCAAATTTCTGCCCCGGATTTCCTCAACAATGAATTGTGATCTGTAAGCTGGAAAAAAAACAAAACAGTCCTTTGCTCCCGTAAATTGTTTTTGGTCACATTGACAGAAAGAAACCAAGAAAGGGCATCTGTGGGTACTTTCTCTCCTGCTCTGTGGACAAAATCTTACTCCTTTAACCAGCCTGTGGTAGTTGGAAATTCAGTTGTTCTATAAACAATCTTGCAGTTAGTTACCTTGTTTTTCTGTCAATGGTGTGTGTATGTGTGTGTGTGTGTGTCCATCCATCCCTGTGGCTACAGTTGTTGCTTGATCTTGGTTGTAAGAAGTGGAATTGCAGGGACAGAGGCTGTGCATATTTCCAAGGTTGAGAAGGAGAGCTCATCAGAGCACACCTCTTTGGGATTTGAGTCTCTTTTCCTAGCTGGTTTCTGCTACAGCCCTATATCCAGCCTGCTGCTTTCTTAAGACTTCTGGGCTCATGGTGCTCAGGATATCTGCCAGCACAAATCTTGGCTAGCATCTGTAAGGAGGCTCTGTCCCCTTTCCTCTAGGTCAGGACCCTTGCTTAGCACTCTCCCATTTTTTTCTGTAAAGGGTAGAGCCATGGCTTCCCACTGTGGGCAGGAATTCATGTGTCATTAGAAAAAGGTACAAGGCACCTTGTGTGAGTACCATGAAGTAATCATTTCTCTGTTAGGTTGTTTTTGGTGGGCATTTGAAACATTACAGAAATGGACGAACTGTGAACCCTGGGTGATTTTAAGTGTGAACATAGTGTGGTTCTGGTTTCTACCTGACAAATATATAGGTTCATTTTTTAAAGCCAAATTTATTTTTTAAAAGGTTTTGATATAAATCTATACACAAGAGTAGATAGATAGATAGATCATAGATAGATAGATAGATAGTAGATAGATAGTAGATATAGAATAGATAGATGATAGACGTGTATGAAAAAGAGGGTTGTACATACCTTAGTAAGCATAGTCTTCTTCATTTTAACGTCTTAACAATAGCTATCTATGTAGTTTTGGTGGCTTCAGATGTTACACTGGTCATACAATTTGAGAGATTAAAAAAGAATATTTTAGTATACTAATTTTTTTTTTGGTTTTGTTGAAGAGGATATTTATCCTTCATGTCATAGGAAAGGAGATCTGCTTTCTGCACTTGAGTCATTAGATCATGTGACCAACTGTCTTGATCTGCCTGAAACTGGACAGGACAGTCCTAGGAAAATCAGCACTGGTTGGCCATTGCTGTATAGAATGTTACTAGTGGCACAGAGTCTTCTTTTCAGGTGGTTGTTTTTTTTTTTCATTGATATCAAAAACATTCAGAAGCTAGACATGATAGCACCTGCCTGTGATCCCAGTGTTCCAGAGACTGAGGCAGGAAATTACCACAGAATTAAAGCCAACCTGGTCTACATAGTAAATTCTAGGACAGCCTGAACTATATAGAAAGAGTCTATTTTAAATTAACAAAACAAAGTAAAACAAAAAGAATTTAAGGATAGACACAGAAAGGCCTTTGGGGACAATTTATTAGACCTAGAAAGAGGGAGAGTACCCTGACATCATGCTCAAGGAATTGGGGAAGGAAGGGATTAGAAAGTAGCTCCTAATAGAACACAAGTGAAAGCTACACCTTGGAGAGCTGAGATAGCACTCTAGGAAGGGAGAGGAGCTGTGTGTGTAGGACCTTTGTTCTTTGTAGCTTTTACTGAAGAAAGTGTAAAATGGCCCTGTCTCAGGATCTGTAAGCCTTGGGTGTGACAGCAGTGTTCCACTTTTTTGAGCCTATCAAGATGGAAGTGTGTGTATGTGTGTGCATGTATGTATGTATGTGCAGAGCCTATCAAGATGGAAGTGTGTGTATGTGTGTGCATGTGTGTATGTGTGTGCAGAGCCTATCAAGGTGGAAGTATGTGTGTGTGTGTATGTGTGTGCATGTGTGTATGTGTGAGCATGTGTGTGTGTGTTTGTGTGTGTGTGTGTGTGCTCGACTTCAGAGTCCACCAGAGGAGAATGCTGTGTGTGCTCTTCTGTCGTTCTCTGTTTCATAGAGACAGAGTCTAGCTCAGGTCTTGGAGTGAGGTTGGTAGCAGGAAAGTCTCAGTGACCCTAAGAAGGAAATATTCAATTTTAATTTTTGGCTTCATCTTGTCTGCTCATCAACTAAGACTTGTTCTGTGTCTTAGAATTCTGGAAGGAGTAATAACTAACTACTGTCACCTACAACTGCAAGCATTTACTAATGCTAGCTTACCTGTAACTATGTTTAAAGCCCCATGTAGTTGGTTGCCTTTAACTTTAGGAGTAGTGATAGGTAGCATGTGGCTCTTTCTCACTCTTATAGAAGGCCAGTTTGTGAACAGGAATTGCAGGCTGCTTAGATATCTTCATTACAGCATTTCAAATCTGGGCTTTGGGGTCTGCATCTCATTAAGGGGGAGATGACTCTTCTCCCTTTCTTATCTTATCCTCTGGTGAGTCCTCTTTTTCCTTTTGGCTTCAGTTTGTCCCTTTCTTAGGACATAAAACAAAATGTTCTCTCTAGAGAAGGAAGGGTCTTATCTCAATGTAATTCAACATGGGAAGTACCTGGTAAACACTTTTATAAAAGGTTCAATGGCCTCTGACCATGCCATGAGTAAAAGGCATTGTCTTCCAGGGAGTAAATGACCATTGGTAGCTGGAGAGATGGCTCGGCTGTTAAGAGCACTGACTGCTCTTCCAGAGGTCCTGAGTTCGATTGCCAGCAACCACGTGGTGGCTCACAACCATTTCTAATGGAATCCAATGTCCTTTTCTGTATGTGTGAAGATAGTGATAGTGTACCCATATGCATTAAATAAATAAATAAATAAATAAATAAATAAATATTTTTAAAAAATGACCACAGCTAACACACATTGCCCCAGAGGAATGTGAATATTGACTTTCACATGTTCCCAGCAGTGCTAGGGCAGAGAATGTCTACAGAGTCCTCCTCTTCTCTTTCTTCTTGCCTAGTATCCCTGTGAGACCACACAGCAGACAGGGTGACTCAGGCAGCAGAATTAGTAGGCCGGTATGTCAAGAACAGAAGGTTGGTCTAAGTTAATGAAGTGAGTAGGTTGGATGAAGGATTTTAGGTGCTGTGCCTGGAGTTTTCTCTCCCTGTAGGTAAGGAGTCCCCCCAAGGAATCACTGGGTTTTAGTACAAAGGATCTTGAAAATTAACCACACGGAAAGAGACAGGAATCTGGCTTGCCAGAGCTCCATCTGTGGCAATAAAGGCACAGAGATGGAATCAGCCATTCAGGACTTCTGCTTCAAATGCCACAAGTCCTACTCAGATTCACTTAAGGAGAAAACTTTGGCTGACGAACGAAAATTGCAGGGGTGGGTGTGACAGACTTTAGGCAGGGGTATGGCTAATATCTCAGGGCCTTCTTGCTGTGGTCAGTAATGGAGCCTTTTGCAGACTGACAGGTTGTCACTAGCACTCCAGTTCCTTCCACCTGTGTGACCCCCAGAAGAAGGAGACGTTCCTACAGCACTGAGGTCATTAGAGTAATTAGGATCAGAACTTGGTCCCCGGGAGCCCTAATGAGCTAGGCTCAGAAACCCATGCTCATTGATCCTGTTAAAGAGACAAGGCACAGTAGAACTCAGAGAGAGGAGATCTAGTGTGGTCTCACTGGAGAACAAACAGCGAGGTGCAGTGAACCCCCAAGTCCATCTATGGGTCCTGACTTGAGGTTTAAGTTTAAATAGAGGGCAGGACTTATATATAACTTTGAACATTTCTGATCAAGGTGCATCACTGTCTGGACTCCAGTCTCTGGTCCGAGGTGCTCTGAACTGGGTGCTCTTTTGGGAGGAGAGTGCCTCCTCTGGCTGGAACAGGGCTTCCACCTTGTCCCTTTCCTAGGTTGAGATTCCTGGAGAGAATTCAGTTCCTTGAGGACCATTGTTGCAGTGTTCAGAGAGCCGAAGGGCACACATTACCATTGCTTCCTTTTGGAGATCTTGGTCCCAGTGGGGATTGCTGAGCTGAGAGCATGGCTTTTGTCCCATGATCATCTCTGACCTAGTGACTAGCTGAACTGTGCAAATGAGTTTACGGCCTGGACCTGGGTCACAGGCTTGCACCTGGGCACATGGGGCAAGACAACTCAAACCACATGAAATAGGTGCCAATGGGAGAAAGGGACTCTTGTAACATAAGGAAGCCAGAGATAGAAGCAGATGGCTGATAGGCTAACTGTGTTCTCTGAGTTCAGTTCTTCACTTTTAAAATTGAGAGATAGGCTCTTAAGAAATTCCCAATAAAACTTTGTTAAGTAAAAAAAAAAAAAAAAACCAAAGAGAGAGAGAAATGAAGAAGTATTTATTAAATATGGAAGCCTCAGAATCATGAAAGATATTGGCATATTGATACAGTTCTATGTCTTGTCCTGGATCCCTTCAATATACTGACTAGTCTCCAGGAAGGAAGAATAATATTTCCTGATCAAGAAATCTTTTGTACCTAGAGCTCTGAGCTTTTTCTTCAACTTTTTTTCACAGTCTTGAATGTTTGAGAAAAGGGGGGGCTTTCAAATCCTCTGGAAAGATACCCCTGAGGCAGAGGGTGAGTGCTGAGTAGCTCTTAGAAAACAGCATGTTGAACTCAGTGTCAATAAATGGGAAAAATAAAAAGTGTTGCTCTGATCTTGGCTTTGGAACCCATGGCCCTGGGAAGCTCTTTCCAAAGGCATAGGCAACCCCGTGAGAAATAAATGGGGCCTTGGCAGAGCCCAGATGGCCTTGACTTTTTTGCCTAGACTAAATGTCTATTTTCCTTCTGCAAGCTACCGACTCCCGTTAGTTACTTGTTTCTGACAGTATTGCTAGATCTTTCATGAAGATGTAACACTATGACAGAGTGAGTCTCATATGGTGGCTGAGTCTCATATGACTCCTAATTTGTTGTATATGGCCTCTGTTTCTAAAGTAATTTGTTAGAGATGCCAGAGGGCTAGCTGCTGTGGGTGTGTGAAGCAGGTGTTGATTCCTCCTTCCTGCTTCTGTGATATAGTCATGGCCTGATGCTTCTCACACAGAGCCTGTGGAGATATCTGGGATTGGTTATGATGTGGAATCTGGTTTGGCAGGGCTGAGGTAGGTCTATTAGGTGGCCAATGCACCTAGTCTGGGGACTTTGGTGGCATAGAGGGCTCTCTGCTGATCCTAACATCCCAGGGGTCCTTCTGCTACCTGTCATTGCCCCAGCTTTCAGAATGGGCCTTTGAGCTGTTCGTGAGGAGCCCAAGCTGTTGTAGCCTTCTGAAGCTCTGAGTGCTCTTCACGTGGGGTCGGGGTGGTAGTTCTGTTCTGACTAAGTCTTGGTGACTGAATCTTCTAGTGGGAAATGTCAGCATGATGACCAAGGCCTGAGGACCTTTGCCATCCTTCCTCAGATGAGGACATGGACATCAGGGCAGACCCGGAGTCCCTTCTTGCCAGTCTTGCTCATACTCTTCTTCCTCCTTGCCCTCTTCCTTCTGTATGGTCTTTGTTTTGGAATAATATACACAACAGGTAAGAATTAAAAAGAAAAGTCAGGTTAAATGAAAAGGGAGCCAGGGAGAGAAGACCGTGCTCCCTGCGCCAGAGCCCCAGTCCTCAGGGTTACCTCTGTAAGTACATTCTGATTGTACCTCTGAGGCTGCTGTGTCAGTAAGACTTTCATCTCTGTGACAAAATACTTGTCATAAACAACTTACATGGAGGAAAGATTGATTTTGGAACACAGCGCCAGAGGTTTCCGGAACATGGTTCTTGGTTCCATTGGCTGGGCCCATGGTGAGATGGAACACCATGGCTATGGAAATGTGGAGAATGCTCTTCACCACACAGTAGGCTGGAAGAGAGAGGGAGAGAAGGGGAGAGGGCTCAGGACCAGATGTAACCTTCAAAGGCACCCCCTAGTTCCTATATCTAGGCCGTGTCTACTAAATGTTCCACTACATCTTAAACTATGTCACTAGCTAGGATGTGAGCCTATAATGTCATTTTATATGGAAACTACAGCAGGTGCTTCTGGTTCTAAATGTCATACAAGGATTGGCTTCAGGGTTGGCTGACCAGGAGCTTCTGTTGTCATTGTGCCTCTATGTCCTGCTGGTCACCAAGGTCGTACTGGGACCAGTTCCTTCATGGTCAGGTGGCCACCACAGCATGTGGGCAGTGTTTCAGCATCATTTGTCACTGTCTATTCCTCTGGGCTAAAGAGCTTTGCCTCCACTGGCACAGTCAGAGCAACTGAGCGCTGTGATGGATTTGGCTTGCCCATGTGACTGGGGACGAGAGTTCTGAGAGGCAGAAAGAGGGGATTCTCACATGCTGGGCTTCTGTTAGGAAGAATGACAAGAAATGCATTCCAGCTAAGAAATTAAGAATGGGCCCGTGTTTCCTAATGTCACCTAGCTTACCTGTGTGGTTTTGAACTTCCTACTTGTTTAGTACTGACAGCAGCCCAGGCACACAGGCTGTCTCTTCTACAGATCTATCTCTTCTACTGGAAGCCAACAAACAGGTGAAAAAGTAAGGCACAGACTGTTCAAGTGGCTCGTCCAAGGTCACACAGCACTAAGTAGAGATCTAAGCACAGGCCTTGTGACTATACACTCTAAATCACCAAACAGTTCCAACTCCCACATGCTTCCTGGTGACTTGGCTCTCTTGCCTCTCAGCCAATGTTAGAAGTTCAGCTCTCTGTCTCTACCGTCACCACATACACCAGGCTCCGGGCAGGGATGCCATGACTGACTGTGAGTGAATTCCAAACCATCTTTCTGTCCCTAGATCCTAATAACTATTATCACCGTCGTAATGAGATGACCACCACTGATGACCTGGATTTTAAGCACCACAACTATAAGGAAATGCGCCAGGTAAGACCAGAGTGTGGGGATTCGACATGACTTTTTCAAAGAGCAACGGGGCATGAGTGGATGAGCGGATGAACATTATACACGATCCCTCTGGGCAACCAAACAGGGCCTCCTTTGCTAGGAAAAGACTGAAATGAGGCTCAAAACTAGCTGCTTGTCACTGAAGTCCTAACTCCTAAAGCTTCTGTGTGTTTGAGCTGGGTCACTGGCTGAAGGAAGGTAATGATTATGGACCTGAGGGTGAGAGGGCGCTCATGGTAAAACAGGAGGCCTTCTCATGGGTCTGCATGATTTTTAGCTTAATCTTGGTTGTCCACTAGAGCGACCTGGAAATATTTTTTTATTGGTTATCTTATTTATTGACATTTCAAATGTTCTCCCCCTTCCTGGTTTCCTCTCTGAAAACCCCCCATCCCATCCCCTCTCCCCTTTGACTCTATGAGATGCTCCTCTACCCACCCACCCATTCCTGCCTCACCTCTCTAACATCCCCTTACATTGGGGTATGGAGCCTCCACAGGACCAAGGGCCTCCCCCCTCACTGATGCTAGATACAGCAGTCCTCTGCTACATATGTATCTGGAGCGATGGGTCCCCCCGACCCCGTGTGTACTCTTTGGTTGGTGGTTTAGTCCCTGGGAGCTCTGGGGATTCCAGTTTAGTTGATATTGTTGTTCTTCCTATGGGGTTGTAGTCCCCTTCAGCTCCTTCAGTCCTTCCCCTAACTTCTCCATTGGGGACCCTGTGCTCAGTCAGATGGTTGGCTGTCAGCATCCATATCTGTATTGTTCAGGTGCTGGCAAAGCCTCTCAGGGGAGAGCTATACCAGGCTCCTGTCAGCAAGCACTTCTTGGCATCAGCAATAGTGTAGGGGTTTGGTGCCTGCAGATGGGATGGATCCCTAGGTGGGGTGGTCTCTGCATGGTCTTTCCTTCAATCTCTGCTCCATTTTTTTGTCCCTGCATTTCCTTTAGACAGGAACAATTCTGGGTTAAAATTTTCGAGATGGATGTGTGGCCCCATTCCCTCAACTGGGGGCCATGCCTAACTACTGGAGATGGTCTCTACAGATTCTTTCTCCCCTTTGTTGGGTATTTTGGCTAATGTCATCCTCGTTGGGTCCTGGGAACCTCTTGCTTCCCCAGCATCTGGAACTTTCTAGTGGCTACCCCTAGTTCCCCATCCCCTACTGCTACATATTTCCGTTCAATTTCCTGGCCCTCTGTACTCTCCTGTCTCTTCTCATACCTGACCCTGCCCCCTTTTTCTCTCCCCCTCCTCTCTCCCTCCCAGGTCCCTTCCTCCTTCTACCTCCCTTGATTATTTTGTTCCCCTTTCTAAGTAGGATTGAAGCATCCACACTTTGGTCTTCCTTCTTCTTAAGCGTCACATGGTCTGTGAGTTATATCATGGGTATTGTGAGCTTTTGGGCAAATATCCACTTATCAATGACTACATACCATGTGCAACCTGGAAAATTTATAAAATATCTATACATGAGCCACCTCGGACACAGTGAAGTGGGAATCTCAATGGAAGTGTTCTATCAGTTGTCCATGCTTCTGTACAGCCAGGCCTCAGAACTCATGATTGGCATTGTTAGGAATCTGCATCCAGGTAGCAGGAATTGGTGATCAAGTATGATTTTCTCAGACTGACCCTGAGTCTCAGTAACCCTGAGCTGTGTCAGCCTGTGTGTGCTGGCTGCAACACACCCCTGAGAAGGGCAAAAGGGCAGCACCTGAACTCACTTCACTGTCTCTGAAGTCCTGTTCCTCATCCACACCCAGCATGTGTAGGCATGTTTCCTGGGTAGACAAATGTCTGTTCCCCTCAGAAAGGGCACCAATGGCAGAATGTGATTTCACTGACATCCAACTTGCTAAACCAAAGAGTTTATTGGGCTTCCATGTAGAATATGAGTTAGGGGTTACTTACAGGAATGTAGGTGATACTTAAGTCGCTGCCCCAACAGAGAGTTTCAGCCCCGAATGAATAACAATTTCTTTATAGTTGCGTAGGCAGGCTCCTCCAACAGCTTCACATAGCCTTCTGCCTTCTATATACTCCGGCACCTTCGAGACAGGGCCACCTGCAGGTAGACTAGAACCACATTCACGCGACAGAGCGGTACAGGAGGAAATGGCTGCGCTCTCAGAGAACAGTCCAATGGCCCTGCTCCTTCCTCCTAGGAGGGGAGGTCAAGAGATCAATGGGCTAGATCTTTTTTTTTAATTAATTAATTTATTTATTTTAAACTCTGAATTTTATTCCCCTCCTGGTCCACCTTCTGACTGTTCCACATCCCATACCTCCTCCCCCCCCCCCTGTCTCCACCCCATCCCCACCCCTGCCCCACCAGACCTCTAAACTCCCTGGGGCCTCCAGTCTCTTGGGGGATCATGAGGGTATCTGGCATGTAGTCATAGCTGCTCTGTTGAAGACAATAGTGGCTGGTATGCTCAGAGGACAGCAGTCTACATCAGTGTGCTGGAAAGCATGTAAAGGGATCGACAATTTAAAAATCCTTAGCTAGTCAAGAATCTGACTAAAGATGATATGCAGAAATAACCTCAGGATTACATTGGCAAATAAGGACTCACCAAAGGCTAGTTAACGCCCCTCAGAGGGAGGTCTTGAGGGCTGAGAGACAGAGCCAGCTGCCCAGAACAAAGGTAGGAGATGTTTCTGAGATCAGAGTTATCAGACTGACCTTCAGTTCCATGGAATGAGCATGCCTGGTTTGTCTCGCTGTCATTTAACTTGAGATATGCACGGCTTCCAGACACCTGTCAGCACAGACATAGAAGTGGGATGTGCTAAAGAACTCCTCTTACTGTCTTGCTCTTCAAAAACAGAGATAATGTGCTTGGACTTGAGGTTTATGACTCATGCCTGCTGCTCCACTTTCTCGAGGTATTTTTATGGTTCTGCCCACCATTCTGTCTTCGGGAGCTCTGGTGGGTTAACATTAGTCTTGCTTGATGAGTGTCCCAAGGTATCTCTTCAAGCCCAGAAGTGAGATAAGTTTCAGTTTGGTTGGCACAATGAGCTTCAAGTGTATGTAAAGTGAGCTGACTGCTCATAGTCTCTGCTATGGAGATCTTGCTATCCCACGTGTATCGTGGGGGTCCTCTGTGGAGAGCTAACAGTATGTGTTTATACATGAGATGGCTATGGTGACCACCACTCAGGAGATGGCAGAGCTAAGAGGACTCAAGGTCACCAATGAATACACCCTGGGTCCCCTCTGAAATCTTACACCCCCAAATCACTGAGTTGGAAACTGTCCAGGGAGTGTTTCTCAGTCCTAGTTTAGTACTTGGCCCAAAAGCCATTGCTATGTAGATTGCTGGTTCTTGGGGCTGGATGAGAAGACAAAATTGCTAGCCCTCTCCTTCGATGGAGTCTTCTAGGTGGCTGTAGAAATATTTCTACCTCAGAAAGGATAGTTGGATTAGCCTACTAGTGAAAGAGACATTTATAGCCAACAATAAAATGAATGAAAGCAATAAGAAGAAACCAAAAAAAAAAAACCACAAAAACCAAAAAGTGGAGACAGGAATGAGAGTGTGGGTCACTTCTGTGAGGCATATGCCTTTAGAGCACTGAGCTACATGGCTTATGTTCAGGCAGAGGGAGGGGGCAAGAGGTGGGGAAGGCAGAGGAGGTGAAGACTATCCAAACATCCATACTTTGAGGCAGAGAGAATTGTGCCAAGAGAACATTGGAGGCATTCCTAGTGTATGTATTTATAACTTCCTGGTTACTTGTTTAAATATACATTTCTTCTATCTCCTTTGTTTAGAATGATGGGGGTCATGTCCCTGTCACTTATCACAAGTCTATAATGTGAAATTTAGCATACTTGTGCTTAATGTCATCATTACAGTCATGACAAATGGGATGGGGACAGATGAGTCGCTTGCTCGTGGCTGTGAGAAGCTTTGGCTATAGCTGGGACCAGTTGGTATCTGGATTGTTGACTGACTTTATCAGACAGAGAGGAAAGAAGATTGATTGTCTCTGTCCAAGCAAAGAGTCCATCAAGAATAAAAGGGAGGGAGCAGAGGTGTCAGGTGGGTGCTGGGAAAGAAGACATATCCTAAGTGAGCTGTGTTCCCTCCCTATGTGGAGGGAAGGCTAGTGATCCCTGACACAGCTCCTAAGAAAGGAACTTTTGGGATCGGGGTGTAAGAGAAGAGGCATTTCTGAGAAGGGTAGTTGACCTGAACCAGCTGTTAGGGTATATTTAAGGGGGGCTGTGGCATGCTCTTGTTGAGGAATGACTTGAGGTATAGGATTCCCAGGAAAGTATACCTTGTCTTTGGTTTGAGACCTGATATGGCCAGTCCCTGGATGTTCAGGAGCTGCAGGGTGGCTGCTGTTTAATATGGTGCTGATGCTGGTAGATATTCCTTTCTCCGGAGGAAGCCGAAGTTGTAGAGCAGCTGGCTGCCACTACTGATATAGGTGGTGGCTGAGGATGGCCAGGGACTTTGGACTGTGGAGGAAGTGAGCTGAGCCTGCCCCCGTGCTGTGTGGTCAGCCTGAGTGTGAGGACAGGTGGCGATGGTGGGAAGCCAGGCAAAGTAGTAGGCCCAGCAGTCCAGATAACCAAAGTTCTGACCCATGGATGGCCTTCACTGTGCTTGCTTTCCTCTTCTTTCAGTGGGAAATTCCATTTTCACTGGCTTAGAGGTACTTTCTGAAGAGGATGGAAGAAAACTTTTCATCTGCTGCTTTAAACATTTTTTTTTTAAAAAGAAACACTTCTATTCACTGACAAGCATCCTTATATCAACAGAACCCTAAGTCTAAAGAATCTTCCACAGCCTCACTGTGCTGGCGTGTCAACAGTTTTCACCTCTTCCTTGTCTCAGTCTGCTCACAGATTTACTAAAGTCCGGAGATCGAGTAATTTCTAAACAACAGAAGTTGAGTTTTCATAGTTCTTAATATCAGTGGCCTACAATCAAGACACCAGCAGATTCTGTGCCTAGTGAGGACTGTTCTCCACTTCCAATATGGTGCCTTGTTCCTGGGTCATCATGTGGAAGGTGGAAAGGCAAATGACTTACCTGGTTTCCTCCAGTCCTTTCATAAGGATACTCATATACTTATTCAACTGATAAGGGCAGAGCCTGTGTAACTTAATTACCCCCCCCCCGGAAAAGTTCCCCACCCCTCCATATTATAGAATCAGGCCTTGGATTCCACCTTATGAATTTGGGGAACACATTCACTCAAACTACAGCAATAGGTTTCAATCCCTCCGATACCTAAACTCCTGTTGACAGATTCTGCAAGGCTGTGAATAGAATACGGCTGTCTTTGCCCCATGTCTCTCAGCGATGGTTCCCTAGCACCAAGCCCTCCCCATGCTGTTTCCAACGCTGCCACAAGAGCTGGTGAGTGAATGTACTGTGGTTTACCAGCCTTCTTCCTAGTTTGAAGCATTTGGAAATCTCCCAACTTTTGACTGTGCCAAAGTAGGAAACATGCTACAACAAGTGTCATCATGCATATAATTTTAGCTTTCTTCATGGATGGTTTCCTTCAGATATATTACTGAAAATTGGATTACTAGAAAAGCATTTTCTTACTGTATCTTCTTCAGCAAAGGAAAGAAAGAGAGGAACCCAGACTTTGGTGGATACTAGGATGGTGATGTGCTTTCCTATTTCAGAGGTGAATGAGTTTAACAAACCCTATTCCCTACAGTGTCACTCCCCTTCCCTTTTCCCTCCCCCTTCAAGGAGCTGTTTCAACATTCTTCCCTTAGTTGCTTTCCTCTCTGTCATATCAAATTTTAACAACTAAAAGCTTTCCAATGGGGTTGGACTTTGAGGAGGGAAGTACACCCCCCCTCTCTACACACACACACACACACACACACACACGAACGATGTTTCAGACCTGCAGAACTAGTTTCTTCAGCCCTGTGTGCTCTGGGTCCTGAGGAAACACTACTCTGTTTACAATCAGAACCCATATATTTACCATAAAGACCTTATTCTGATTTGGTTTCTGTTGCTGCATTAGATACCTTGGCCATAAGCAACTTGGAGAGGAGATGTTCAGAGATGTCAAGGCAAAACCTGGAGTCAGGAGATATAGCAGAAACCAAGGAGGAATGTTGCTTACTGACTTGCTTCTCCTGGCTTGCTCAGCTCCCTTATGCAGCCCAAGGTCAACTGCCCAGGGATAGCTGGACCCTCTTGCATAAAGTAGCAGTCAAGAAAACATCTCATGCATATGTTCACAGGCAGTTCCCGGGGATGTCAAGCTGGCAATAAAGATTAGCCATCACTGACCTGGACACCATAAAAAAGAATGCCTAACTCCTTTCAGGACCAAGTAATCACATTTTCTCACAAGTAGGAGTTACATTTAAGTAGAAGGACTCCTCCCTGATAATCCTTATGATAGTGTTGTTCCTATTGCAAAGAGAAAGCAGATCAATTCCTATGACCTTCCTGGGGATGGTGGCCACCCAAGATATGCCTCAGGGTATTTCAGAGTGCTACTCTGAAGGGAGAATTATGAAGGGCCTTCCCAAAGGTTAATATTCTTCAGATTTTCATGTTCTCGTGAGGGAAGGTTGATTTAGGTATTAAAATCCAGTGGCACACAGTTTATTTAACACAAACCTTTGCAAAGAAAGAAGGGTTGGGATAAGATACTGCAGGGGAGGACAGAGCACAGGAGAAAAGGAGATTCTAAAGATAATGTAGCCTAAGAGGCTTCTCGTATCCCTTGCTAAATGTGCGTCCAGGGGAAGATGACGCTAGTCTTCCACCAGCGTGTAGGGTGTGATCTTCAGTGCTAGCTGCACAAAAGAGAGAAGAGAACAGAAAAGGGTAGCCTGGGCTTGAGGCTTATATCAGTTGCCAGGTTAGCAGTGAACTACCTAGGTCTTTTTCCTGAAGAACTAATCTTTGCTCTGAATCCAAGACAGTGGTTTACTTGCCAGTCAGGACCTGCTGGGATCCTTGTCCGCACATGACTACACTGGAGGGCCTAGTAGGCAGGGAGTTGAGGCAAGTGTGTGGTGGCTATCTTTCATGATGCAGAAGAAAGGGGCACATGCAGCTCCAACTTGTATTTCAGAGTGGCAGTGCCCTTCTAATGGGTACTGCCTGCCCAACACCCTTGCTAGGATGTTCTCTTCTGCTCTGCCAGTGCCTGACTGTCCCTTCTGTTCTTAACATATGGCCCTGAAATGATCCTTGAAACGCTGCAGTCTTTACTCTCTGTATGGTAGGTACCTGCTGGAGAGCGGGATCCTCAGTAAATGTTGGTTCTTTAGGATCTGGTGTCTAGGGATTGCAAAACACCTTTTACTCAGCAAATCAGTTCTTATAGGCACCAGTCAGGGATGTGAGGTAAGGTAACCTCTGGGAGGAGCACGTCTCTTGTCCCCCGCACCCAAAGCTTTTTCAACTAGTAGAGACCTCACTGCCTTCCTTGATAGCTCACATCATTCTAGAGATCAAAGCTGTCAGTTGACTAGCTGCTCTTAAAATCTAGACCATTGCATGTGGGTTTACTCCCCACTGCAGCCTGCTTCACTCACCATCCGGCCCCATGAGGTTTGTGTCTATGGCTAGCACATGTGGTCCTTATTTAGCACTCATGAACTGACTTATCCCATGATTCCTTCCTGCTACACCACCAGCTCCAGAAGGGCAGGAACACCTTCTTCAGGTGTGCAGTGATTATGAAAACGTACTATCAAATAACCCATATTTGTGCAATTTGATCTCCAAGGAGACTGATTCAGAAAGACGGAAACCATAGTGAGAAAGTCATGGCTGCAGCCAGGAAGGTTCTGACTGCAGCCAAGGAGCTGATGACAACAACCGGAGTAGTGGGATGAGGAGGAGGAGGAGGAGGAGGAGGAGGAGGAGGAGGAGGAGGAGGCGATAACTACATATCATATCTGAGAGAGGTGAAGATCTCTGCCCAGGAAGATGCTTTACTCTGTTGAAACTGTTTGAGTGGAAATATCAAGTAGCTGGCTAGTAGCCAATAGAAGTGTCTTGTTTGCAGTTCTAGGCTAAAAACTTAACCTCAAGGTGCTGGCCGATGTAGCACTTACTGAGGGAGGGCTCCCCTACTAGTTCATATGTGTGTGTGGCCTCTCTACACATATGGAGCACACAAGTTCTCTGTCTCTTTTGAAGGGTTCTCATCCTGTTTACGAAGTCTGCACCTATGTGACGTAATTACCATCTAATGCTTCACTTCTTTTTATAAATAAATGTATTGTGTTTATTTGTAAGCTGTGTTAGGGTGTGAGCACATGCGTGTATCCATGTACTTATAGCAGTTGCAGGACACCTTGTGAGAGTTGGTTTTCTCCTTCTAGTATGTGGATCCCCGGGATGGAACTCAGGTCAGGTCACCTTCTAAGCCATCTTGCTAGACTCAACACTTCCCCTTTTAATACTCTTGCCTCAATTAGAATTCAGTCGAGGGACATAGATATTCAGTTTGTGGCAAGAGACTGTAACTATCATAATCAAGTGTGCTGGGAGTACAGAACCAGGACAAGCAATGCCAAGAGCTTCTCCTTAGAGGTGATGGCCAAAGGATAGATTCTGGCTGGAAAGGTGGGTATTATCCTGGGAAAAGGGGGTCAGAGAGGATATTCTGGACAGGTACAGCAGTGGGGCTGTAGGGAGGAGGGGAGCACTGAGGCTGGAGGCTGTGGAGATATCTTCCTTTTGGGGAACACTGCTTTTTTAGTGGACAGTCATCATGATTCAAAATCTGTCATTACCTTGTCTTTCAGTTGATGAAGGTTGTAAATGAAATGTGCCCCAATATTACCAGGATTTACAACATTGGCAAAAGCCACCAGGGCTTGAAGTTGTATGCGGTAGAGATCTCTGACCATCCTGGGCAACATGAAGTCGGTGAGACAGATTTTTGTCTTAGTTTGTTTGCTGTTGCTGTAACAAGCACCATAACCAAAAGCAACTTGGGAAGAAATCTATTTCAGCTTACAGGTAATAAGTTCACCATCCAGGGAAAGCAGAGGAGGAGCTCAAACAGGAGTCAGAGGCAGGAACTGAAGCAGAAGCCATGGAAGGATTCTGCTTATTGCATTTCTGTTATTTTTTTTAATACAGCCTAGCACCACCTACCTAGTGGTGGTACACTCACAGTGGGCTGGGCCCTCCTATATTAATTAGCAATTAAGAAAATAACCTCACAGACATGGCCACAGGCCATTTTGATGTGGGCATTTTTTCAGCTGAGGTTCCTTCTTTCCAGCCAACTCTAGGTTCATCTTTGTTTGACAGCTGCTGATAACTATGTCAGCTCCTCTACCAAGAGAATGGTAGATTTCATAGCTCCTTACCTAACTTGAAGGCATCTCCCGACACCCCACATGATGGGGTTTATACCCTGGATGTGAGCCACCCATCCCACAACCATTTCACACAGTGGATTTTGGTTATGTGCTCCTCATTTCGGAGAAGAACTGTGAAACTCTCTGGGCTAGAAGCACCCTTCTTTGCTGCACAGGGACCACATTCAACTGTGCTCTCTGCTTCTGAGGCCAATCACAAGACAAAAGAGAAAATAGCTGGATATAAGACATACACTCTTCAGGGAGAACATTCAGGACTCTCTGATTCGTGAATGGCTCAGATTACAGGGGATCCCTCCTTTTTGAGCAATGTCTGTATGGCTTTTAAAAGCTATCTACCTTTAGTTATTTTCTCTTCAGCCATCACTATTCCAAGTCCCTGCGGCTAGGTAAGCTCTGGTTTTCTTGTTGGTCAATCCAAGCTCTCAAAATCTGCTGAAATTTAAGTGCAAAGATGTATCTGACTTGTTTGACTTTATTGTTCTTCCATGTCTCTACCTTGGGCAATCATCTCAGGAGTTTCTTTCAGGGGTAAAGGCCTTACCTGTGGATAAAACCACACTTCCTCCCACACAGCAGCTTGACAAAGGGAAGGAAAAGAAGTGTGGTCAGTCATGCTCAGCAGGATAGTCGGAGTCTGTTAAGTGGCTATAACTAAATAGTCAAGATAGCATCGTTTATAAACAACAGGAATTTATCTCTTGTAATTATGGACCCTGGGAAGTTGAAGATCAAGATGCCAGTACATATGGAGTCTGGCAAGGGCCTGTTTTCTGCTTAACCCTTGCAGAATACAAGGCAGTGGAAGGCTATATTCTCACAAACCATTCTACTAGGATACTAATCCTGCATCTCCTCCTAAAGGCCCCACATCTTCTTACTATCCCAGGGTCTTGACTTCAATACTAATTTTACACACACACACACACACACACACACACACACACACACACACACACA
>NW_021604659.1:4062280-4075424 GCF_004785775.1 Grammomys surdaster
ACACACACACACACACACACACACACACACACACACACACACACACACAGCACCTCTCAGTAGGTAGCTAACTAAGTTTTGGAGGAGAGAAAATATTCAGACCATTAACCAAACAGTCCTTGCTGATTCCCTTTAAGATTTTTTTAAAATGTATTCATTCATCTTTGGATCCTTGCAAAATGTAAATAAAAAATTCCCAGAAAGCAACTGCCCCAGAGAAGAGAAAAGCAATGGCTGTACTTTGTGTCTAGTTTGTAGCCATAAGCACGGAAATATTTGGTCTTTCCTTGCTAAGAACTTAAACCCTGTGGCTCTTGAGGTTCACGCTTGCTAGCTACAATTTTTCTTACCTCTTTGAGCATTTGGTTTTCAAATAATTATCCCAGTATAATTTTGGAGGGTTATTTGAAAGGGAAAAAGTATTTCTGTAAGGCTGTTTGTGTCCTTCCGAACCTTGCCAGGCCCCATGTGGATGCCTGCAGGAGCCTGTGTGTCTGTCTCTGTCAAGGTGAGCCCGAGTTCCACTACATCGCAGGCGCTCACGGCAATGAGGTTCTGGGCCGAGAGTTGCTGCTGCTGCTGCTGCAGTTCCTCTGCCAGGAGTACTTGGCACAGAATGCACGCATCGTCCGCTTGGTGGAGGAGACTCGGATCCACATCCTACCCTCCCTCAATCCTGACGGCTATGAGAAGGCCTCCGAAGGAGTGAGTGCATTCGAGCCCCGCCCCTGCCTGAAGCAAGCATGATATCCAACTCTGGTGTGCTTAGCCCAGTGGACAACAAGAGTATCCCCCCCTTTCTCTGTCTCTCTCTGTCTCTCTGTCTCTTTCTGTCTCTCTGTCTCTCTCTGTCTCTCTCTCTCTTTCTCTCTCGGTTTTTAGGTCAGTGATGTGTAGGTGTGCATGTGTGCCTATGCATGTGCATGTATGGGAGTACATGTACATATGTGTATATGTGCATGGGGAGGCCTTGAGGTTAATATTGGGTGTCTTTGTCAATGCTTCTCTCCTTTAGTTCCTGAGACAGGGTCCCCTGCTGAACTTAAAATGCATCGATTCAGCTAGGCCAGTAGGCCATTATGTCCTAGCGATCTACCTGTTTCTACCTCCTCAATACATGTACTGTTGTACTTAGATTTTACTTGGGTACTGGGGATCTAAATTCATGCTTGCTCAGCAAGTACTTTATCAACTGAGCCATCTCCCCAGCCACTTTTCCTTCTTTGCTGAAGCTGGCAGCCTGTGTCTGCAGCCCTTTGCCTGTAGCTGTTTGCCTTCTTTCTGATTGTTTCTTTGCTTGGTAAGGTTTCTGGGAGATACAGAGCAGAAATTAAAACTGATGATGACACTGAGAGAGGTGTATGTCTTGATGGTGACACTGAGAGGTGTATGTCTACAACCTAGAGTGTCTACAATGAGTAGTGCCATTATTACATAGCCATGGCAGTAGCATCTCAGGTTGGTTGAACACTTCTGTGATTATATATATATATATATATATATATATATATATATATATGGCTTTAGTTATTACTGCTAACATTCTCATCTGTCTCCTAGTGATAACTGTTTTGATTATTCTGAGATATTGCCTATATTTTGTGTTCTAATTATCATATGAAATTTATATATGTCACGAGTATATATAAAACATATGTATATAATTGCGCTACATCAAAGGATGGATCAACAGTACTATTTCACAATATTTGGTGTAATAGAGCATCATCTAAATGGAGGTTCCTGTCAAATGCATCCTTAAAGTTCAGCACTTAGTTGTGTTTGTTGGTTTGGGCACAAATAACTATCTGGGTAGTTAAAATAATAACCCCCATCCAAGTACTAACAGGCCCAGCCATGCTTAGCCTCTAAAATCAGATAACACTGTGCATGTTCAGGGTGGTATGGTCATAGACACACCAATAAAGCCAGCAGGGCAAGGGGAACACATTGGTACTGCACTGACAGTAAGTGATTCTGCAATGCTCTAGTTCCAGACTTCTTCCCTTTCAGAGGGTTCATCCATGTAGTGGAAGGTCGTGGGAAGGGAGGAGTATAAGAAATCTAAGGCTTTTGGGCTTGACTATATGGTAGGAGTGCTCCTCTGGATGTCCATCTTTAAAGTGAGCTGACTGTGTTGTCTGTGGTTTATCAGATGTTCATAGTAGGTTTTTCTGTATTATTCTGTGATATCTTTTCTGGGACAAAGAGCATTCAGAGACTTGGAGATGCACATGGGAGATAGACATAGACACATCACACATCTGGGTTCTCCTGGAGTCGGAGATCTCTTCCCATTCTGAATCTTCTCCAGGGTTCCGAGTTGGGAGGCTGGTCCCTGGGACGTTGGACCCATGATGGCATCGATATCAACAACAACTTTCCGGATTTAAATTCGCTGCTCTGGGAGGCAGAGGACCGGCAGAATGCCCCGAGGAAAGTCCCCAACCACTACATTGCCATCCCTGAGTGGTTTCTGTCTGAGAACGCCACAGTGAGTGAAAACAATTCTAATCTGTGTGACGGAGGAGGGTGAAAGGTCACCCGCTGGTATCTGCAGAGGCTGTGGCAGGGACAAAGAAGACAAATACATCTTTCTTTTCCAACAGTAGAGAATGGGGTCAATGCTAACTTTCAAGCTGGTATTTTGGAGATTCTTGGTAGAGTCATTTGATTGAATTTCCATAACTATAGAATTATAAACAAACAAACAAACAAACAAACCACTCTCAGAATGCATGAATTTTTTCACTATCATTACCCTCATCCATGCTAATTATTCTCCCATGACATCAGCTTTCACTAATTGCTAGATATAGACAGTGCCACTTATGATATACTGGAGACAGAGTTCTAGTAACATATGGCCATTTCACTTGATGTGTATACCAGAACATATAGCACAAGAGAGTTCAAAGCAGACAGCTTATAGCAAAAGACTTAGTGTCATTATCATGTATGTAGGCAAACAATCTCGTCATCGTAAAGTAGAAGAAACTGAGCAATCATATTCATCAAAATCAGGAATGAGACTTAGGGGCATAAACTGGGTCAAAAAATTGAGAAGCCAAGTAGAACCAAACAGTAAGTGTTTTTTATGTCCTCGTGTGCAGTTAAAGCAAGACAGAGGGGAAATGAGAGCCTCTCGTTTAGGGTAGGAAGCCTTTTCTGATGGGAAGCAGTGTGGTATGGGGGTGGTGGTGCTGAAATCACACAGGTGCATAGCAACTGCTCCTGAGACTTGGGTCTTGGGTTAACTATGGCTTCACAGCATGGGGCAGTACTGATTCTGTGCCGTGAGCTGTGTTCCATAATTAACCTGACCCAGGACGTGTGGTGTGCTTCAAGCAGAGAAGCAAGTTTAATGAGGCTCAGCAAACACACTGCAGCCCTGAGTCAGCGTTTCTGTCTGCACAGTAAGTGGCCCTCTGTGCTTCTATATTGGCATCAACGTTGTCTTGCTGAAATTATCTTTGTGTGGCAATGGGTCATTTATTATAATCTGATTTGATTCACATGTTTGTATGAAACCACATCAGCCTTCTAAATTAATCTTTTAACATCATCAGTTTAACTCCTTTTCCCCCATAAAAAGTCAAATGTACAAAAGTAAAGGAAACTATAGAGGGTTCACAAGCACTCATGTCAGCAGTGACATGTGCCAGCTCATGTGCCTTCCTAAAGCAGGCATGTCCTCATGTGATTTTATTTATAAACATTTTAACAGGGATCTCTAAGTGGCAGGAGCCATCCCTTACATCCAGCCTTTACATCCATTGTTATGTTAAAAACACGTCATTTCTTTTTCAGGTTTATTGTGTCCGTGTGTGTGCACATATGGGTGCACATGTACCATGGTAACCCTATGGGGGGGGGCGGGGTGTGGATAACAGCTTTCAGGAGTCAGTTCTCTCTCTACACTTTGTTCAAACCGGATCTTTGCTGTTTCCAGCACACTGGCCAGTGAGCTCCTTCTCAGTGAGTCTCTTGTCTCTGCCTCCTGTCTCTCTAGGCTGATTACAGATGTGGATTACCACATCTCGATTTAAGTGGGTTCTGAGAATTGAACTCCAGCCAGGCTTAGAAGGTGAGGCAAATGGTTTTATCTGCTGAGTCCTCCATGGTCCCAAATTGGGTTTTTGTTGTTGCTGCTGCTGTTGTTTTTTTGTTTTTTGGTTTTTTTTGTTTGTGTGTGTGTGTGTGTGGTCTTTTTGTTTTGGTTTGTTTGTTTTGTTGTTGTTGTTGTTGTTTTAATTGCAAGGCTAGGGTTAGGGCTAGAGATCCCATTTCACTTCTTATAGCAATCAATGAACCCCCCCCCCATTTCTCTCATCACACTTCACCCCCACCCTCTGCTTAAATCTAGATTCAAATGAAGCCCGTTCCTCTCTCTTGTGTTACAAGACATTTTATGTCTCTGTTATCAGGCCACCCTCCATTCCTTCCTCTTCTCCCCTGTCTTGCTTACCTTCATATACCACCCTTGATTGTGCATGAGCGGCTGGGTTTACTGCCTCTGGGATCCTTCTGTTTTCTGGAAACTGAGAGTGACTTTAAGACTGAAGTCCACAATCTCCAGCCCACCCAGCCCTGCCTTCCTGAGCGGCTTTGACTGGCACACATTTGCACTTTGTCCATGGTGTTTCTTTGCTACAGGAACAGAGCTGGGTAGCTGTGACAGAGCCTGCCTAGTCCACAAAGCCCCAAATAGTCACCTTTGAGTCCTTTGCTAGAAAAGTCAGCTGATACCTTGGATAGCAGCATGGTCAGATTGAGGCTTATGGTTTGGAGGTGCTCCTGGTTGTGTGTCTCATGCCGTCTGTAGTTAGTGAACACCTCAACCCAGGAGTTCACTGGATTCATGAAATGATGACACTTTAACCCCGTTGAAGTATTTACTAGAATATCCTACCATGGAAACTCAACATTTCCCTGGCCTTCTCTTTTTTAATCCATTGCTTCTAAAATGTCCAGTTTTCCCAGGACACAGTTTGAGATTTTGAATATTGCTGAGATTATTCCATAAAATTTCTGATTTTTCAAACATTTCTCTTTTTGGAAAGCTAAGGAAGCAAAACAACTTCTGTTTGTTAAATTTGTGTACTCCCAGGTGGCCACGGAGACCAGAGCCGTCATTGCCTGGATGGAGAAGATACTGTTTGTGCTAGGAGGCAACCTACAGGGGGGTGAGCTGGTTGTGGCATACCCCTATGACATGGTGCGATCCCTGTGGAAGACGCAGGAGCACACCCCAACACCCGACGATCATGTGTTCCGCTGGCTGGCATATTCCTATGCCTCCACTCATCGACTCATGACAGATGCCAGGAGGCGAGTGTGCCACACGGAAGATTTTCAGAAGGAGGAGGGCACCGTCAATGGGGCTTCCTGGCACACAGTGGCTGGAAGTACGTCTTAGGTCTATCTGCCAGTCTAACATCACCAAGGACCACAGATGGTGCATTAGTTACTTTTCTTGGTGCTGTGACAAAATATCTGACAAAAGCAATTTAAGGCATGCACATGCATATGAAGGTGTGTGTGAATGTGTGTGTGCGCACACCTGTGTGCATGTGTATACACGTGCATATGTGCGTGCGTGCGTGTGTGTGTGTGTGTGTGTGTGTGTGTGTGTGTGTGTTGGGGGTATGCTGACTCACATTTGAGGATGCAGTCCATTATGGAAGGAATGTGGGACAATTGGTTATATTGGATCCATAGTCCGGAAATAGAGCGAGATGGGTGCTGATACTCAGTCACTTTTTTTCTTGTAGTTCAGTCTAGTAACTCAGCCTATGACACAGTGGCATCCACAGTTAGGTTTTCTCACCTTAATTAACACAGTCTAGATATCCATCATAGACATACACAGGGATATGTCTATTAGGAGGATTGTAGGTCCTGTCAAGTTGGCAATATTAATAATCATAGATTCTAGTTCAGAGTTAAACCCAGGCCTTTCTACCATATGTGTCCTGTTCATTAGTCAGGGTTTTCTAAGAGAACTGAACTATATAGAGTGGCTTACAAGCTATAAGTCTGAGTAGGTCTTTCTCCTAACAGAAAGGCAAAGAATCTGGCGGGTGCTAGAGTCCTGAGGAATTGCCAGAGAGCTGCTGATCTCCAGTCTATATTGGAATCTTGAAGACACAGGTTCTCATACCAGCAAAAGAATACTTCGATGACAGGATAGATGCGCTTGCCAGGAAGAGTGAGGCAAGCAGGCAAAGAGCAAAAGCTCCCTTCTTCCATGTCCCTTCATGTGGGCTACCATCAGAAGGTGTGGCCCAGATTTAGGGTACATCTTCTCACCTCAAAAGAGACAATCATGAAAATCTCTCACAGGTGTGCCCAGTTGTTTGGGTTTTAAATAATTCCAGATATAGTAAAGTTGACAAAGATTAGCCATCAAACTCTTTGTCGTTATGCTCAGTATGATGGCCAGCAATGACTTCCAAAGCATTGGCCTCAGCACTCCCCAAAGACTATCCTTTAACCCTTTTACTGCATTCTCAGAGGTGGGTGGGACTTACTCATTTTTATGAATGAGAGAGCCTGGAGATGGCTGGAACTCTGCCCTATCAAGAAACTGGTAGAGCTGGAACTTATTAGTTCTTGCCCTTAGCCACCTAGACACTCACATTTCACAGGACTGTAGATCGGAGAAAGTAGCAAGGCACATTGGTGCCAAAGTTAGGGCTCTTTGCTTAGAACCACTGATCTAGGGGAAGTCTGAGGTCGTGAGTCTGCATCCTGGCTCAGGTGTGATGTGACTGAGTTGCTGTGTTTTGAGATCGCCATGTGATGGAAACAGTTGCATACATCTGCTGTCCATGGGCTAGCTACCCAGTGTCACCAGTGCCATACATCAAAGCCAACTATATATAGTCACCACATGGGCCTGGAGAGGATTTTCCAAGAGACCCCCCAAATCACTTGGCAGCAACCAGAGAGCCTCATGGTTTACATGCCAAGATTTGCAAGGGTTGAGAATAGCATGTTGTCTAAAGTCATCTACGGGGGTTGAAGGTACCAGCATAATACAAATAACTTTTTTTCTTGATAGTGAGAGGTCTGTGAAGGCAATAATGGAATTGAAAGATCTTTCATGTCTAATAGTTCAACTTTGGCTTTATCATTCAGATAATGTATGACTCTGGATAACTTTTCTCTGAATCCTTACACTTTTCTATTAGAAAAAAATTGGCTTAAAAATATGGTGTTGATGTTTTCGTCTAGGATATGTTAGGATCACAGAGAGAGTGTATGTGGGTGTAATTCATGTCTGCTGGTCAGAAACACTCAGCCTAAGGTTCCACCCCCAGTGGCCTCATCAGGCATGTTCATCATGTAATGTTAGATTTAATTGTCAACTTGACACAACCTAGAATCACCCAGGAGAAGAGTAATGCCCCAAGTTACTGTGAGGGTTTGTCTATATTGGGTTGACCTGTGGGCATGTTTAAGGGATGGATGGTAGTTGATGCGAGAAAGACCCAGCCCACAGTGGGCAGCACCATTCCTTAGGTAGATGTCTTTAAACTAAATAAAAGTGGAGAAATTGAACTGAGCATGGCCAAGCAAGTAGATATGCATGTGTATGCATTTGTTTCTCTTTGCTCTTGACTGTGGATATGACTAGCCACTCCAAGCTCCCTGCTGTGTTGTACTGTGACCTGAAATTGTAAGCCAGATAATCCCATCTCAGTTGCTTTTTGTTGGAATATTTTACCTCAGCAACTTCAAAGGAAACTAGGAGACTTTATGATTTCATGAGTCTATTCTTTTCTATGTCCCACTATGCTAGTTAATTTTGATAGTATACTTTTCTATAGATTCATATACTTCTCAAGTATGTTCCTCTCTTGAAAAAGGAAAAAAAAACAGAAATATTTGTTCCCATAGTCACTTTAAAACATATCAGAAAGGACACCATTTTTGTCTTGGCAACAATACAAGTGAAAATATTTTATCTGTTTTTGCACTATATAAATTACAACATTTGCCCCATACAAATTACACTGAACTATACAAATTACAAAATAAACACTGGTTTGCATCTATCAGGAACATTTCCTACTGGTAATTTAAAAAAAAATCAAGTTTAGCCCTAAAGACATACCTACAAGAATATCTGAGTAAAATCTATTTATTTATATTTATTTTTTGCTGCTGTGACTACATTGCGAACAGACACTGTTGAATTTGACACTGTCTGGACAATAGTGATGTCATGGAAAGCAGGCTGCCATAGACTGCCATATAGCTATGCAGGCAGCACTGAATGTTTCCACCCTCCCAATTCTGCTTGCCCTTATTTTGGGGACTTTATGGCAATACAGTGTGGCAGCTTGTGTCTTTTCCATCATACTGTTATGAACTCTGTAGATTTCTTCCTTTGTAGATTAATGAAGTCTGCTTTCTAATTTCTTCCCTTCCCCTCAGTCCCTCTGCCCTGTCTTCTCACCCATTGTCCTGCCCTGCCAGCAGCAGTGAGTATGGGGGAAGCAGTTATGAGTGAGGCTTTGGACATTTCACAGTGTCCAGCATGGGCGGCCAGTCCTTCTGAACTCCAAAAGGACTGTCTTCTTGGCTGCAGACCCGCAATGACAATCACAAAGAGGGCAGGTGCCGTGAGCAATGGGTATGATTTGGGGCACAGAAAGGGTTGCAAACGATGTCTCTTGCTGGGCCTAAAGTTTTGGAAAAAGCTCTGAGGCTGTGTAGCAGATCCTGATCCACAGGTGCTTCAGACAAGAAGTCACCTTTCCCAGTCAAAACCCTTCTGTTTGGAACACTCTGAGCAAGGTCTCACTTGAAGGGCAGAGTGTCAGCAACAGAGATGGATGGCCCCAAGCTTCCTCAGGCTGAAGTTTCTCTGCATTGCAGCAGCATGTCTCAGGCTTTCAGTGCTTTAGTTGCTTCTTGAAAAAAAAAAAGATGTAAAAACAGGGGAAAGAAAGAAATGAAAAGAAGAGAGGGAAGGAGGGAGGGAGGGAGAGAGAGAAAAAGAGGGAGAGAGAGAGAGAGAGAGAGAGAGAGAGAGAGAGAGAAACCCATTCCAGAATTTTAATTATCAAAATTATTTCAGTACAAGCAGGGCCTAAGAATGTGAGGCTAATGACACCTTTATACCCAGAGGAGGCCCATCCTTCCTTAAGAGTCAAGACCTGGGCTGAGCAGTTACCGTGTTTCCATAGGCCCCAGATGTCCTCAGTGTCTCACTGTAGGTTGATAGATAAATCAAGACAGATGACTCCAGAGTTGGCCTGCCCTTGCAAAACATTCCCTGAATCTCATCATGTCCCCTTGTTCCTTTTTTCCTCTCCATTGCTTTATCCTGAGAGGTCACAGTTGCTGAAATTCAACTATCTGGGGTCTGGAATCAAATGGAGAGCGCTAGATTGCTCAAGGTTTGGTACTGTTTTCAGGATGGGACCGTGGGTTGACATCCCAAAATCTGGCTTTAAAGCAAAAGACCCTTCATAAGAGGGCCTTTGGAGAGCACATTTTTCTCTGTCCACACAGAGCCTCATGTCTCAAGCGTGTACCTTCTTCTGGCCCTTAGGGAGCAGGTAGGGGTCCTTAGAGGATCTTTTCCTCTACAAAACGATGCTTGCCCTACTGTTGTAGAGCACAGCTTGCTGCACATCCTGTTCAGAGGTGGAAATGTTGAGGGGGAGCTCGTTAGAGAGGGACTCAGTGCTGAGCATGGATAATGGCTTGGGTCCAATCGCTGGCACCCCGCCCACCCCAAGAGTCGAGCTACTTTATGCCATGTGACACTTGTGATAGTAATTTACTCATTTAACAAATACTAGGTATGTAATGACTTGAGAAAGAGCCCCGCAAAACAACATGTCTGTTTTGTAACTCCTTTGCACCTGTAATTGTTACTTTACTGGGAAGACAGTCTTTGAAGATGTAATTAAGGGCCTGAAAATGCTCCTTCTCTATTACCAGATATGTGCTACATCAGTGAGATGTGTCCTTAAATGAACCCAAAGAGGAAAAAGCAAATACAGAAGATTGGGCAGAGTCAAGCAATTGACATAAGAAATGCCTAGGCCAGCAGAAGCTGAGCTGGCTAGGAGGGTGCTCCTACAAAGTTCTGCAGGGAGCAAACACACCTGAGGACTTCTAGCCTCTCAGCACATGGGAATGAGTGTCTGCTTTAAGCCATGATGTAGTCATTTGTAACAGCAGCCCCAGGAAGTTCATATGGGACAGTCATACTCCAGGCTGGCTGCTTCCTATCTGCACGTCAGGATGCAGATCTGTTGCTTTGGGACTCTGAGTGGGTGTGATTGCCAAGCAGCTGCAAAGCAACCATCCACATGGTCGAGGCTCCAACCTAGACCATGATCCTTTGAAGAAGCACAAATCTGGGATAAAATTCCCAGTAATCACAGCCTCACTTGTCTTATTTGTGAGGCTGAGCTATGGCTGAGTTTGTGAGGACAATGCAGTGACCTGCAAGACACAACTTACAGGCATGCCTGGAAGAGGCGGGGAAGAGAGAGAGAGAAGACCACACAGACAGGGCAGAGGTTTGCTATCTTAATGAATTGAAACAGGGGACTATTAAGGTTCTCATCCGAGACCCATATGGCTGCCAAACAGTAAATTAAACACTTAATCCATTGTGGTTATTAACGATAGCTTTCCAGGTTTGTTTTCCTCTTCTTTATCTATAGTCGATTCTTTCTGCTTCCCTGTTCAGCTGAAGCACTCTAAATGTTCTTGGACATTCTTGCCCACTCCCCTTGCCACTTGAAGCATAAATCAGTTTAAAATGTCTGGTTGGCTTGACAGGTCTCAATGATTTCAGCTACCTCCATACAAACTGCTTTGAGCTGTCCATCTACGTGGGCTGTGATAAATACCCACACGAGAGCGAGCTGCCCGAGGAATGGGAGAATAACCGGGAGTCTCTGATTGTGTTCATGGAACAGGTACGCTGGATGTGTGGCCGGGAGGAGAGGAATTAGGTAGGAAATGGGTTGTAGGTGTGAAAATCACAGCCTTGGGAGAGCCGGATGGTGCATGTAACCTGTGCTTGGGCACACTAGCTTCCTGGTGCAGTGGCTACACCTCTGCAAGATGACTGTGGTTGGCACCTGGATCTTATGCCAAGTCTGCCCTGCAAGGGTTTCCAGAAGGACTCTTGGTATAGAGAGTAGGAGCCAGTTTCTTCCTCTCAGGAAGCCATGAGTACAACTTCTGCCCCAGTCCCAAATCGTCATGGGAACGGCTCATTTTCCTTTGCATAAGGAAAAGAGAGAAAGGCTTGACTGTGGAAATTGGGCAATTTTGAAGCTACGGTCTGAGTTTGCCCAAATTGCTCCTGTAGCTAACACGCCCAGACTATCAGTGAGAAGTTGCTGAGTCATCATGGATTGTCATATTATCCTACGGACAGAGAGGTCGAGGTACAGGGTCTGGCTGCTGTGTGTTCTATGACATGGTTAGTTAGTAGATGAACTCAATACAAAGCGATTAATTTTTTTTTTTATGGCCTCTGGTTCCTTTGTTTCTAACACCTATGTTATTAAGTCTGTGGAGCCCAGGAAGGTCCAAATAAGCATGCCTGATAAAATAAAGTTACATTTTAAACTGGCAGTGCAAGCCTTCAATCCTAGCACTTGGGAGACCAAAGTAGAAGGATGCTGAGTTCAAGACCATCTGAGTCTCTATAGCAAGTTCCAGGCCAGTTGGGACTACACAATGTGACACTGTCTCAAGCTAAAATAAATAAAAATAAAATTAACAAAAATTAAGTTCTGGTTTCCAGAGAATTTTGCTTTACTTTTCAGTGCTAGGGAGGGAACAGGGCCACTTGCAGGCTAGACTGGTGTTATGTCTCAGCACTGCATCCCTACCCCTAGTTGGTGGATTTTAATGAAACTCTCAGACCCTAATGTTTTCACCTGGAAGTTTTTAACTGCAACAGGAAACTTTCTGGATCATGAGCCACAAAATATTCTACCAAGTCCATGCAGACCCAGGCACATAAAGAGCTAGACACGTTACTTTGAGTGTTCTTGGTGAGGGCAGAGCTGATGGTACTTGCCCTGCTTGCTTCCTTGTGTCGTTGTTGTCCAGAGCTGGCTGGTGACTCACTGAGTCTCATGTTTTGCTGCAGGTTCATCGAGGCATCAAAGGTATAGTGAGAGATTTACAAGGGAAAGGGATTTCGAACGCCATCATCTCTGTGGAAGGTGTTAACCATGACATCCGGACAGGTATCTGTGAATGTGTATAAACTGTCCCAGTGAGAAAAACCTGCTCCTTGCAGTGTGCTTGGGTTTCAGTCACAATTGGAGTTTTCGAAACTCACTCACTGGGGGGCCAGTGGCATAGTTGATTAGCACAGGGTATTCATATAGAAACTTCTTATTCAGAACTGAATCAGCATCTCCTCTCTCCAACTTCCCAAAGCCCCTGCAATTGGGTTTTTCAGCCTGGCTTCTTAGCTTCTCTTTGCCCCTTCCCTAGGACAGTTTAGAGCAATGATCAAACCTTCCACTGCAATGGAAGCTTCTGAGAAGCTAGGGACTGTTGGGTGACATCAGTGTTCTTTTCCTTTGCTATTGAGCCTTTGACTCTTTCTTCCACTTGTCTTGGATGTTACAGCCACTGTCCGTAAGGTTTCACTCAGCATTGCATGGAAGTTTGTACCCATAGCTCCTTATGAACATGCATGTATTCAACCATTCATTCATTCATCCATCCTTCCATCCATCAGATTAATAGATCTGGATCAAGCCCTCATAATTTGCCAGAGACCGAGCAGGAAGCTAGTGATCTGCATGAATGAAAGACTGGACCATTCATTCTATGTAGGATCTGTGTTTTAAATAGTACTTCTTAAAGGAGCCCTGACCATTTCTCACTCTATTTAGTGCCTGGTGGACATTGTAGGAAAACACTGGGGCTCTGCACAGTGGGAGGTAAAAAGGCCCCGGGGTCCTATAAGCCTAGATGGGAATGCTTCCCTTAATGGGCTCTGACTTTCAAGCCCTGTAATCAAGCTGGCAGTTTGGATGAACTAATGGCAAATGCATCTCATACCCTCTACTTCCTCCTATAACATTACACACACACACACACACACACACACACACACACACACACACACACA
>NW_021604659.1:4075434-4128362 GCF_004785775.1 Grammomys surdaster
ACACACACACACACACACACACACACACACACACACACACACACACACGGCTCTTTACGAGCACCCTCTGTGCTCCCCAGAGTGCTGAATTTGACTTGATTTTTGTCTGAGACTTATGTGATCCAACAAGTTTCATTTCAGTAGAAGTTTGTATTGTGTAAACAGAAGCATTAAACAGAATCCCACAGAGAGGAAACTAGAAAGACAACTTTAAAAAGCATGTTTAGATTAGAATTTTACATGCTGTCCATTGCTTAGGAGACACCAATTTAACCTGCTAATGAATGAGCAATCACTGGGCTTGGGGGGGCCCTTTCATTCCAAAAGTGACAAGCAGTGTCCACAGTGTTAACCTTGCATGGTGGCTGCATGGAGTGTTTATCTCAGAACACTAGCTCAATTGTTCAATGGGACAGAATTCAATATGGGGCTTCCTCTATATCCTCTAGTGCATGGTTCTAGGGTAAGTATCGTTGGGGAAGAAGAAAAAATAAGAAGAGCCCGATGTATAAGGTGGAAAACCATTGTCCATAGTCTTCTGAGAGACCTGCCAGGCACAGGGGAAATCCAAGCAGCTCCATGTTTCAGAAATGGAAACTTCTAGATTACAGAACCAACATCTCTTGTTCTGACTTTATGAAGCAAACATGGTCCCCGTCGTTTTCGCCTTCCTTTTAGCTTGGTTTATTGAGCGCTGACTGTGAGCCAAGAACTACTGCTGCAAACAACAAGGATATCGCTGACCACTAAGTATGCTTTCTGATGGAGGAGACCTACAGTGAATTGTTAGGGAGAATAAAAATATTACAGATAGCAACCAGGGCCAGGAAAGGTAGATACAGAGACAGGCCAGAAAGGCAAGGTGGGATTCCCTCACTAAGGAATGGATACAGGCTTAAAGAGCAAAGGTGCCATGCCAAAGAGAGGGGACAGAATCACCAAGCATTTGCTCAGAGTCAAGAAAAGGGGATCCAGTGGCTAAAGCACTTGCCATACAAACATGAGGACCAGAGTTTCCATCCCCAGCACCCATGGAAGTACTGAACTATTTTAGCGGAGTCTCCTAAACTCCTCATGTTCAGGAATGAGACAGCGGATACCTGCGGTGAGCTAGCTAGCAAAACTAGGCAAATTGGTGAGCTCCAGCCACGCAAGAGACCATGACTCAGTAAATAAAGCGACAAAGTGAAGAGCAATCAAGAAAGACACTATGCTCAACTTCTGGCCTCTGCACAAACACACACACACGAGTACCTTCATATATCTGCATGTGTGTCAATTCACACATGCACATGCGCACGTGCACACACACACACACACACACAGAGGGAGAGAGAGAGAGAGAGAGAGAGAGAGAGAGAGAGAGAGAGAGAGAGAGAGAGAGAGCTTCTCAGAGGTCCCTAGCTCTTGCCTTGTGTGTCTTCCTTTAGTGGGAATGCAAGTTTTCTACCAAATAAGAGACTCTTCATAGGGTTAGGGGTATAGCTCACTGGTAGACCTTGTCTGGCATGCAGAGATCTGGGTTCAATACATACACAGACATGTAGATACGTAGAGATCTATACTTCACAGCTTCTCATTCCACAGTCCTGAGTATAATACTGGCCAGCCGGCCTGGTGTGTAATTCTCCTTTTAAGGAACTCTACATCCCAGAGTTCCTTGAGCCATGCTGAGCGAGAGATGCCCTTTCCCCTCTCAACTTTCCTTCTACATGACGGTGTCTCTGAGTGTGGGAGTTGTTCCCTGATCTTGCCATAGCCTCTGTGTGAAGATATGACATCCTTAGAACTCATGTCTTACGCTGTACTTCATCTGGAATGGAATCTCAGCGTTACTACTTTGAGTGTAGCCAGGTGAGTAGAGTGGCTAAAAGGAAATGAGTAGGCAGGAAGCCAGCAGTCATGCCTGCTGGAGAAAGGGAACTTAGTCAGTCTCAAGGGAGAATTAGTTAAGCCCCAGAGTCTGTTGACTAAGGCTGTTCTGACCCACTAAGCTAAGGAAGGAACCCATTGGGTAAGTGACTAGTTGTATAGATGGATATCAGGGTTCCTCCTCAGCCCTACCTGTGACTTGCCAGTTTTCATGGGCCTTTCTTTGGCTTGCTGAGTCCCTGCTCCACTTTGAGTCCCTGTTCCTGTAGCTCCCAAGTCTCTGTCCATGGCCATACAATGAGGCTGGGGTAGTGTGCAGGCACCAGGGCCTTCTCCTGGGCAGTCTGTTCCTGAAATTTTAGAAGCTAAGAAGCCTCCCCTTTCAGAAATGATTGACTCTTCTATATTCATAGCTCTGCAGAGGGAAGCCAGGAAGCTATGAGCTGCTGACTTTGCAAGAGGTCATTTTGTGGCAAGGACATGATGTTTGTGAGTTTGCATTTATAATGAATGGCTTGTATTGTCACACAGGAAAGACTTTTGGAGATCTCATCTCCAACTGGGCTTACACACTGCAGGGAGTCTTAGGCTCTAAGCCTCTTTCTGTTGAAACACTGAAGCAGCAGCCAAAGAGAAAAACATCTGTGGCTTCCAGAGGCTGTAAGGGCTTGATCACAGGAGCCCGGGTCCTGCTCTGATGGGCGGATCCTGCTCTGATGGGTGGATCATGCAATAGGACAGGGACTACTTGTGCTAGAAAGGATCTGTTTTGAGGTCCCCTGCTTTCTTTTCCCAGCCAGCGATGGGGATTATTGGCGCCTACTGAACCCTGGTGAATATGTGGTCACAGCCAAGGCGGAAGGCTTTATCACCTCCACCAAGAACTGCATGGTTGGCTATGACATGGGAGCTACTCGGTGTGACTTCACACTCACCAAGACCAACCTGGCTAGGATAAGAGAAATTATGGAGACATTTGGGAAGCAGCCTGTCAGCCTACCCGCCAGGCGCCTGAAGCTGCGGGGACGAAAAAGGCGGCAGCGTGGGTGACCCTCTCGGACACTTGAGACATACCCTAGACTGTGCAAATAAAAATCCACTCCAATAGTAACTCTGTAGCAGGCTCTCCATGTTGTTTTGACTGTAATTCAAGAGACACCTGGGAGCACGCCTGCATGGCTTGGCTGGTCCCAAAGGAGAGGGCTGGCGGCTCAGGGTGGTTTTTTTTTTTTTCCTTTGTTCTCATTTATACAAATACCTTGGACAGAGCAGCAGAAAAAGGCCAGTGGCAGTGAGGGAATTCAGTGAGTCAGTCTGAGAATCTAAAACGGGTATGTGACCACTGGCTGTCCAGGAAGGGAAATCAGGCCTTCCCGTTTGCGTGACATCCAAGTGTGCCAGTGCATTTGTAAATGGTACAGTTGACATTGCAGCACTCGGGGAATCCTTTGCCCCAGATGTTATCATTTGAGATGCTCTTATGCAGCCTAAGAAAATCCATCCTCTCTGGCCCCAGGGGACAATCCAAGTTGCTACATACAAACTGTGTTCTATTGACAATGGAGGCATTTATTACCAAGTGTGCATCACTGAGTCCTAAGCTCTGTTCCTTTTTCTAACAAAGCTTGTCTTCCTAAGAGCAGACAGAAGTGGAGAGCATCTGAGAGTAAATGCTGGGCAGCAGACCTTGGGGGTGGGAGGCTTGTTATATGTAGGCTGGGCCCTCAGAGAGCCCCTACTACACCCTTTGCTACTCCATTAGCCCTGGGGTGGGGAGAGCCAGACTTGTTAGGAGGCCAGAGCAGTCAGTCTGGGGATCTTGGCAAAGAGCTTGAAGGAAGCAAACCCAGGGTTTCTCTTTACCCAGGATATGAGAGCTCCAAGTTGACCTCCATCAGAAAGGGAGTTATGATGAGCATACAGAACGTCACATCGGATCAAGCATCATCTGATGAAAAAGAAAGCAATCTTAGGATTACCTGGGGCACATCATTCTGGGAGAGGTGATTGAATCATTGTTTAAGGGAATAGTGTGTCTCATCTTTGTCCATCCTGCTGCCTTGTTGACCTAGGGGGAATGAAACAAACAACACAAATGGTAAGATCCTCTCATGTGGTTTTCCAGGCAGACATGTAGCACCTAGTACCTCAGTGACTATAGCTGTAAGCGTCGGACTACGGGCTCTTTCAGCCCCGACCATCTTAGTTCTACTTACTCATCCTCAATACTCCAGGTAAAAAGACAGATAATGGTGAAAATCAAAGAGAGGAAGAAGTATTCAATATGACCGTGCTGGAGAGAAAAACAAATCAAGGACCCTGTGATCCTCCCCACAAGCCATCTCTGGGTCTGCTTGAATAGAGGACAATAGGCAGGCACACAGAGTCCAGGGCTAGGTATGGCCCCAACCAGCATTGATGCATCATCTCTGATCTAGTCTGTCCTGTAAGGGGGTCAGAAATGTGTGAAATCTCTTCCTGGAAGAAAGTTTCTTGTCTGACTCATTCCAGAAAGTGGTTCCTAGGGAAATCTCAGTACCTTGGGGACCATTATGTCAACAATCCACAAAGGGGAGGGGCACAAGTGTCTTTATTCCTGCTAGAAAGGTTGCCATCCCACTCTCTCTCTCTTTCTCTCTCTAAGTTTGGTTACCTTAGAGAGGAGGTGCCTGTTCAGGATGGACTCCCTGTGCCTCTGTAAGTCTGAGCTCCAGCTGACGACAGCTGTGCCTCCTCTGCTCCTTCCTGGCCAGACATATCTTTAGACACACTCGAGATGTCAATGAATGTCTCTTCATAAATATCCTCGCCAGCATTCTGGCAGTCAGCATGGGGTTGGGGCAGCAAGGTTTTCTGATAAAGGTCAGACTGTCAATATCTCACAGTTAACAAACTGTAACTGTCCATGTTGAGACAGCTCAGGTCAGTCAGTACTCACACAAATGGGTGGGTGCATCTGTGGTTCAGGAAACTACCCAAACAGGTAGGTATTTGAATGTGTCCTTTAGGTTGGGGCATAGTTAACTTCTATGGTAAGCCAATGTTCTCCAATAGAACTTTCTGGAGTGGTCGGAATAGCTTATTCTGTGCCATTGAATGCAGCAACCACTAACCTCTGTGCAGCTGGTAAACCATTTTATAGATGCAATTCATTGAAATTTGACATCTAACAGCTATTGGTGACTGGGGCTGTCACTAAGCCCATCACAGAAAGCCTCACAGAATCAGATATGGTAGGCAGTATTACAAAGCATCTAAAGTTCTGGGCTGTTTTTGTAGTTCAGAGAGTGGAAAGTTGCGTATCTGCTCAGGAGACTTTAGACTTGTTGAATACCTTGACCTGGAAACCAGGTTTCGGCATTTCAAGCCACAGTGCTTCAGTGTTCAGCTCTGTAGTCTATAGGCTGTACTGCCCCAGGTTCATGCACTTCTCATCCCAACCCCTCATGTCTCAGAAGAGTGTGGTACAGGGCTGAGCCTATGACAGGGTCTGCCTTTCCAATTCTGCTCTGTAGGAGGCCTCTGTCTTTGGGCTCATCATGCACAAGTGGGCTTTTGTCAACCCTGAAGCTCAGAATATTACCCTTGACTTAGCTTCTTATGGCGTTTATTCCTTGCTTCAGACAGAATTAGCTCCTAGATCTTGCCTAAGGTCTTACATGGATCTCTACATACACATATCTTCCCACTCTTCCTCCTGATCTCTCTCCAGGCCTGTCTCGAATGCCACCTCCTCCAGGAGCCTCCTCCTCCTCTCCCTCAGTCTTCCTGTCTGGGATTCAGCAATCTATCTCATACTCTCAGTCCTTAAGAATAGGGCTGACAGTACAGGAAGAACTCTGACCTCAGAGCTAAGAGATCTGGCTTCTCAAGGAAAGGTACAGTGTCCTCCTTGGTACCCAGTGTCATTGGCTCCACACCATATAGCACATGCTCAGTGTTCACATGGAATTGGGCTAGTCCTTGCCACCTGGTGTCTTGTTTTTCAGTTAGCAAGTTAAGAAAATGTGATTTCAGAAAATGAAAATCGGTCACTTTGTATTATTCAATGCCTTTATACTTCTTCAAGCATCTTCAGTCATGGACTGGCAAGATGGCACAGCCAGTGAAGGTACCTGCTGCCAAGCCTGATGACATGAGTTTAGTTCCAGGGGCCATATGGTGGAAGGAGAGAACTGACTCCTGCAAGTTGTCTTCTAACATCCGTGAGCATGCCGTGGTATATGCAATACACACACGGCAGTTCTTGAATGTTAGTCATAGAGCTGCCATGGGATCTGCAGTTCTACTTCTATGCGTGTACCTGATGGAACGGAAAGGATGTTGACACAAAGCCTGTTTGTGAATATTCACAGCAGTGTGATTCCAAAGAGGAGTGGGAGGGGAGACAACCAAATGCTCATAGTGATGAAGGGAAAAAAAATGTAACTACAGGACTTCCAGTCTGGGCCCAAGCACAGTGAAGACCCCAGGCAGCAGCTCTGTATCCAACCTCACAAAACCCAGAGGAAGAGGGCCTCCCAGGAGCTCTAACCTTGGCAGTATCTCAGGTAAAAATCAATCACCCGTCATGTCTGTTGTTAGAAGTTCTAATCCAGATGCTGGCCTCCAAACTTATACTACTCAGACCTTCAATGGGCCATTGACAAGAACATCAAACAGCTAGAGGTTGACATCACTAATCTGAAGAAATCCCTCGTTTCACTGTCTGAAGAGACCTCCGAAAATTGCAAAGAACTTTATTGGACTTGATTTACTCTTTTACAGTAGAAAAGACTGTGTACAGCCCTTAAAGAAGAATGTTGCCTTTACATAGACAAGACAGGGATGGTTAAAGAGAGCATGAAAAAGGTCAGAGAAGGCCCTGAGAAAAGACAGAGAGAAAGAGACAGATGAGAGCTGGTACAAGAATTGGTTTTCAACCTCTCCATGGTTGTCAACCCTACTTCCTCCCATCTTGGGACCATTAGTTGGGTTACTTTTGCTTATTTCTTTTGGTCCCTGGGCCTTAAAAATAGGCTGACTAACTTTGTGAAACAACAGATAAATAATTTGGTAGCAAAACCTATTCAGATACATTATCATAAGTTAGCTATGGAGGACCACGAGACTCAAGATGAGGTTGTTACTCTATCCAGGGTGTTCCCAAAACCCATCTCCACCCAACCTAAAAGAGGGGACTTCCGCCCCTAGACCAAGCAGAGAGGGGCCACCCAGAACCCCCTCTGACTGGTGATCTGAATTCTTGTTTAGGCTGCGAGGCTAAGCACTGCAAGGGAATATAAATAAAAGTTAAAAATATCTCTCTGGGTTCCCTGAGGGACAAGCCTGACTGCATAGGGGTTGATGTCAAAAGTATCCCCTCTCCAGGAAAAAGACATCGGGATGGGTATGGTCCTCATGCCTCATTGGACAAGACAGGGGGACTGGAGCCATTACAAAATCTCCTTCGATTACTGGAGGTCAGGCCTCTATCCCCGCCTTCGAAAGATTAGAAGCATCACAGCCCTTCTATACTTAGAGAAGGAAAGAGATGTCAGGGGCAGCCCTGCTTATACACGGAAGGCCTAAAATCAGCCATAGGCCTAAAATCAGCAATAGGCCTGTCATACATGTATACTAACACCAAGTCTTGGGTCTCTGTGGAAAAGCATTGAAACAGATGGCTATAAGCTATTGTAAACAGGCAGCTTTTGTGGAAATTTATCAGCCAGAGTAGTCATAGACCTTGTAAATAGGTAGCCTTGGCAGATAATACCAACTTAGATAAAGACAAGTGAATCATAGGCAGAGTCATAGTGTCCTGTCTCCTGAACCTTCACCCAGCCAATACGATGTTCTGAAAGATATCTGTACTCCCCCTGAACACCCATGCTCTGGTGTCATCCCCTTCCCCACATCCTGCCTTTTTGTGTTTGTAACCCCTGTGTGAATAAGTAAAAATTATGATTTGATTCAAAAAAATAAATAAAAAAAGAAAAAGAAAACAAAACCAAAATAAACAAAGAAAAAAAGAAAAAAATGTAACTACAGAGGGATGTCATATGCTGATGACAGGAGATGAGCTGACACCTTTCAGAGTATACAGCTGATGGCATCATGGAAACATCATGCTAGTGAGAGAAACAGGTCACCAGAGGCCACATGTTGCCTGATTCTGTTTCTATGAAGTGTTGTATAGAAAGAAATGGTTACCTAGGGCTGAGGAACAGGGAAACTGAGTTGGGCACAAGCTAGGAAGGGTGTGTGTCTTTGGGGGGGGTATATATTTCAAAAATGATTGTGGTGATTAAAAATAATTTTTAAAACTTAAATAATTATTCATACAGATAACATCTCAATAAAGCTTTAGAATAAATGGTTGTGGTAATGACTAATCCTAACTGTCACCTTGAGAGGATCAGGAATCAACTAAGAGACAAGCTTCCATATAGGTCCAGGAGAGTATTTCCAAAAAGGATTAACTGAGGAAAAAGACTTCCTCTAAGAGTGGATTGTGCCTTCTGATGGAGGATCAATCATAAGGGACCCAAGGAGAGACCCGGTGAGAAGGTCTGGAGCCTCTGTGGCTGCCGCTGTTGTCCCCTCTTGATATCGGACTCGAGCTTCTTTTGTTTTCCAAAGTAGACTGAAAATCAGCCACTATCCATGAATCCTTCAGGCCCCACCAGATCAGGACTACAAGGCATCCAGCTGTGTGGGCTGAGTTGATACCAGGTTCTCAGTTTCTCTGGTGCAGGTGGCTATTGCTTGACCAACTGGGCCTTATCATGTAAACAAATCAGAGAATCCTGATAGTGCCATTCCCTGGGGCCAAGCATATTCAAACCACCACACTCTGTTTCCTGACTACAGGGGCAGCATAACCAGCATCTACATGCACGCTCCTGCTGCCCTCCCTTGCCCTGATAATGGACTGTCCTCTGGAGAAAACCCTTTCTTTCCCTTGTAAGTTTGTCAGAGTAGTTTATCACCTGAACAAGCAAGTAACAGAGGCAGTAAGTTCAATCATCTAGGATACAATGCAATTTAATATCAACTCAAGGATTTAAATCAAAGATCTTGGAAATAATGTTCAAGTCAACATACTAAAAGTCATAATTACTGTTAGAATACAGAGTTTCTTGGATTAATTATTCCATTTACTTAAACACAAATTTATAGTTTTATGACCTTCAACATTCACTATGAATAACATTATTATATAATGAGTAAGCCTGGTCAAATTTAGAGAAAGCACGTATAGTAGAATAAAATGTAGTTCATATTATTTATAGCATTAATTAGAGAAGATATGACTGTTTTTATTAAATCCAAATGATTAAGCTAGTTTCACTTGCTGACGACTTACCTTAATTATATGCACTCCTAACACACTTGCAAATTAGCTAACATGTTCAAAAGTTAATACCCTTCTTCCCATGAAAATTTAATCTCTATAAGTATGTGCCTATATACCACCAGAATCTAGCTTCTTAAATTTAAGAGAGTTTTAGAAAGTAATTTCTTAATAATCTCTGACTTTAGGGAAACATTCAGTATAGAATGAGGGGCCTGGGGGAGGGCTCAGTGTTAGAAGGCCTGCCCAACACACACCATGCTCCTATGTTCAGTCCTCAGCCACAAAAACAAATAAGCAATAAACAGTGATGGTGGTCCTGGGTTGCAGGCACCCAGAGGTATGGCTGTGCTCTCATGGATAGATAATAGTACCAATGCTATTCAACAACCACCACAGGTTCTCATAGCAGATTGGCTATTCTTCCTAGGATGCACAGAATCCTTGTGTTTGCTCAGTTGATAGAGGGAGAAGTAGGAATCTGTTTAAAGGTAAGTTCTCATTCCCACAGCAAGCTCTGCCTCTCCAGTTCCAAGGTGTGCCCTGACTTTGGGGTTCATGGGTCCATTGACAGAAAGCCCTGTTGCCTGGAACACTGAAATCGACAACAGTGACAGTGAGTGGTCACTGTTTCACCACCATTGCTTCTAGGTCAGGCTTCACACCTGGCTTTGTCTCCAGAACTCCAGTCTCACTGAGCCAATGTCACCTTCTGTGGAACTTGCTCAGCATCATTGCTTATTGGCTTCTTGCTTCCCTGATCCTAGGTCTAAAGAACTCACTTCCCAGTGTGTCCCTTCCATGCAAATCCTTAGGCTCACTGAGATCTGCTTCCAAGGAGCCCCTACCAGGGCTCTACTTCACATACCCCACGTCCATTAAAACAGGACTTAGGTGCATCAGGGAGCAGTTTAAGAAAAGAAAGTCTTGTTCTGAGTCACAGCTCAAAGGCACAGTCAGTCCATCATGGCAGGGGGGTTATAGGGGCAGGAGCTTAACACAGTGTCATGTCCAGCAGCCTGTCTCCTAGGTGATTCTAAATATTTACATAGTAAATATTCAAAATGTGTGTTCTCTCTCTCTCTCTCTCTCTCTCTCTCTCTCTCTCTCTCTCTGTCTGTCTGTGTGTGTGTGTGTGTGTGTGTGTGTGTGTGTGTGTGTGTAGGCTCATGCATGTTACAGTATGTGTAGAGGTCAGAGGACAAAGGACCTCTCCACTTCTTGTTTTGAGGCAGGCTCTCAGTTCTGCTTCTGTGCACACCAGGCTAGCTACCATGTTATATTAGCTTCCAAGGACTCACCTGTCTCTGCCTCCCATTGTACTACAGGAGTGCTAAGATTACAGATCCATGCCACCACTTCTGGCTTTCTGTCCTGTCACTTGTGCAAGTCCTTCACCCAGTAGGCCATCTACTCAGCTGCCTCCCAGGTGACTCTCTAGCTCTCGGGCTGACAGTGGGGATTATCATCACACACTAGCAAATTAACTGAACCCAGGAAGAGAGTCACAGAACTTTCTGAGTTGTAGTCAAGTTGAACAAATGTTGTGTAAAACCTTTGAGTTCGGATTAGAGACTGAACTGGGCAGGACTGAGCCCTTACCCCCTGGGATCTCTCATTGTCTTCAGGCAGATAGCACAAGTGTTAAATTAAATGATAAGATGCTGTATTAGGGTTCTCTGAAGGTTCCCTGATATTAAAAGGGACTTTATTAGACTCACTTACAGGAAATATATCATCGCAAGGCCAAGGACCCAGTACCTGTTCAGCCTGAGACTGGATTTCTATGCAGTCCCAATCTGGTGCTGGAGTATGAGAGGATTCCTACAGAGTTTCTGGGTTTAGCTTGTGTTGGAATCCCCCAGCAACAGTGTAGACAAACTTGCCAGAGAGTGAAGGCAAGCAGATAAAAGACAGTTTCCTTTGTCCATGTCTTTGTGTGGGCTGCCACTGGGAGGTATGTTCTAGGTTTACTGTGGGTCTTCCCACCTTAAATAACTAGATTAAAGAAATCCCTCACAGGCATGCTCAACAGCATGGATTTTAGCCGATTCCAGATGTAGTTGAGTCCACAACCAAGATTAGCCATCACAGATGCCCAACTAGCATCATGGAATTATTTTGTGTGGGGGAAGGCCTAGTTCCCACATGTCTGGAGGCTGGATAAAATGGTTCAGTGGTTAAGAGACCTTAGCCTTAACTGCTCTTCCAGATGATCCAAGTTTGGATCCCAGAACCCAAATCAGGTAGCTCACTACTGCCTGTGGATCCAGTTTCAGAGGGTTTGACACCTTCTTCTGGTTTTCACAGGCACCTGCACACATGTGGCATGCATTCTCTCTGTCTCTGTGTCTGTCTGTCTCTCTCTTTTATACATACATACATGTGCACACACACGAATTAAAAAAATCAAAACTCTCTGGGGCTGGAGAGATGGCTCAGTGATTAAGAGTACATTGCTGTTTGGGGCAGCACTGGGATCTGATTCTTAACACTCATATCAGGCTGCGCACCACCACTTGTATCCTCAGCCCCAGAGAGAACTATGACCTCTAGTCTCTGTGGGCACTGCACTCATACAAATACCATCACAGAGAATACAATTTTTTAAAATTCCCATACATCTGGTCACAGAAATGTTCTGTTTTGAGTGTTAAAAGGCAGTAGGAAATAAAGCCTGTTGAGTTGTTTTGTTTTGTTTTGTTTTGTTTTCCTCTGTACCAAGTATGGACAGAAAAATGGCTGCATTTCCAAACTGTCCCTGTGGGTACTGGTGGTGTCATGTTTAATCTTTGGATAAGGAACTGCAGGTGACAGTCCTGGGAAGGCTCTCGAAGGAGTGTCTCCTTTGTTTTCTCCTTTCTCCTGACAGCATGGAACAGAGGCACAGAGCCTGCTGCTCCTGCAGCTGTCTTTGATGACTAATTTACAGGGGAATCAAGCCTTAAAGATGGCAGAGCCTGGAGACACCAGAATGCTGTCATCACAGTCCCCAGATGCCTGCCTCTGTACATTTCAACCATCCTGGCTTCAGGTGCCAAGGGTTTAATGTTACATGCTGTAGAACATATAATGTCACATAATTCTGAGCATGTTTGTCTCAGTGACAAGGCTGCAAAGGTCAACGTGTCCAATGCTAAGCAGCACTGAACCCAGTAGCAGGCTAACCCATTTTCTAATTGTATCCTCCCCAGGGAATTGAAACCTGAAGTCAAAATGCTGGGCTGTGACTGACACTTCATGTTTCCCAGGTCATCTACAACTGGGTTTTTATATTCTGTCTCATGTGGAGGTCCTTTGCCCAGATTCATTGTCTGTTCCTGGGCTAACAAAGCTCACAGTGTAGTTGCCGCTGTTACATAGTCTGGAGAAAGCATTCAGTGTTGCAGCATGCTGCCCTCGCTGCTGCAGTGAACAGCACCGTCCAGATATATTTGCGAGGGAGTGCTCAGGCTATGGAACCAGAATCTCCCTCACTGGCCTGCACAATCCTGTATTTCTAGAGAATAAAAACTCATAGCTTCTGAACACTACTTATCTTTTCTAGTTTCTCAGCCCACAAAGAACTTTACAGAATACTTCCTTAAATTTAGAACCAATCAGAGACTAGTCAGATATTCTCCAAGGATGCTCTGCCTACCTCTCTGCACCTTCCCATACCTGGGCACCTGCAGTCTGCTCTGTGACCCAGCTGCCCATCCTCTTTTTGCCTTTGAGAATCCTCCAGAACAGATGTGATGGTGGGTGACCCCCTTGCTCGAACCAACCCTTGGTGAGTAGCTTGCTCTTGTGCGGCTGGAGATAGATTTGAGTCTGCCCTCTGTCTCTCCCCACTCATGGCCAGCTGTGAACAAGCCTGCAGTCAGGAGGGACCTTTCTGCTTTGGTAAACTCATCTCCATTTATTTTGGGCCTGCTGGGTAAATGCATTACATTTACAGAGCACTTTGCCCACCGTCATTTGATTTGTCCCTCTCCACGATTCCTTCTCTCCTGCTGTGCAAATGAGTAGATGGTTGAAAATGGGAGTGGCCAATTCACTGCCCTACCAGTAAGGGCTGCACAGGAGGGGCTGCACCAGATTTTACCCTACCCCAATCCCTTCTAACATGGAGCAGACAAACGAACTGAACTGCATTAGCTCAGCTCTGGCTCCTGACTATGTTTGCTTAGGGTTCACAGCTCCAGATAACAACATATGGTTTCTTCTATACAGAGTTGGTTTCCCTCCAGGTATCCCAGCTCTCTGTCTTCCACCCCCTGTAGCAGTGGCTTAGATTTAAGAGCCACCATCTGTAGAGAGAGTATCTTATGTATTGTATGGATGCATCACCTGTCAATCAAAAAACCTATGGCCTATGGCTTAGGCAAGGAATAGGGGTGGGACATCTGGGAAGCAGAGAGGATTCTGGGGAGAGCTAGGTGGGAAGATTCACTGGGAAAATGTGCCCAGACAGATGGACACATGGTAACTGAGCACAGGTAACCAGCCATGTGGCAGAATGTAGGCTAGAATAAATGGGCTATTTTAAGTTACATCTAGTCAGAGAAGAGCCTAGCTATATGGCCAAGGTATTTGTAAATATAGTTTTAAGTTTGAGTCTTATTTCTGGGAGCATGGGACTGGGAGGAAGAACTAGGGCCTAGCTGCTATTTCAGGCTATGCCTGTGTTGCTGATGCAGTTGGGAACTTGCAGGAGTGAATTGGGATGTTGTTATTCTTCATGGTTGCAAGGTCTGGGGTTGGGAAACATCTAAGGCTCATCCTGTTGCTGCTCCTGACCCTCTGTAGAGACTGAATGAGGCTCTGCCAAACATGAATGGCATGGAATGTGAGTGCCTGCCTTTTTAGAATAGCTGAGCCAAAGAAACCACTGGTCACAATCCATACCTTTCTCCATCTCGATGTTAGGAATTTCAGAAGCTCTCACTGTCCTATAAGAGTCTGAGACAGTCATACCCCACCTTAGGTTTCTGACTCATTGCACAAGATAAAAACAGGAGCCGATGGTCACTAGGAATTCCGACCTCTCATGTACCTCAGCCCCAGGAGGCAGTGAGTGAGCTAGGCAGGAGGAATAGAGGAAGACCTGCAACTGGAAAAGCCAAGTACTCCTCTTATGGCTGGGACACTTTAGAGCTAGGGGATTTTGCACAGAAACAGACTCCAACTATTCAATAAACATGTAAGGCCCTGGAACCTTCTTCCAGAAAGGGGATTTGGTGGCCTGAGCTAAACATGTTACACAATACTTAAAACTCTGGTTTTTTGTTAAATGATTTTTTGGTGGGGGGGGGAACAAACTTGCTAAGTGTTTGCTGTGGCCACGCTGCAGTCATCTATACAATATGTGGCTCTTGGACTCTCACGAGGGAAAGTCCCCTGGCCTTCTGATAGGAAGAGAGTAAAAACAGGAAGTCTGAGAAACTAGTATTTAGGGAAAGGACTGGTACTTGGTAAGCTTTCCAGATGGGATTCGGAGGAGAACAATGTACTTAGTGAACAGTTTAATAAGATCCTTAGTTTGGGGTTTCCCAAAAGTCAAGTCTCAATAAGAACTGGGATGCTGAGAGCTTATGTGAGGGGTGGGGAACACTGACTTAGGACTGAGGAAGGAGGAACAGTGCTGGGGGTCAGAGATAAGGTCCATGACTGTAGCAGTCACTCAAGCCATGGCAATCTTCCAGAAGAATAGGAGTTCCCCTGCAATCATCCAGTAAAGGACAGGAGGTAGAAGTGTTGAGCCCCTGCTCTTGCCTGCTGGGCAAAGGCTGCCCTGGGGGTAACTCTTTGCACTCTGATACATTGGATATGGCCAATGGACTCCTAGGGGAGGATGGTGTCCAAGAAGAGCTTGGCATAAAAAGTCAGCAATATGGAACATTTGAGGAGGGGCACACTGTACCCACAGGAATTGAGTGTGAAACTGGGATCACGGGCTGCTGGCCAGGAAGCAGAGGTGCCATTCCCGATGAGCAAAAGACAACCATGAAAGGAGCACCTGGGACATGGCCCATGTAGGTGACATTCTGAATTCATCATGGCAACTCTTGGATTGAGAAGACTCACTAACATCTCTTCTCACCTCCCTGATGAAGGAATGGCTGTAAGAAATCTGCACAAAACCTCCTGTATCCACAAAGCAGGAATCGAATGGGACATTGATCGGACTCAACCCTGGACTACTAATTCATTCGTTTAACAATTTATTTAGTGAACCTATACTGCTTACCAAGAATCATGGGGTCAGTAGATACAACAGGGGAGGGAGCAGGAGATGACTCTGTCCTTATGGATGTGGAATTTGGGGGGGATTCTCTTCCATCCTTAGCTTCAGCCCCAGTAAGCATATCATGGGTGTGTAAAAGAAATTATTTCCAAAATACCAGAGTTTGTGCTGCTTTCACCCCAGAAACCAATGAGCAGAGACGGAAATTGAATGTTTAAGTTACTCCTTAATCAGGGAGCCAGCAGTCTGAGAAAGCAACAGGTTAGCACCCCAACTGCCTCACTCCTTGTCTATAGCTATTCTATGGAGTGGAAGGAGGTAGGCAAAACCAATCAGACACTCTGGAGCTCAGCACCACACCTCTGAGCCTTGGGATGTCTGTATCTGTCTTGCACACTCCCCTCTTCCTGTGAATGTCTAGGCTCAGAACTTCTTGCAACACTGAGTCTAGTTAGTTTGTGCTGGTACAAGCTCCCATTTTCCAGGGGCACCTAGGCTAGGGGTGTGTGGGGTGCAATGTCGACATCCTAAGCTACTAACAATATGTATGTGTAGATTGCTTTCCTAGAACATGGAGTATAAATGTGTCTGTTGAGTACAGAATATCCAAGTGTCCTTATCCATCCCTTCTGTCACCTATCATCCCCCACTGTCAGTATTAATCTTAAAATCTCTAAGGTCTATGTCATATGACAGATTAGACTGCTTCCAGTGTACCTGATTGATTGACAGCATGGCTTTTTACTGGTTAGGGAATTCTCCAGCACATGGTTGTATACACTAGAGCACATCTTATGAAACGGCAAGTAGTTAAGACTTGATGTGAAGGGTTTCTGAAATTCGCCTGTTTCTACAACCAATACCATAGAGCACAAATGGGAACAAGTATTAGAAAACATTTAGGTGTTATCATATGTAAGAATCATTTTTTTAAAACCTCTTCATTTTAGTATAGGTGGAAAGGCTGCCACAAGTGTTGTTGGCTCGGAGATAGGATCCTGTTATGTAGCCTAGGGTACTCTCTAACTCATCATCCTCCTGCTTCAGTCAGTCTCCCAATGTGCTGGGTGAAAGAAAATGGCTCCCATGGGCCCATAGGAAGTGGCCTATGGGGGTGTGGCCTTGTTAGAGGAAGTGTGTCACTAGGGGTTGTGCTTTGAGGTCTCAGAAGCTCAAGCCAGTTCACTTCCTACTTCCTGATCAAGATGTAGAAATCTCTGCTCCTCCAGCACCATGTCTGCCCACATGCTACCATGCTTTCCACCATGAGGATAATGGACAAAACCTCTGAAACTATAAGCCCCAATTAAACATTTTCCTTTGTAGGAGTTGCTGTGGTCACGGTGCCTCCTTATACCAATTAAACCCTAAGACACCCAAGTGCTGAGATTAAGAACATGCGTCATCATATCAAACATGAGTTTGTCTCAACTCTAACAACTACCCTGCCCACAACCCCACTTGTCTCTGGAGAATTTTCTCTGAAGACATTGTTGATTCTGTCTTGGTTATCCCTGGTTGATCAGGTAAGGTCTGTCCAGGTCAACTTGATCTGATTCCTCTGCTAGAGGAGTGACTGACAAGTGGTAAGAGTTAGTGCCAGTCAAATGCTTTATGTTCAATTTTAGTCAACTAAGAGGTATCCAGAATGTCAACAGGTAACGGTGTTTTATAAGGAAGATATGAACCACAATCAACAAGACCATAGATTCATTAAGGAAGAACCCAAACCATGAGTGACAGAGACCTAGCATAGCCATAGTTAGGACTTACATAGTTGTAGACTGCTCAGTATTTGACTTTTATGTAAGTATATACTTCAATGGACCTTGATATGGTGCTTCTGTTTCTTGAGCAGTTAAGGATCCTGACAACATAGTAGAAAACTAAGTAATCATCTTGAACAAACTTATTTTCAAACCAATTTTTGTAAATGTTACCAAGAGTAAATCAGAATTGTAAGATGGTCTCTGTTTTAAACAGAGAAGTAGGTTTTTTATCAGTGTACTACATTTTGACCGTAAGAATTTTAACAACTTTCCACTATGCTATGTATACCACTGTTAGGTTTTATCTTCCACAAACTCCTGACTTACACATTCTGCAGTGTGCTCATACTTCCAGGTTTTCCCTCAGTTTTCCTTTTCCACTTTGGAAAAATCCAGTTGTTAACGATTACCACAAACCCTTGTTTTATTACACAGAAACCTCTCCTTATAAAAACAATTTCTCCTTCCCCTTAACTTCCCTTATAAAACATCCTTGTATTTATATCATTTTTTATGTTGATCTCTCTCCACATGTTAGTTCCTTTTTACTTTACTTCTTTTCTAAACATCACGAGACAGAGCAACAGGCAAACACTTCTAGCCACTTATTGAGAGCAAGCTGAGCCCAGATAACAGTTAGAACATAATGTGATGACTTAAGGTCACCTGTCAACACTGGCAAACCAGAAAGGTTTTGTGTGATGTGAGGCCCAGGCAGACTTTATGACCGCTTGAAATTTTTTAAAGGCAGTTTTACATATTTCTTCCTGTGTCTCACAAAAGTCTTGAGAGTAACAGAACATTATATTCTAGCAAAATCTAACCAAGATAACAGAGGTTCTAGTGACCTTGGATAGAAAATCTTTTAGTATGGGCAAAGGCACAAAGGAAAGAACAGACACTGGGTTGGAAGTTCTGGAATGCTAACTCTGCAATTATAGTTTTTGGATACGATAGGTACCCACTGACCCAAGGAACTAGACAGAAGAGCAAATTGGTACCTTTTCATTCCACAGAGGCATAACTTTGTCAGAACAAAGGCACTGTGCCTGGAATGGAGGCTATCACTCATTCTAAAAGCTAGAACTCTGAGACAAATCAGACAGAACAGAACAAAGCAAGAAAGCATCTTTAATTCTGAAACCATGATACCCAGGAAAGAAAGCAAGCAGAATTGAGGACAAACAAGTCAGTCCAGGAACCAAATCAGGAGTTATAAGCCATTCAATTTATTAGGCATGAGTGATATTTGCTTGGGGATTTTCCAGCCCCAGTTCCAGCATCCTCCTGTCCAGGAAGACTTTGAATTCTACCGACTAGTTATGTGAGTTACCAGAGAGTCCCAAAGCTGCCCTAAACATGGGACTCTGGAGTCAATGCTGGCCACTGCCACAGGGTCCAATGAGCAGACTCGGAAATGGGACCTTCAAGTCGTGATTTATTCAGAGACCTAGCTCTCTGAGGAGGCTGAGACTTGATACCATAAAAGCTACTTTATATCTCACCTCCGGATAAATTATCCATGGAGAAGGCCAAGAGTTAAATGTATACACACACAAACACATAATGCATACATAGACATACATGCATACACAAGCATACATGCAAGGGTTAAACAAAAGTGGTCAGTCATTCCAAAGCTCATTCCTACCCCTCTGATCAGTCCAGATTTGGGTTTTCCATGGCCCCTTTGTTACCGTATTCTGCATTCCTTCCCTCACTGTGTGGATGTCTGGGTTCAGGCTCTTCTGGAAACTCTGAGTTTAATTAGTATCTGCCAGTATCAACCTTGTCCTCCTGTAGGGGTATCTAGGCTGGGGGTAGTGGTAACTGAGAACAGCAAGTCACTAGCAGTACATACATGCTAAGATGGGTATAAGTGTAGACTATAGGAGTGGTCCTATCATTCCATCTTGTCCCTATCAAACATTGGATTGCAGGCAGAGGAAATCGGGAGAGGAAAGTTCTTGCCAAGTGTAGGAATGTGATCAGTTGTTCTGAGTAACAGTCATTCAAAAAGGGTATATGGAGCAAGCTAGAGAAAGTGGCTTTTAAGAGGGAGATAAGAGGCAGGGGGTGAGCCTCAAACATTCACAATGGTCTGGGAGATAGTGTGATCAGGAGGTGAGGGGTCATCTCACTGATGGGGAATGCAATATCAGAGGAGGGAGGAAAGTACTCCTCTTTGCTTTAAATTTTGGCTAAGCTGGGCAGGATCCACTATTCATAAGTCCTTAAGTGCCACTTATAATAACTTCTGCAAACACACAGGTGTGGCTGATCACCTAGAGTGCTACTAAGCCTAGGGTGGGTGGCCATTCTCCAGTTTGTTTGTTCCACATTTGAAGAAAGAGACTTTAGTGTAGTAATGGAATTGGCCTGAGAAAGACTGAGGCAAGGAGGGACCAGTGCAGGTGAGAGTTGATGATGCGGGCCTAGACAGGGCCGTAGGCACAGTGAAGCATCCTACTGTAACTTGCTCATGGGGACTCCACGCTATGGGTTTCTGTGGAGGTGCTGAGTCTTGGGTTAAATGTGTTTAACTCCCTGAGTCAGTACTTATGTAACATGAAAGCTGGATGCAGACTCAGTGCTTTCCACCTGATCCTTCCTCCCTCTCATCTAATGGGACCGAGGTCAAGGTCAGGATGCTTAAAAAGCCCAGGAATGAAGGAGCTGCCACGGATCATTCACTCTTATCTGAGGCTGTATCTCTTTGAGCTTTAATCAGACAAAGCAAGGTGCTGCTGGAGCATGGCAGGATCTCATCTTTAGACAAGGTTTTCCTCGACTCTCAAAAGTTTTCGGCAGCATCCACCCCACCTCCTCCTCGCTCTGAGCCTATGAACATACGCCATCACCATCATTAGCACCACGGAGACATATGCTTTCATTTCATTAATTGCTTAGACCTCTTGCAGACGAGCGTGCTATTTCTCTATATGTTGGAGGAGGATTTGAAGGTATGCTAACTTTTCTAAACAATGCCTCCTAGTACCAGAAGCACAGTGGGATTGTCCTCCGTTGCTGAACAGCCCATAGAACATAATTAGGGGAGTTTTGCAGTCCTTTCCTGTTCAGCCTCATGCATTGTGTCATGTCTCCCACACAGACGGACTGCTATTTTTCCTCAACAGAAATGCACCTTCTGTTGGGAAAAAAGGCTGTTGATTGTATCTGTGTTCTGTGAGGAAAGTGTGTGGAGATACGTCAATCTCCTGAAAAATTAACAGGATCAGATTACACATTTAAGGGCTGTCAGTCATCACTTGGCATAAGTGCCAGAGGCTGATCTATATTCTCCCTCTCAACACGAATCCTGTATTTAACATTTACCAGGAGATAGACAGTTGTCGACAGGAGACTGTGAGGTCCCTCCAGAGATGGCATTCCTTAGCATCACCTACCTGCTCTCAACCCCCTACTTGTGATGTTAGTTTCCTCCATCGATTGGTCGGATTAAAAGACATTCATTATGAAGAGTGCTTTTCCAGTAGAGGTTTAACCAAAGAGAAAAGATCTGACTTCCACGTGGCTGGGGCCCTGGGCTGGACAAGGGAGCAAGTCAGCATCCTTCCCCATCTACATGGTGTCCCTTTAGGTCGAGGATTGCCTGTCATTTCCCTGTACCTTCCTCAGTTTATTGCTAAGCTGCTCCCACTGGTAAGCATCCTTGCAATGACAGAAATTGGAACTACTTGGCAAATACCAGCCAGTCAACAAAACTGATATAGGTTGTGGAAGGACTGTTATTAAATAATTTCTGATACTGGGGAAAGACACAAACCAGTCCCTCTGCACCATGTCTGCATGGCTTTGGACTTGACCTGAATGAGACAACAAGGGCATAAAGAGCAGACACATAAACAGAAAGGCTGAGACCAGGTGGGCTGCGCTGGCTCTGATGGAGTGAGTACCACTACTGTGCAACAAGTCGGAGCCTCTACATGTTTATTATGTACAGCACAGATTAGCTAGTCTCAGGAGCAGGTTTCTGCAGGGTAGCAGGGTCAGGCTGTAATCATCCAGAAGGGAGCTGTGGTCAATGTTCTCTGTGCAGTCTGTCACCAATCATACAGGGGCCAGAGAAAGGCTTTGCAACTTCCCCAAGCCTGAGCTGGGGAGAGCTTTGCCAGTTCCCATGGATCTGAGGCGTTGGGCTCCTTGGGCATAGCTGTGCTCATGTCAAGAATACACACCCCAGATTTCATTAGCATTTTGTACTTTCGCTCTGAACGGCCTCTGCTCTCCACACCTGTGTGTCTAGCAAAACAAACTCACAACACAGTGTCAAGGTCAGCTGAGTTCACCAGAAAAGCTACCACTCAGGATTTGGGGGTGACATGCATGCAAGGCACTAATTTGAATGAAAACTGTCTGTCTGGATTGTGAACATGGCTCTGTGGCTTTAGCTTTGCTAATGTTTTAACCCTTTGCTTTTCTCCTCCCCACAATTAGAAGAGTGACACTGATGCACAAACACACATTTAGCCACCTCAGAAGCTCTGGGCTGTGGGGGTTGGGTGGGGGGAATCATTGTTTAAACCTCTAAAATCTGATAGATTTTTTTCAAAGTGTTGTAACCAGGTGGCTGTCTGAGCCAGCCTCCAACACATCAGCACAGAGAAATAGGAGCACTAGGGGATTAGAGCCAGGCCTACTCTTACAATAACATCTTAAATTAACCTTTGGAGGAATAAGTCACATTTGTCTCAGAGTAATTCAAATACAGTCTCATTATGTTCACCCTTGTTCATCACCCCCGCTGTTTACTGATCCTGAATAAGAAAAGTGGTATTCTGCATATCATGAGTTCTTTTTTCATCTCAATAAAAGGGAGGGTAGAACACAACCTCTAATAAGAGACTCCTTGTTGATTATTCTGATTCTTCTTTCCTAGCAGGTAGGCCATTGGGCTGAGCATCCTTTGGACTCAGGAAGAGAGGAGGAAGACTTTTCCCAAGCTGCAGTACCTGGCACCAGAAATGATTCTGAGGGAGAAGGGCATACAGATGGAGATGGCTTCTCAGATGGTGCACTGGGTAGTTTCATGTCAACTTGACAGGAGCTAGAGTCATCTGAGAGGAGTCAGCCTCAATTGAAAAAAAAAATGCCTTCATAAGATCTGGCTGTAGGCAGGACTGTAGGGCTATTTTCTGAATTAGTGATTGATGGAGGAACTCATTGAGGGGAGTGCCATTGCTGGGCTGGCGGTCCTGGGTTCTAAAAGAAAGTAGGCTGATCAAGCCAGTAAGCAGCACAGTCCATGGCCTCTGCATCAGCTCCTGCCTCCAGATTCCTGCCCCGTTTGAGTTCCTGTACTGACTTCATTCCATGATGAACTGTGGAAACGTAACCCAAAAACCCTTTCCTCCCCAACTTTCTTTTTGGTCATGGTATTTCATCACAGCAATAGAAACCTTAAGACAGGATGGTACCAGTAGGGTTCTGCTGTGACAGATCTGATCATGTTTTGGGGAGGAGTGGAGAAGGACTTTAGGACTTTGGGCTAGAAGAACTGTTGAGTGTTGAGAGCTCAGTGTGCTTTTCTGTAGGAGGTTGAAGGTAAGAATGTTGACAGCAATGCAGACAATGGAGGCCTGGCTTCTGAAGTTTCAGAGGAAAGTTTAAAGACTCTATCAGAGCTATTTGTTATTTTGAATTAAGATACCATGATTCTGGTTAGCGGGGGCTGAAGAATCAGTTGTGATTAACAAAAGACCAGAGATACTAAAGTGAAACCTTTGCTTTACTGGGACAATTAATGCTGGTGAGCTGGAGCTGAGTAGTGGTGATTAAGAAGATACCAGAATCACTGAGATAAAATCTTCTGGGAAGTGTTTCCTGAGAGTTAGCATACAGAAGCTGGGTTTCAGGGGTGGTAAATGTGGTATATCCTTCTGGCAGCTGAACTTCATAATGTGTAAGAATCATCCAGGTGGTACTGGTTTTGAAAGAATAAAGACGTCGTGGAGAGCAACTGGGTTTGGCACTGTGAGAGGCCAGGAAAGTCTATTAGTAAAGGTGTAGCCTCAATAGCAATTGAAGACCCAGGAATAAAGGGGTCATGCAGAGAAGTTGAGCCTAGGAACTATAAAGAAAGCCTAGGAGAGGCTATTGGTGGAAATACAATCCAGTTGCAGCAGAAGACACCAGGATTTTGGAGATACCAGTACCATGGGATGACCTCTAAGAATAGCATGTGTGGATCTGTCCTGAGCCTGGGAGACAAGCTGTGTATGCTGCAGATAGTGGGGCCTGAGAAGTGACCCAGGCCCTTTGGAGGAGCCAAGAAGATCATCAGTGGATCTCACATATTAGACAGTGGGTAGTTTACACAGTTGAAATTTGGTTTTGCTTTGATTTGATTATGACTGTGCCCTGGTTCTTCCCTCTTGAAGTAAGAAAGTATTTATTTTTGTTTTTACAGGAACCCAGAGTTGAAAGACAGAATTTAAAAAGAGACCTCAGGTTTTAAGAGACTTTGGATTTTTTTTAAAAGAGACTGAATTTAAAGGTGTTTGAATTTTTAAAGACTATGGGACTTTTAAGTTTATGTTTTTAATGTGAGGTCTTGGGGATGAATGGGAAAGGAAAGGTTTTAATTGAAAGGTGATATGTTTGTGTGTCAAGTTGACAAGGGGTCAGTTGTATTGGCTGGTTTTAATGTCAACTTGACATAAGCTAAAGTCATCTGAGAGGAGGGAGTCTCAGTTGAGAATGTGCCTCCATAATAGTGGGTTGTAGATAGGCCTGTGAGACATTTTCTTAGCATTGTTGGGGGAGGGCTCAGCCAATTGTGGGTGGAGCCTGGGCTGGTGGTTGTGGGTTCTATAAGAGAGCAGGTTGAAGAAACTATGAGGAGCAAGCCAGAAAATGGCACCTTCCCTGGCTTCTGCCGTCAGCTCCTGCCTCCATGCTTCTTCTGTATCTGAGTTCCTGTTCTGGTTTCCTTCAAGAATGGACTAGAGTGTGGAAGTATAAACCAAATAAACCCTTCCCTCCCCAGCTTTTTTTTTTTTTTTTTTTTTGCTATGATGCTTCATCGCAGCAAGAGGAATCCCTAGACAGATGGGCTAACAGCAGAGAGACTTAGGATGCTAAAGGCAGAAGTGAGGTGCCTGTGGGGAAGGGGAAATGATATTGGTCCTAAGTGGCACAGAAGAGGCGTGAAAAACATGTTCTGCAGATGGGAGGGGTTGACTTGCTCCTTGACTTGACTATGAAGGGCAGCTGTGAAGGAACTACAGAAATTCACTTCATTTCTAAAGATGGCCTTCCCACTGACAGGAAAGCAGTTAAAACCAGCCTCGGCCACAGGCATTCACTGGCTGATGAAACCTCAAGGAATAAGCACACATCAGCTGTGGCTGGACCTGGGAGCAGATGTCAGGAACATCTCTCCAAATCTTGACTCTGATCACCGTGCAGGTGGCTTCATAGCAGGAGTATTCTCAGACATTAGAGATAGGTCACACTGACCAGACTTTCATCTCATGGTCTTAACACTGGGATGGAGTGGGAGGCAAGAGCACCTCTACCTAGTAGTCTCACACAAAGCCTTTGGTGAAGGAGATAGGTTCCATCCTAAGAACATGGGAGTCGGGCTTAGGAGGTGGCTTCACTGTTAAAGTGCTAGCTGTACAGTCATGAAGACCTGAGCCCTCAGTACCTGTGGTCCTAGTACTGGAGAGGCAGAGTCAAGTAGATTCCCAGAGCTCAGTGGCCAACCAGGATGGCTGAACTGGTAAGCTCCAGGTTTAGGGGGGACCCTGCCCCAAAACCTAATGTAGAGAGCATTGAGGAAGACGCCTGACATGGACTTCTGACTTGCACACCACACACACACACACACACACACACACACACACACACATACACACACCAAATGAGAAAGAATAGTACTTCCAGGGAGACTTGAGTTTTCCCAGGAGAATGCTGGAATACAGAGTCGCATTAGGCTCTGAGAAGACAGGATTCTTGCTGTTTAGCTGAGTGCTGTGTCACTGGTAGCACATGGTTGGATGAGTGTGTGTTTCACTAGGAGCAGGAACACGGTGATCTGCACACAGATGCACCAAACTCCTGTGAGTTAACTAGATAAAACCACAGTGCATTAGACACCTCTGTGTCTCTTCACATGGTGTCTGAGTCTGGTGAGTTTGACCCTCAAGCCCCGAAGGAGATGAATCTCCCTCCCTAATGGGAGTACCCCATGTCTTTCCTCTGTCTGGGGCTGCTACTGGAGTTCAGAGAGTGCTCTGAAATAGAACATCTTGGGATCACATAGATCCTGCTTATCTCTATTGACTCTTGTGACCCTGGGAAAGATCCTTTAATATTTACTATTGCATAGCCTCAAAGGAAATGTTATGGTGAGGGGGTGAGGGCCAAGGGGGCCTTGGGGACTGATGTGTGAACAAAACAGAGAACACAGACATTGCAAACATGACTTCAGTCCCATTAGCATTTGTTTTCCAAATCCCAACAAGACCCCCTGTGCTGTTGGCTTAGTGTCCCTCTCAAGTCTGCAAAAATGAGAGGACACACAGTGACCTTTGGACATATAGCAATGTGGGGCTGCCCTCAGAATGCAGGCTGTGGGTTTTCTTGCTTAATTAGGAATCTCTCAGTAAAACTGTACTTTGCAATGTCAAGATGACTACCCCAGGCTGGGTACATTGAGAAAATTGGTTATTTATTTGAGTCTGAATGACCTTGAGCTTGGGACTCTAGTAAGAAAAATAGCTTGGTCCTAAAAGCAAAGCAAGTCAGTAGTCCTCCCCTGTCTCTCCTGACTTTAATTCAGATCAAACATGGGTTCCCAGCTATGTACTGGAGACATACTCCTTATGGTTCCGTTGGACATAGTGGGAAATTTGGGGCCAGGAGATCTGCTGCTCCTTTTCCTTTAGATCCACTATGTTCTGGCTGACAGTTTTGGTGAAGAAAAACAGTCTGAGTACCACATTTGTTTGCAATAAAGAGCTGAAAGTCAAGGGGATCTTGTGAAGAGGATGCCTGTAATACTGGCACACTGGTTTACCCTGGAGTACATGCCCTGAGCATTTCTGAGCAGTAGGGTAGACCTGTTACTAAGCACATATGTGAACTCCATGGCCTAGAATGGCCTTTAGGCGGAGGGGGGAAGGGAGTCCAGCAAGGCTCCATTATCACCAGCCTCTCAAAAGAGATGCCCACAGTTCAACCAGGGACCAGAACCCCCCCCCAAAGCTGTATACCTGAACCCCTTCCCCACCAACACCCAGGTATCATACTCCCTGCCTGTATCTCTCCCCTCCATCCTGCTCTGGACTCCCCATACCCAGTGGTCCCTTCTTTAAGTGCTAGCTAGAACCGTGTATACAGGACCTTGGAGACCAACGGGTGTGTATCAGCCGCATTCCCCCCACTATGTAAACCCCCCTATGGTGCATGGCATGGGTTAATTTGAATCTGGACTCAACACTTAGTTAGCCTGCAGTCCCAAGCCCCATGAGCCTAAATGTTTTTATCTTTCAACAGGAGGGAATACTACTACACTCCAGGGATGTTACAGTGTTAAATGTGACAGTGTTTGCAAAGGGCTTGACATGCAAAATGCTTATTAACTGCTGTGAATTATTTCCTGTGAAAAGCACATCTATAGGAAGTTTAACAGAGCTGGTGCAACAGTCATTTCAATCTCTGTGGTCCACGAAGGCAGGGGAGTGGAAATGAATGGCTCTCACACATGACTCCCTTGCATTTATCTGTGGCATCTCAAGTTCCACAGTATTTGATTTTTCTTCTCCTCTTCCAACTTCTTCCATAAGATTCCCAAATTGCTCCCCCTTTCCTTTCAGAATCGCCCCTGCCTCTTCCCCATTCTACCCTTTCTCTTCCTCCCCTCTTCTTCTTCTCCTCCTATTCATCTTCTCTTCCCATCTGTTCCCTCCTCCCCTCCTCTCCCTCCCTTCCTTCTCCCCCTCCTCTCTCCTCTCTTCCTGTGCAGATGCTGTGTGGAGAAACTCGTGGACCAAGTACCTACTAAGGTTTCTAATCATCCAACCTCTCCAGTGACCCATCTGCGGACACGGATGGTGGCTTAACAGAAATCCCTGAACCTTGTCCTGAACAAATGTGAGCCATGTGTCTGAAATTGAGGACACCTTTCTCATGGTCCCCTCAGAAGATTCAGAAACTCCTAGAGCAGATATTTCAGGGCCAGTGGACCCCAGGTGATCTTAGGCTCTGAAGAGAGAGGCCAGCAAATGAATAGAGGAGACCCACTGATCTGACGTGGTTTCAAGATTATATTGATCTCCTTCCTTGGGCTCATAGCCCATTCAGCCTGCCTTGACCCCAGCCCGGAGCAGAACATCTGGACATTGAAAAGGGGCGATTTATACAGCCTGGGTTCTGACAGCTCTGTTCTGAGGAGTTAGAGATAGGGAATCATAACATGGGAAAATGGTGTTGAGTTCCCCAAACACCAGTCCTGGCAGCCTTGACTTGATTCCACATGAGCAAATTCTATCCCACCAAGTCTTACCTGATGGTGGTTACGGGCTGCTGCTTTGAGCATCCCCAACAGCTGACATGGCAAAGCTTAGGTGACTGAGGAGGAAGGGCTTTCTTTGGAGGGTTCTGCTAGGAACATTTCTCCAAACAGAACCCATCATCACTTCCTTCTCAGAGGTGGGGTAGTCTTCATAGACCTCAGATGACAGACCATAGCTTGTCTTTGCTATTTTATGGATTCTTCTTTTTCCTACCTTCCTCCTCCTAGTTTATCCCCCTAACACCAGATAGATAGATAGATAGATAGATAGATAGATAGATAGAACCCCTGAATCTAATCTCTTTCCTTTTGTTTCTTCTCTGAGAATGACGACTAACAAACCAGAATCAACCTCCCTAAATGACCACCAACCACCAAGCCCATCTCTTGGGTTCCCTAGCATTTATCTACCCTCTGAAAAGTTCCCAGAATTCCAAACATCACACAATTGCAGAAACTATCTGCAGCTGGCAAAACCAGGCCTCTGCTAGAGGCAAATCATAGTCAGCAGCTGCAGACAGCTTAAAGCAGCCCCAAATCCCATACCTGGGATTAAAATGAAAACATACTCTTAGAATATTTCTATGTTTTTAAAGAAACCAAAATTCCAGAATTCTCACTACAACATACTTTTGAGCAGACCAATGGAGTTCTTAACGTTGAAGAAGTTGTGTCTCCTTTTACTATCCCTTCTGAGTTTCAGAAGCACTTCAGAGAATTCTACTCTCAGGGTTACTGGAGCTGCATTAACAGATGGTTCCTATTTTATTTGTTTAAAGATTTATTTGCCAGAAGCCATCTAGGAAAAGCTAAAGGCTAGCAGATAATCATCCAGAGATGTTTCACTGTGGAACTATGATGAATATGCCCTTGGAGACAAGGCCTGAGGGACAAATCTGCGGATTTGATTCCTGTTATTGATATGACTTTCCTGTCATTGTTGAATTAAATAATAATCCCTGGGCATTAGCCCGCCCACCCTATTGGGGAAGATTTTCTGCAGATCCGTGAAGATGTACTGTGTTGTAGTGATGCTATACAAACAGATAATTTCTTAATTCTTAATGATTCTGTAAGAATACCTAAAGTTATACCAATAATTATCAAGCCCTTTAATAAGGACTTCAATTAAGGCCCTCTGTGATATGAATACTGCAATTTGAAATCTGTCAGTCTTCACATGTCATGAGTTAATTGCTTTTGAGATAGAAAACAGGCTTGTGCAACTTAGAACACATTCCTTAGAGCTGTAAAACAATTAACCAAAGGTCATAAAGAGAAACAATTTATTGTAGGTGCAAGGACAAAAGATAAAATATTGACTGGGCTTATCTGTACAAAATTTCAATGCTAATTTAGACACAAAAATTGTAGTTTTAGACTCTCAATGAACCTGTGCAGTTAGTGACAGATAATACATGTCTAGCTAGATAACTAGTCTTAATAAGAACACATCTAAATATCCCTATTGTAAACTTCTTATTCCATTTAGGATTTGAAATTATGTTTAACCTTGTAGTGAACTTTTTGATTGTTGCAAATGCCATGTGATCATGTATTCTGAGAAAATGTATAAAGAGCTGAGAACAAGGAGACCGGGGTAGCAGAACCTTAGAAATTAAGAGAGCAACTTAGAAATAAAGAAAGCATATAGTCTGATAGGCTTCTCCCCTGCCCCATACTTTCCCTTAGAATTAAAGATTAGAATTCTTTTTATACATGTCTCTCTTATTTTTCCTGCAAGAGGCTTTCCCTAGCTGACAAGGAGTTAAATAAACCCTCAGCCTTTGGGCCAGGCACCTGAAGGGAGGGCCTGTGGAGAAAAGAACAAAGGACCTCTTTACTTAGTCCCCTGCTGTTAAGCATTTGTGTTAATTTGCCCCAGACCTGCAGCTTCTGGCCTCAGAGTAACAGCAGTCAAGATAGGTAAACGTTATTATGGAAAGCAACCTTAATGACTTGCAAGACCAAGTTCCCAACCCCCAACCTAGACAATGGATTACACTAAAGAAGTAAACAGCAAGTCTATTCCTGAGGTTTACACTAAGGAAGTTTTGCTCATTCAAAAATACATTTACAAAAACCTTCATTTGTAGCAGAACCCAACTGGAAAGCAATTGAATGCTCACCAACAAGTGGATGGATTTGCAAAACACTGTAGTAAACTCGTAGTATTCCTGTACATTTTTTAATCTTTCAGTCATCAGTTAAAATAAAATTAATTTTTAAAACGGTAGTGCATCCATACCATGGAATAGTATTTAGCATCAGAACAGAACGAGCTGTGATTATACACATATGCTAGGGGACTTTGAGAGTCACATGAGTGATGTAGTCAAGCAACATATGGGTTTGTTAGTGTAACATTTCTGGCTGACAAGCAGAGGGCTTGTTAAGGCTCGTTTTTTTTTTTAGAGCTCACTGGCCATATTCGAGAAGTCCTATAGAAGGCAAAGACCTTGCCAGTTGCCCAGTCAACATTCAGCATCAGATGCTGGCTCTGATGTAGCCACAGCATTATCACAGGAAGCAGGGAGTGTCCTGGTTGGTCCCAGTTAAAGCACAAAAGTAATAAGAAATCATGAAAGGACTGGGGAGATGGCTCAGTGGTTAAGACAACAGGCTGTGCTTCCAGAGGACCCAAGTTCAATTCCCAGCACCCACATAGCAGCTCACAGCTGTCTGTAACTCTGGCACCCTTAACCAGACATACATGCAGGCAAAGCACCAATGCAGCTACCATGTCCTGGTAAGGCTAGTCATGGAGCAATTGCCCAGTGAGTAACTGACAGTCTTGAAACTACATCCTAACTCAGATATGCCTTCACATGCCTAGAGACCCAGCTACTCAGGAGGTGAAGGCAGGATGTTCTCATAAGCTCAGGAGGTGGTCAGCAGTAGTGAATACTCCATGTGACATGCCATTTCTCAGAGTGAATAAGCAAAAGTAACAGCTGCTCTACTCCCCAACTTTGGTGTAACGCCCTGCCTGTTTATTCTGGTGCTCTGGGGTTGTTCTGCATAGGGCTAACTTGGTCCATGTGTCATCTATAAGATAGGATAGAGTGACTATGGTGAAAGAATACCAGGGAGCACCTGGACCACCTGTTTCCCTCGGGGCTCTGTAGAACACTACCCACACTGAGTGGAAGGGGGAATGGGATCTCATTAGCCAGGAAAGGGCCAAGGGGTACAGATATGGTAGGTCAGAAAAGCTGCTGCAGGGTGACTGACACTGAGGACTGTCCATCAAAAGGATCTGAGTGAGTTCAGGAAGCTCAGGATGTTTACATCTCTACAAAAGTATTAGTAAGTTCTGCACATTATAGGAGTGATTTGAAGAAAACCCAAGTTCAAGGTAAGTATTCAACTAATGATGGCCATTGCTATTTTATCATTATTATCATTCTTATCAAAGCATAGCATAGATAGTCCTCCCTCTGCAGACATTGCCCCATGGGTATCTTTTCATATAAGTACATTTGGCCACATGAAGGGTGTATCCCTGGTATACCTGGGCACAGTATTTGGCAGAGAAGTGCTTTACATGTCTATCTGAAAAGTCCTTGTCTCATTAACTCATAGCCCTGGGGACTTGGTTTCTTTGTGACTGTTCATTGAGGAGACAAATAACTCAGCTGGGCTTCATGTCTGGTTTCAAGGTTTCCATGGAGACCTGGATGAAGACAGATGCAGCTTTCAAAGCCTCCACACTTTCCCTTGCAGTTGGGTAGAGACTCTTCTGTGATTCTCTCTCTCTCTCTCTCTCTCTCTCTGTGTGTGTGTGTGTGTGTGTGTGTGTTAGAATCTTGACATTGTACATACACATGTGCAGGCTCTTCCTGTCTGATGGGAGATGACTTACCCCTAGTAACTAAGAAAAGCCATCACACATACCTGGTGTAGTATAAAAGCAACTCCCAGACAGTTTGGGTGCCACTAGACTGCCTGTCATGGACCTCCCATGAATAGAGTTTTGCTGCAAAGATGACTGGGTCACCTGGTACCTCTCAGGGACTGACAGACAATCTCAGAGGCCACTCACACAGCATTTCCAGTCATCTAACTGCAAATGAGTCAGGTGTGAGGATCAGACCTGCCACCAAGGTCAAGGAAGCAGCTATGACTGTGGACTCTTGAGGACACGAGGTATTCTTGGTGCTGGATTCCTCTTGTGGTTGGAAGAGGAGGAAGAGGAGAAAGTGAGCGAGTATATGTATACATTCTCTATGTGATAATTAGTCTATCATTTATGAAGGTTTTAGGTGAGCACCTGCTTGGCACAGTTGTATATGCTGCTGCTTATGATCCTGTGCCTTGTGCATTGTGATACAAGGTGACAGTCCACGGGGAAGGCAGACACTTAGTCCAGGAACTGGAGCACAGGACTCTGAAGCTCAGGGATGTCCATGCTGAGCAGACACTTAGCTCTCTTGTCAAGGCCACTTCCATCTACTTCCAATGTGTTACCCTACTCACTGTTCTGTTAGCCAAGGGCAGGTCCATCCTCAATAGAGAACTCTTGGTGCATCTAAAGAAGAAAGAAAACAGCTCCAGAAAGACAGGTAGAAGATAAAAACAACAACAACAACATAATGAATTAACTAAATAGAAAATTCCCAGGTGAGTCTGGATACTTTGGATGTCTGGAGAGTCAGACAGGTTTATAATGTAGAAAAAGATGGAGATATGTATCCAGCTGCTAGGAGCAGGTAAGATGGGAGGGGGTTCCATCACAGCAGAGATTCTTGCAGTGTTCTCCCTGATTTACCTTGTGACCAGTGACCATTGTCTACACCCTGGTGACTTGTGGCACACTCTACACTGCATCGGCTTGGTACTTTTCCTACTGAGTCCAGCGGGCTCTCCATGGCAAAGGTCATGTGGAGTTTGTCTTCTAATTCTCCTCAGGGTCTGTGAAAGGATTATACACCCAGAAAATCTGTGCTCAACATCTGACCCATGCATTCTTGCCAAAATGTCAAAAAGTCATTCATTCGTTTGACTGAGGACTTCCGGAAGGTAAACTGGTTTTTGAAATCCCATCAGGGACATTCTGCAGCCCTGACCGAGCACTCAGCTGTGTTTTCTGCACGCCTTCATAATCATTTTCAGTGGACTTATGTATCACTTGGATGATTATTGCCACCTGCTTTTCTTTTCTCTATTGTACAGGTACATTTGATGATCGCTTATTAACCTCAAACATTGCTTACATACTGGAGAGAAAAGCAAAATACAGACAGGGTGTCTGTTCTGACATGCCTGGATGCCCAAGACCGTGACTCTAAACATCTCAAATGAAGCACCCTGAGAAACGGAATCCCCGTCCCCACCCGCCGGAGAATCAATGTTCACAGATCACACAGCCCTACACGTTTAACATACACGCAGCACAGCAGACAGACTCTTCCGTTTTCCATTTTACTCATTTTTCCTTAAAGCAAAGTAGCACTCCCAATCCGTTCCATTGATTTTGTGACCCGCAATTTGAAAAAGCATTGATCCAGTGTAGAGGTTCAGAGTCTCTTCTCTGTCCTGGATTCCTCAGCGTCATTTACTTCCCCACAGAAGAGGAGGGAGATAAGATTGTGAAGGGAATCTCTCATTTCAAAATGTCTTTCTAACAATTAAGCTATGTTAAGAAACAAAATACATGCTCCAGTCATGGCTCGGCCTCACTATCAGTGCATTAAACGCAAACTCGAGCAGCTGACTCTCAGCAACACCTTTTGAAACAGCAATGAGCAGAAATGCTGTACAGAGTCCTGCAACTACAGTTTGATTCCCAAGTACATGATTATTAGTGGTGACTGTCACAGTGCTGCTGATACTGCTTTGAAGTATCACCTTCGCTAACTGGCAGGAATGCCAACTTTCAGACGTTGATGGAGACAAAGCAGCATCCAAATTCATGGAGCCTGGAGGGTTGCAGTGTCCCATAGGAGAACCCTGGTTTTTCCTCCCCCAAAACACAACCCTTTCTTTTCAGCAGGACCAAAGGGTTTGATCTTGACAGTGAGATGACAGTATACAAAGGAAGGAGTAAGTATGTGTGGTACGGGTTTGTTATCCCAACACTCATAGGAGGCACAGCAGGAGGGTCGTAAGTTCAAGGCCAGCCTAGGCTATCCAGTGAGCCACTTTCCACTTAAACAGAACTGGATGAAGCAGGTGAATTAGGTCCACCCATTGTCTGTCATAATAAGGGGAAGGAGCCCTCAGCTGCCCATGGTTAGTCAATTTCTCATGCCATGGGGTCTAACCATTTTAGTTCAGAAGCAGGGGTCCATATCCCAGGTCACAAGCACACTTTCTTCAGATGCTGATCATCATGGATCTATCTGTTTTAAAAGCTGGGTGAATATTCATTGTTATGGGGAGCTGGGCTAGCAAGCCCACTACCAAGGCACCTCTTCCCCACTCCAGCTCCTCAGTCCTGATCTGAAGCAGGAACCTTCACAGCAGGCAGTCAGGCCTCTGTAGTCAGTTGGGAAGAAGGGCATCTTCCAGAGTTGGCCATGAGTGACTCAGCAGCCTCTCACTTGGGCTGTGCTGACTGGTGTGTGGCCCCGGAGAAACATCTGTTTCAGATGCTGAGGTGGAGGATACCCTAGCAGCCTGGATCAATTCAGTCTTCTTAAATCCACCCTAAGAACCTAGTGTGGGAGGGAGCACTTTATCAGCTCCCTGGATGTTTGTCATGGAAAAGGTGCCTGTTTGCTAACACGTTGTGGACAAAGTCACTCTGAGACTACAACCGTTAGATAAATAATTCCATACTTCTTTGGAAGTAGACCAAATGGGGTGTATTCCTAAGGAACTGAAACATCTGAGAAGTGAGGCTACCACACCCCTCCTGCCTTTTTTTTTTTTTTTTTTGACTTACTGAGGAGCAAGGAGGTCTCCCAAGTCCAACAGTGTGTGTGTGTGTGTGTGTGTGTGTGTGTGTGGTAGCTGTATGCACATGTGTATGCGTGCATGTGAGGATGTGAGGGTCAGAGGACAATGCCAGTTCTTCCGCAGGCACTACCCACTCACTGGCTTGGGACTCACCCATCAGGTTAAGCTAGCCTGCCAGCGAGCCGCAAGGATCTGCCTGTGTCTGCCACCCTAGCACTGGGATCAGGAGCGCATGCCACCACACCCAGCATTTTTTATATTTGGGTTCAGGGTGTGTGTCTTAGGGTTTCATTGCTGTGAAGAGACACCATGACCAAAGTAATTCTTACAAAGGGCTGGTGTACACTTTTAGAGGTTCAGTCTATTATCATTATAGTGGGAGACATGGCAGCATGCAGGCAAACATGGTGCTGGGGGGAGGAGCTGAGAGTTCTACATCTTGAACCAAAGGCAGCAGCCAGGAAGGGATTCCCAACCACACGGCAGAGCTTGATTGGATATCACAGCCCAATCCCAGCACTTTCTCCAACCAGGTCACACCCACTCCAACAAGGCCACCCCTCCTAAAAGTGCTACTTCCCACAGGCCAAGCATGTTCAAACCCCCACAGGGTGGGATTCATGTTTTTATAGTTGCTTTCTAACTGTATTTCAGCAGACACAACAGCTTGTCCACTTGCCCAGCTTGAACAGAACAGTAATCATTTGACTCATTTAGCGTGCATGATAGTTTATGTGTCAGCTTTGCTAGGCCAGAGTTACCAGCTGTTCAAATGCCAGTCTCAGTGCTGCTCAAGGTATGCATGTGCTCTGTATGTGTCAGAGTGTACAGTGTCAGAGATGCCAGAAAAGATGTCGGATCCCCTGAAACTGGAGTTACGAGTGGTTCTAAGTCACCCAAGTCCTCTACAAATGGCACAGGTGTTCTTAACCGCCAAGGCATCTCTCCGGGCTCTCGTGCCAGACCTTAACAGCATGTAAATGATTTTCACGAATGCTCAAGTGAGTGAAATGGCCTCTCTCTGAAGCATAATCATTGTTCTGAATATAGTATACACACTTCTGTGATGGGACAGTGGACTTCCTGAAGCCTAGATGACACCAGGAATAAGCAACCCATGTGTCAAACCAAAGAAAACAAACCACAGGCAGGGACCATCAAGATACACAGTGAGTGTGTCAGGGTACTTCCAATGTGTCCACAGAGGAAGGTAAGTAACTAGAAAGACCATTTGCACTTCTGTCTTCAATTTCCTCAAAACTGGATCACCTGTAAAACACAGAAATGTATCTCACACAGACTAGGGGGTCTGAGAAGTCTAAGGCCTTGCCTGGCAGACATGGTATCTGTTGAAGGCTGCTTTCTGGTTCACCAGTGGCCATTCACCAGTAAAGGCCCTGTCAAGACTTTATTAGGGAGAGTTTCCAGATATTTTGCTCGTGAGCACTTACCCATAGAACCCCATATCCATCTAGACGTTTGCACATCCAAGTCGATTGCTGATGTATTTAAAGTAGCAAAGGAATGGAATCAATCAAGATGTCCATCAATAGATGACTGAATAATGAAAATGTGCTGGATATACAAAATGGAATATTATTCAGCTATAAAGAAAAAATGAACCAGAAATTTGCATGACAGTAGATGGACTTGGAGAGGATAATATTCAGCAAGATAATCCAAACTCAGAAAAAAAAAACTTGTATGTTCTCCTTCATCTTTGGATCCTAGCCTATAATGAATTCATGTTCAAATGTAAAAAGGCCTGAGTGTCGAGATAGTATAGCAGTTACAAAGACCAAGAGAGGGTAATAGCAGTTGACTAAGAAGGACTGCATACAGACACGAGGACTCTTGAGTCATGCGAGGGAATATAAAGCTATCGTTTTTCTAGTTCATATTTATTTCCTTTTTGTGGTATCTAATTGCACAAAAATACAATTGGTAGTGAAAGTACAAAGCTGTAAACAGAGCTCCTTGGCCTCGGAATGTCTCTTCTAACTGCAGACATAGATGTCCGCTAAGATGGGCGGAGTTTAGAAGTGAGTGAGCGTGTGAGTGCTCTCATTAAGCTGGCAGGGAGATGTTTTATTTGTGAGTTAATTAGAGTAAAGTGAAATTTAAAGGAGGAGGTTAAGGAAGAGGAAGAGGGAGGGGAATAAGAGGGGGAAGGGAAGGAGGAAGAGGAAGATGAGGAAGAGGAGGAAGAGAAAAAGGAGGAACCAGGGACTCAACAACTGGACTAGGCTGGCTGGCCAGTTAGCCCCAGGGATCTGTCTGTCTCCACCCCGGCACTGAGATCATAAGCATGCACCACCATGCCTAGTTTTTTACAGGAGACTAGAACTCAGGTCCTTATGCTTTTACAGAAGGTACTTTACCCACAGAACCATCTCTCCTGCCCCCATGCCCACATGGTTTTTTTTTTGTTAAAAAAACAAACAAACAAAAACAAAAACAAAACAAAACAAAAAATCCCAGGCCATAAACTCTAGAAAGTAATCCTTATTAGGCTATCAGACCCTTACCTGGCCCTTTAAAAAGCTGCATGGTCTTTCACTATCCAGCCATAACCATTGTGTGTTCACGAATTTCCCTAGAATTCCCAAACATTTACTATGATGAATAAGACAGGCATGGGCTCCTGGCATTGCCCACACCATTTTGCTTGGGTTGTGATTATGATTTGCTGCAGTGCAGGCTGGGCAGAAACCTTGCAAGTTTTGAGACCTATTGACAATTTGCATCCAACGGAGTGGTGTCAGCTTCCTGTGTGTGTTCAGCTCAGTGAATCTGCGTGTTCTCTCACCCCAACTAGGAGACAGAACAGTGCATGTCGCCCTCCTGGGATTTCTTGGCACTGGAGTACACTAGCAATTTCTGTGTGACTTGGTGACTCCAGGGCCACTTTCTTACTCTAGTTATTTTATCTCTTGGAAAAATCCCAGCTCTGAACCTTCTGTTTGACCTCAGCCACGTTGCAACTGAACAGTCTCTGAGCTCTTTGTGATATAACTGCTATTCTAATTTTCTACCATTTTGTGGCTGGGCTACAGAGTTGCTGTACCAGGACACAGAAATGCCCATTCATCTTTATGCTGATACACTGTGCTACTACAACACACCACTTTGAATCAATATAGGTCTATCATGCTCTGGTCTTGGGCTTCCCTGGGCTAAAATCAGGGTGTCTGAAGGTTGTATTCCTTAGTGGCCTCTGAGGGTAGGATCCAGTCACAGCCCTTAGCAATTTATACAGACCACTTGTGTCCTTGGCTTCTGGCCCTTCTCTATGCCAAAGCCAGCAGTCAGCACCATCAGGTCCCTTCTGATTGGCTTCTGTTGTCATGTCTTCTCTGGACTATCTTCCTCTGTCCTTCTTTCTTTTTAAAATAACCTTTTATTACATTGTTTTTGTGATGCACATGCACATGTCTATAAATGGAGGTCAGAAGTTGTCTAGTGGGAATTGATTCTCTCCTTCTATTATGTAGGGTCCTGGCATGCAACTCCTACCAGCTGAGCCATACTACCCCCCCCCCCCAAACCCCCCTAAAAAAACCCCCGTGATAATTACACCATACAGGACACACTCTTATCTCTAGTTGATTAACCTATTCATACCTGCAGAGTCCTCGGGCCTGACATGAGTGACGGGGTTGCAAGACATCTTTAGGAAGTCCCTACTGTGCACACCACCTCCAGTCTTCATCCTTCTCATTCCAAAGCCTGTGGTTTTTCCTCTCTCCCAAACCAGATTGACTCCTAGGAATGAATCTATATTCAAATAAGCAAAACCTAGCACCTGCTAGAGGACAGTGTAGTATTAGGAACCCCATGTGTCTAGGGCAGGTTTGCAGGTGACTTGATCAGTGCATGAAGGTTGTGGGAAGATAGGGGGAAGGGGAGAGGAGGGAAGCTGTCCACTGACTGCTGTCCACTGACCTACATCTCAGGGAGCAGTTGCAAACATTTCTTTCCCACAAAGAGGAGAAGGACACAGGTGAGTGTTGTCAGGGACTAGGGAGAAATGAAGCCAAATATTGGGTAAAGTCATCAAATATCCAGCTAGAGGATTGTCCACAAATGTCTCCCTGTCTTAGTTTTCTCACTGTTTGTCTGAGCTGAGCTTCATTTAGTTCTTCTCACCCCAGATCCCATATGCTGCTCTGTGTGCCCGAGCCCACTGCTAGAGACATGGGCGTGCAATTACTCAGCTCCTACGCATTTTCTCGTTCTCTTGCTCTGTGAGCTTAATTTCCCTGAGAGGCTTTGCCTTGAGTTTGCTTTCAAACCCATAATTACAAGGAGGCACCTAATGAGTCCAGGAACAAACTTCAGCACTGCACAGCTATTTGGTTTTAATGGAATAAACAGGGGAAATGTCAAACGGGGATCTCTGGCTTGTTTCTGCTGCTTGTGTGCTTGAAGGGTGCCCAGCTTTCCAACCACTTAATGCAGTCCATAGTGGGGGATCGTCTCTCTGGAGTCCTAAAGCGTCTTCCATCCACCTTGATGTCATCCAGGCTGCCGACCTTAGCTGCTCTATGCATACCTGAAAACTTCCTGGTTAGGATCAGCAGAGAAGTACACCACCAAGCTCACTGAGGGTACAGCAGGGCCCTGACCTCAACCATCACACCATGGCATGCCTGGGAGAAGACTGACTTCCTCCCTACACACGCTACAGGGTAGTATGACTCAGACTGAGGAAATTGCAAACAGCGTGGATCATAATGAATATTTTGACTTGGAAAACAGCATTCTCTATGATGCCTGATGTCTACGAGAACTTGAGAAGTGACAGGAAAATCTATTATCAAAGTGCCGTTCCCACAGTGTTGTTATTAAGAGGCATTTGCTGAGAGAGGTACCTGCTGAGTATCTTGTACTGCGCTGGGTACTTAGGACCTGGGGAGGAGTATGGGGGTGGGAGAGAAGACAGAAGAAGGTGCATATAAGCATGTAAGTCAGTGGTAGTGGCTCTCAACCTTCCTAATGATGTGATCCTTTAATACAGTTTCCCATGTTGCACTGATCCCCAACCATCAAATTATTTTGTTGCTATTTCATAACTATAATTTTGCCATTGTTGTGAATCTTCATGTAAATACTTGATATGCAGGACATCTGATATGTCACCCCCAAAGGGATCATGACTCACAGGTAGAGAGCCACGGATATGAATAAATACAGGTGCCTCTGCATAGGACTGTGCAGAAGGAAGACAACAAGATACAAGAAATGGGGAAAACAGATAAGGACAGGACGCAGTGTTCCAAGGTATATCAAACAGCACTTGATGCCAGCTGTCAGTCAGTCGTCAATCACACACTCCACTTCCCTTGATTAGACTGACTCTTCCTGGGGTGAAGTAGCCCCTCACAGTGCAAGCCTGTTTCCCAATAATTATATCCTCTTCTTTCTGGAAGGGCAAAATCAAGGTGAGGAGTAGGATGGGGTGAAAGGGGACAGATGCAACAATCTCTGCAGACCTTGAGAGCAGGACCCAGCATGACTGAGTCAGAGAGCAGAGTGATTTGGGAGAACACCAGCATCCAGATTATGTGTTGTCTGAGGCCTGAGGTCATTGATCTGGGGGCCCAGCACTGACCCTTAGCCACCTTGGGACACTCAGAGGGAGGTAGGAAGTCCCCACATAACCCCAGATCTCACACTCCGCACCTCTGAACCCTGGCCCTGGCTTATGGCAATTTTCAGGTCACTTTTTGACTTGGCCCCAGCTCAGCTAAGACTCATCTTCCCTCCTCACCTCCCATTTCCCATCCTCCTTTCCAGACGGGACCAACTAAAAGAGTGGAAGACAGATTTATAATCTCTGCAAAGCAGACATTCTGCCTGATCTATGATTCTCCCTTTCCCATTCCACCACAGATCAGAGTCCAGGGAAGCACCTGAGGCCCCCATCCAACCTCTTCCTGAGACACATATGAGAATTGTTCTCTTGAGTTGTTATCAGCCATGCAGATGCTGGGTCCCACTGCAGAGACACTGATCTCAAAGGCATAAATGTCAAGAGACCCTGTTTGAATGAGCTGTCTAGATGGCCCTGAGTCCCTCACTGTCTGATCCCATATCCTTCTTCAGCCCAGACCTCCCCCACAGGTAGGGACTCACACCTCATCCCTCACCAGTGCCATTCACAAACATAAGTAGCACTAGCACTAGCAGCCATCACACTCAGAACATAAACACTGAGGTAGGGTCAGTATGGAAACTGCTCTTCACAGAGCTGGCATATAGTTCCACCATGTACCAGCTTGAGTTAATGACCAGAGCCCGTTATTTTGTCTGAGTCACATTTTTCTGCCTATTAAAGTTAGTTTGGGTCTGGGGATATGGCTCAATTGATACAGTACTTGCTTAGCAAGTACTAAGTCTTGGGTTTGACCCCTAGTACTGCATAAACTCTCTCTCTCTCTCTCTCTCTCTCTCTCTCTCTCTCTCTCTCTCTCTCTCTCTGTGTGTGTGTGTGTGCGTGTGTGTCTGTGTGTGTGAGACATACCTGTAATCCAAGCATCCCAGAGGAGGAGGCAGGAGGATCTTAAGTTTATGATCATCCTTGGCTATATATTCAGTTTAAGATTAACCTGGGCTACATGAGAAAAGAGGGAAGGGAAGGGGAGAGGAGGGGAAAAGAAAGAGTGGGAACATAAGAGAAGGGTATCTGATGACATCAGAGGTGCCCTCTGGCTCTAGCTACCTGTGTTTTTCAAAGGTATCTGTCCTTGAGAGGGGGTGGGGCAGCTCTGCTGCTACTATCTGACCCTCAAGTTCCATGGACATCACCATTGAGCTGGTCTGATGGAAAAAGAACCACTTTTCTGGGTGACAGCCCCTTCTCCCTCCTACAACCTCAAGTCAGCACGACTTTCATTCAATGAAAGTCAATGAGGACTTTCATTCCATAGCCACCCCCTGTGTCTCCTTCCCTAGAGGATTTTGGCAGACCAAAGAGCAAAGCACTCAGAAGAGTAACCAGGAGCCCTGTGGCAGTTCACCTCTCTGCCAGTAAGGATTCAAACCAATATCAAACACACACACACACACACACACACACACACACACACACACCTGAACTTTCTAAAATCTGAATAGTGTGTGCCCCATAGGAGTGGCTTCCTGTTGTTCCATTTGCTTCCATTAGCTGTTTCAGTGGTGTGCAGTGGGAATTCATTGTTGTTTTGACCATTTACTTGATGGGACCACTCATGGGGACTTTGGAGGCTGGGTTCCTTCCCTGCCATCCCCATGCAACCTGCTCAGGATTGTGATACTGAAAGAGGAAGAGTCTGTCTTCTTGTGCCCAGCCTGAGCCTGGGACTGCCCACTCAGGACAAATTCATGCCCAGGCCAGCTCTGCCAACACATCTGCTACTATCTCTCTCAACCGTAGACTGAGCCTTCCAGTCTTAGGAACCCAAGAAGCATCATTCTGTGAACCCTACCTATAGAGATATCTGAAGGGGAAAGAAGCTCCATTGGTCCTTAGGACACTTCCAGGTGGATTCTCCGATCCTTGCGCATGTGTGTGGGAGGGTTTCTTTTCCAGAAGGACTGAGTCTTGATACTCTCTTGTCCACAAGACCTCCAGCTCCAAGCTTCCCTTTCTTCACTACCTTCATGTGTGTGAGGGGCCAACCTCAGGTTGAACTTGGAGAAGTCTGCCTTAGTACTTCACATGAGGCACGTAGGGCGAGTGACGAGGTAAGTGAGTGTGTTTCTAACAGGATTCCGTAGACAGAGCTCCGTCTGTGAGGTCAGATGGAAGGTCTCGCCTTCATTTCACTCACCTTTGATGGAGATTTGGCATGACCTTCGGTTGTACCGAGGAGCAGACTATCAGGATATTAGCTCAGCTCGACCTTAATAGGAGTGGAAATCACAGCTGTCGTGTGTCATCTCGCTACTCCTGCAGATATTTGAAATGTAGCTTAAGGTCGTGACAGTGTTTATATTGTCCCTGAGTCTTGTCATTTACTGCAACAATCACTTTACTGCAACCTTCAAGAATGTTTTAGCAAGTATATTTTAAGATGATTTGGTTCTCTTTGAATTTTGAAATATTTGACTCTCAAAAAAAGTTATTTGGAGGAATTCATTGGTATTACAGGCTGCTAATAATCCATGACCTATACAAGGCTACAGATACCCTCCCTCTCTAACCCCACCTCCCCACCCCATCTCCACTCCAAAGGAAGACTAGTTAGCGTGAAGGATTCTGTCTTTGGCGGAAAATTTTAGTAATTCTGGAAAATGAAGCTCTCTCTCTCTCTCTCTCTCTCTCTCTCTCTCTCTCTCTCTCTCTCTCTCTTTCTCTCTCTCTCTCTGATGAGAGATGGCAATCCTGAGAATTTGTCAAAATTTCTGGAGCTGAAAGAAATCATTGAGACAGGCAGCTTCCCTCATGGGAATATCTCTTCCATGGAAATGTGTCTATGAACGATAAATGCCATCCTAAGTGTGATCGGATGAACACCACCATCTTAAGTGTGATTAGATGGGCTTGGGCAGATGTCCCACACCACACAAGTAACAGTGCTGTTAGCAGTACTGAGCACCCAAATATTGCAATGTGCCTCTGAGATGTCTATCATCCCAAACCCACACGACCGCTTTTTATCATTTTAGATTAGTCTTTAAAATTATTTTCATGTAAATAGAAAAAAGAGAGAGACTCTATCACAAGTATTTACTCAGCTGTTGGATGTTTGGGCTATTTCTAGCTTTTGGTTTTGACAATCACATAAAACTTCCTACCTATGTGAGTACTCCCAACTACACATGTACCCTGGCTACATGTGCACTCCTAGCTACCCAGGTAACCCCAAACACATGTGCACCCCCAGTCACACCTGCACCCCAGTCACACCTGCACCCCAGCCATGTGCACTCACAGCCACACGTGCACTCACAGCCACACATGCACTCACAGCCACATGTACACTCCAGCCACATGTATACCCCCTGTAACATGTGCGCCCTAGTCACACATGCACCTACAACCACATGCATGTAGACACCATATCAATTCACACCCCCAAGTACAATGTGTGACTTTTAATCACTCCACACTCTTGACTGAGATGTCCCAGGGGAGTGTGGTGGGGCGATATCTCACTGCAGTTTTAATTTCCATTTGCCCAATGGCTCATGATACCAAGACCTTTCTGTATGCTCCTGGTCATTTGCATACCGGTCTTTGGGGATGCTTTTCTTCTGTCTGTTGCTGTGAGATTATCTCTCTTATGTATTATGGATGCAATTCTTTTGACAGACATGGGAATTGCAAATGCCCCATTTTGCCCCTGCTCTTTTATTTCCTTAATGATGTTTCAGGAGCAGGCTTTTCCCACTGTGGTGAAGTCCAGTCCATCACTTATGATCATTTATTTTTGCAAAGGAGTATTTTTCATGCCACAAAGTTGTAGAGGTTTCCTCTAGTGTTTTCTGCTGGGAAATTTAGATCTTCAGCTTTCCATGTATGTCTATGAGAGTTTCAAGAGAAGTTAGTGCAAAGGATAGGCTGGGTCAACGTTTGCTTATTGGGGGCATAGATATCCAGCTCCTTCAGCATCATTTGAGGAAGACTGACCCTACCTCATTGGTTTGGCTTAGCACCTTTGTGGAACCATGAACCATCTAAGTGTTGGTCTAATTCTGAATGCTATTCTTTTTTTTTTTTTATTGATTTTCATGTCTAAAATTTCGCTGCAGCTTTATCTTTAAAGATGGAAAAAACTAGCGCTGAGAGACAGAAGAGTCTCGTACAAAGGCAGATAAAATAAGTCAGAAGCCAGGAGAGGACTCGGCCCTTCTAATTATGCATCTCGGAGGAGGGGACTTGGGGGTGGATATGATCTAAATGCATTCTACGCATGTATGAAATTGTCAAAGAATTGCAAAAAAGGCTTATCAGAAGTTAGAAAATTTAAAAAAATACAGTGATCTGTCCTTATCCTGGGGAGTCTGTTCCAAGGCCAACCCCCAGTAGGTGCCCCAAGCCACAGAGTACAGAGAAGTTTAGGAGTTCTTCGTCTGTACCAGGCCTACCATTTCTGAAGTTTTGTGCTCAGGAGCAAAATTAGCAGGAATTTCTTTTTTTGCATTGTTTCACCAAGTAGAGATTCCTTCCTTCTTTCCACTAGATCTTAGTAATGTTAGCAAATGACTTTTCTTCTTCCCTTACATTGAGAATTCATCTATGTTCTTAGGTAAGACATTCTATGGATATTTTTAAGTCATATTCATATGGTCAGCATCATTATCCTTGTGCTTTGGGTTTGGTGCTACATACCAGGGATTACCTGAACATAAGCACGTGTACGTACTACGACAGTTGTCAAGGCTCCTGAGCAGCTGTTGACTATGTAGCATGTGGGCAATGACAAGCAGTGTGCATGTGAAGGTCTGAGTCACATCTTGGTGTGACAGAGCAGGCTAGCATGACATTTTATCATTCTTAGGGTCACATGCATTTGAAAACAAATGAGTTGTTTGGCTCTGGAATTTTCCATTTAATACTTTTGGACTGTGGCTGACCAAAGGTTAACTAAAAACCTGGAAAAGAAAACCAAGGTTAAGGAGAGACCTCAAACATAAAGAATAGTGGGACTGTGGGTACTAAGGAACCCACCAGCCTGCCGGGAAGGTAGCTGCAGAAGAGAGATGCCAGACAGCATCTTTATACAGCTTCTCTGTCACCTAGCCCATGTTGTTCCATACCTGCAGGCTCTCCATGGAAAGAGGGGGGTGGGGATAATGGCATCTTCAAGTAATGAATACAGGGTTACATAGGCAAAGCTGGTGGTGTCTGTCATGCAGCATCCGAGACACAGCAGGTGTTCAGGGGGCTGTGGTGGTCCACACCCTCATTTGCTTCTGAAGAGGCTCCAAGGCTGACCCTTGGTGGTAAGGACAGTCACTTTTGACTAGAGCACAGAGTCCTTCCTGATTCTGGTTCCATGTTACTTCATCTCTGAGTGCAGCCTCTGCAGCATGAAAGCTTACAGCTGAAGCTCTTAGGAAGGAGAAACCTGGCTGAGACCCCAGAACAGCACCAAATATATGGCAGTAAGAGGGTGGCTTCTTCCCCTCCCAGAACGCTGTCTCTGGAATCCAGCTCACGGATCACCTGGCAAAGCCCAGCGATACTGCCCAAAGGCTAAAAGTTGCATGGTGCTGTACTTTGAATCTGTCCCACAAAGCAAGTGATCCAAACTTTATTTCCTATGCAGGGGTGTCAGGAAGCAGGGTCTAATACGAGGCATTTAAGTAATGAGGCTCCACCTTCAGGGCTGGATTAATATCAACTACAAAGGAGGTCTGGAAGCCCAACTTAGCTTTCTTGCATTTTCTCTTTCTTGCCATATGTTGCCTTCCACCATGCCAGATACCAGTCCCTCCATCTTGTACTTCCCAGTGTTCAGTGCTTTCTTTATACATTACCTAGTTTCAAGCAGTCTGCTACAGCAACATAGAGGGGTTTAAAATACATAGTATTTGGAAATAGTAGAAGACGGACCTCTCCAATGGCAGGCATGTTTTGGAGGCCAGTGGCTACTGTGAGTTTGCACAAATTAAGAGACAGTCCCTGTAGGATGAATGCCTCAAACTCAGAACTGTGTGAGGCCAGAGGCGGTGAACAAGGTGTTGAAATGACAATATAGTCACAGAAGGTGAGAGACAAAAGAAAGACAAATTTTGGTGCCTCTGAAATTACAAAAGGCTGCATTTCTGACAATTAGCTAATACAAAAAAATGTGCCCACACTAGTTCAGCCAAGTACAGGTGAGGTTTTATAACAGGAATCTTTATTGGACAGAATCACAATATATATGTATATATTTCCCTTGTGTTAACCATCAATTCTATCATAAAAATATATTACAGCATTTGATATATATCCACAAAACATAAGCCATTGTAAACAGAGCAGGCAGCACTGGCCTTGGATTCAAATCTCTTGAGTCCTGTGTCATCAGCTTACGGCTGTCGGCAGGTGTGTCACAGGGAAGGCAGTGTTGCCACGTTGGGAGATCTAGTAATATTATTTTATTTGAGAATAAATGGAGCCATAGTTCTGTTGGTTAAATTAAAAAGCAAAGCTAAAAATACAACAACGTAAGACAGTAAGTAGCCTCTGCATCCTTTTTCTGGTACCAAGTGTTCAGCTGATTGTGTTGAACTTTAGCCTTACGTAGTGTGCACTCACGGGCATGCACACAGATGGGAAGAACACTGACTCCACATGCATTTCTGTTCCTTTTCCTAAGAATCTGCTAGCAAGGAACTGTAGCACTGTAGAAGCCAACCAAGTGCTGTCAGGAATACCTTTTATTTTCCGAAATCTTGGTTTTCTTGAAACGTTAAGATATAAAGTCCACTTACTCATAGAATACTAGCCTTAGCCTTGCTGGACACACTTGATGTAGCCTTGCTGTGGAAGACCTCTAATGTCATCTACTGGCCCTTTCTGGATGCCTCCATCGACAGAAGGGCTGCCACTGTTCACCTTCCTTTGCAGACAGCAAAAGCAAAGGCAATATACAAAGATACAGGAGTCTAAAGTGTTGGTTGATGGGGCCCTAGTGGTCTGGAGCCTCTAGAATGGCATGCTAGGTGGCCTTTAACCAACTTCCCTCTCACCTACAGGAAGTGATGCTTCTTCTACTGGATAGTGGGTAAAGTAAATTCTCTGAGCTTCCTTGGGGAGGGAGGGAGTATGGGTATAGCTGAGAGTGTCTGCTGTCATCCACCACACTGGACAAAACAGCAGAGGAAGATTTTTATATACCCAAGAGCATCCTCACCAAATGAGAAGACCACATTCCTATGGCAAGGTATTCCTTCTCCTAGAAGTGCCTTAGCAAAGACTGATCCATTCAACAGCAAGTTAACTGCCCCAGGTAGTAGGGAGAGCAAGAACAGGTACCTTTTGATTACTGTTTGCAACTCAGAACAACTGGGTTTCCCCGATGAGCCTGGCGGGGCACTAGATCCCATGAATGCCTCTGTGCTCCAGGAGGGATTGTGTTTACACATTTCTTGTGAAACAGGATTGATGAGGTTTGGAATCACTTCAGTCTGCAAAGAAACTTGGCATTCAAAGCTTCCTTGAGCAGGGTGGGTTAGTTACTATTAATAATTCAAGCAAAGGCTTGGCAACAGAGGAGCTGAAGGAAGGCCATGGGAAGCTGGGTATTTGCAGACTGGGTGTTGGGAATTTTAGCCAGCCCTGAGCAATTAGTATGACCTGGTTCCATTCACCCAGACACATCGCAGGAATGCTGTTGAGATAGCCTCTGATGTGCTTTCTGCCCTAAACCGGTTCTCTTTGGGTATTATGGAGGGTGACCTAAGCCTGAGACTGCCTGTCCCCAAATAGAGAGTCTAGATCCTTTGAAGCCATCAGATCATGAGCTCTACTTCCATGCTAGGGAGTAAATATAATGGTGATTATGCAGTCATACTCCGCATGTGTGAGAGGAAATGGGAAATACCATGACTTAGTGTCCCTAAGAACAGACACACACAAGGTATACACATAGGCTTTTAACTCTAAAATATCAATTGTTTTAAAAATCCTTAAATGTGGCTGTGTATGATAAAGCAGAGCTCTGCTGCTATTGATTTGATTCACATTTGGCCTTTAAATATGAAGTGCGTATTTACATGACACACTGCAAGAACGAACCGTGCAATATTCCCCACCCCACCAAGGGAGGATGAAGAGTTTCTAAGAAGTGTGAGGACAGCCTTTGAACCATTGCTGACACTGCTGTGTTAATTCTTTCATTTGTTCCTGGGGATGGGTGGCAGTACCCCTCAGGCCCTGCATAGATGTTAACCTTGTAACACTCATGGATACAAAACAAAGACACACATTTGTTCCTACTCAGGAGATCATTAGAAGAGGTACCCTGGGGAAATGTGTCTGTTTGGTTTCTTGGAACTGAACTGTAGCTATGTATGGTGATTCATGCCTGCAAAACTGGCACCCAGGAGGCTGAGGCAGGGGGATCGCTTATCACTGCAACATCTGCTGCAAGTTTGAAGCCAGTGTGGACATATTGTGAATTAAAAGTCAGCTGGGACAATCTATAAGTAAGTAAGTAGGTAAGTAAGTAAGTAAGTAAGTAAGTAAAGGAATGAGCACTGCCATTAAGAATAAATGTTGGCTTGGTTGTACACCTTAACTTGATGAGATGATCCTCTTGTTGAAAATACTATACACATGAACCATAGGATGTGATAAAATCCAGACTGACCAGGAAGCTTCCTTTCTTGCTGGCTAACTCTCATAGTACTGGAATGAGCTATGCAGGGTGTTGGGGAGGAAAATGTCATTAGCAGTCTTAACCAACTGTATATCTTGATAACTACAGTAAAGACCAGCATGGCAAAATTTGCCCATGGGTACTATAGTTCACCAATGTTATAGGGTAATTGATTATTTTTATGATTGGATTTAAGGCCTACTACACAGGAGGAAACACATGTCCATCTGAAAAATCTACCCAAGAATTCATGGTTGGGAGCTTGCAAGTGCGGAACTAATCACGTTCTTTTACATATTTATACTATTATTTTGAAAAATGGAGACAGCATTAAACTGCCCCCTAAATTTATATTTCTGCCCAGATACTGATGCATCTTTGAAACCTCATCAGAGGAGTTTCTTTGTACAATGGACGGTGGATAGTAGAGAAACTCACAACTAGTCAAATGACCAAATGAGAATAAATGACTGTGGAATGTTCAGCCACAAATAGGATATCTATAACACACGCACACAAGGCTCATGGGCCATCGTGAGGTTGGAAAGGATCAGAGACTGAAAACCATTATGTCTTCTAGACATGACAGAGCCACTGCTCCTGAACTCACGGGAGCTGTGGCTGCCTGCACAAGATCATGCCAGTCAGCACTCTAGCCTGTAAGGGGAGGGGTTTGTAAGCTCTCAGCTCTGAGGAAGCATGGACAGTGTACGGCTCTTGCAGGAGAGAGAATCAGTTTGTTTTTAAGCATGTTACCAGATAGGTTGACAATGCTCCAGTGAATGGCCCCACGCCTGTATATATTTGACTGAACATTGGTCTCTAGGACATGACTTCCCTGTACCTTAAGACTGGGCAGCTCTCAACTCTAATAGGAGTTTGTGTTTGCTGTAAATAGGGTTTAATACAGAGATCCACAGCTGATCTAACTACAGAAAGTTAGAGGCTATAGGGTACTCAGCCCTAACTGAGACATCTATATTACGCCTTTTTCACCAAGACTCAGGGACCATCATTGAAGATGCAGTAGAAAGATTGTCAGAGCCAGAGGTTGGGGGGACTGCAGCACAATCCAGACATGACACTGACCCACTGAACACACAAACTCACAGTGGCTGTGTCTGAATTCAGAGACCTGCATAAGCTCAAGCCAGTTGGCATTCTAACATGGTTGGGGGAGGGGATCACAAAGCACCACTCTGTCTGAGGAACTATTGGTAGTGACAGCTGCAGGAGAAGAATTAATCAGTTTTCCTCCAAGGTTTGTCCCTGGGTAGATTGCCCATGCCCCAATAGATAGCCCCATGCCCTCACACATACCAGCAACACCAATTGAACCGAGTGGATTATAAAAAGTACGTAAAGCTGGGAGGGAGAGGGAGGGAAGAAACTGAAGGGAAGGACTAGGTACTGAGTACATAAAATATTCAATTTTTAAAAAGTGAGTACTTGTCAATTCCCTCAGAATGAATATGATTTCCTTTACCTACCCCCTCTATCCTTCCTTTCCTTTTCTTTCCTCCTACTTTTCTTCTTTTTTTGGACAGCTAAATACATCTGGGTTTTTCCTCCCTGTCTTTTTAAAAATTTTGTTCTGGCTTTACAAACATCTACCCCACCGGCCACAGATAGCATTCACCATACCTTGGGAGATACTGCCCACTTTTGAGCACCCACTGGACAATGTTCCTGGATGCATACTAAGCCCCATCCCACTGGATCCTTACCAGGCTGGTCCACTTTTATGTCTCACCACAGGCTGTACCAGCAGTTCTGGCCCAAAGCCCACTGCCTCTGTAAGGTCTTCCAGGGACCCCTGAAACAGCCCTGAACAGCCCCAAGCAACCCCCTTAGCCTAGGCCCACCTAGACACTCATCTCTCCTGGGGCCTGGCACAGGAGGCTCTGGCTTACAGAACTATGGGGTGACAGATAAGAACGCCATATAGCTCTTGGTCAAATCCATTTTTTGCCTGCCAATCAGCAGGAACCCATTTTCCTGACCTCTGGGACACCACAGCCCTTGACTTGTGATGTGTACGTCGGGCCAAGAGACACACCTTAAGCTCCAGCTGTGTCCCCTCTCTATGCTGGATCACTGATGTTTCCCAATTCCATTCCATAGGTTCCATGGCTCCTCCCTCCTGGAAATTGACTGAACAAAGTGTTCATCTTTCGTTCTTTACTCTGTGCTTGGGGAAGGAGCTGGGGAGGCCTGTAAGCCCACAGGAACTTCTGAAGAGAGGCAGAAAAGGCCTGTATTTCCTGCCACCTCCCTTAGGTCAGGTGAGGAGCAAAGACAGAAAGCTAGGGATCTCCATAGCATCTAGGAGACAACAGGCTGCTTGAGCTTGGGAGGAAATGGGAGCTGTCATGGAGGTGGGAAATTTACAAAGCAGGCTCCTCCCACACAGATATCTCTGCTGAACCCATAAGAACAGACTGGATGGAGATGCTGCACCCTTCCACCCTGTCCCTACAGCAGGCCCTGCCCATCATCTCTGTGTGAGTCCTATTGTTTCAGGAAACTAGAAGCCTCATTTGGATCTTAGAGGAATGCTGCTTGCTACTAATGCTCATGCAAATGATGGCCCAAAGTTTCCTAAAAGCACAACTTGACAAGGAACCCTCAACACTTAAAACACTAATCAGGTAGTGTCCCTGCAGGTGAGCTATCACTGCTGGGGCATCGTGGCTGTTAAATACTGCCATTCCCTAGAAACTTCTAGCAAAAGAAGACAGTTGCTGGGGAGCTGAAGTAAGGGATACATATTGATGGAGACTGATAGCCACCAAGCCCTCTGGACCCTATTACCCTGCTTAGCTTCTTCCCTCAAGTCTCTGTGTGTCCAGGACTCAAAAATCTTCTCCATAAAGTGAAGATGCCTAGTAGGATCTATTTCCTTGGTCATCACAGAGGTCAAAGGAAACACTGCCCCAAGCCAGACATCCGGGTTTCTTTGTGGACATTTAATCCAGACATTTAAGACCATCTTTCCATAGTTGGAAGATCACTTGACTCAGCCACCTGGGCACCAATATATATACATCATATATAGATCAGAGAAGCCCAAGTCCTGCCAGCTTGCCTGAATTTACCTTTGACGTGGAGAACTCTGGAGTTCATATTGAACACCTCCCTCGGTGACACTTGAAGATGAGGAAGTTTAAGAGCCACTGTCTCCATTCAAACCCTCAGACCTCAGGAAGGCAATGGAAACCCCATAGCCTCCAGATGTTTCCCCATGGTGTTCATGGGCTGAAGGATATGAGCTGATCCATGAGATTTCTAGCACCTTATAGAATATCCTCAGGAAAATCAGGCAACTAACTTATTTAACCCTGTGTTATGGTCAAATTCTGACAACACACAACCTTTCATTCGTTGGGCAGCCATATCACAGCCAAGCACAGATTATGCTTGCCATGCATCTAAGCCTGGGAACAAGTGATGACCAGGCCACAGGCTTCGCTCTACTCTTTCTACCTTCTCTCAAGGAGAAAGACACACTATAAAACAAAACATGCCGAGAGCCAAACCCTTAAAATAACCTGTTGTTTTAACTATGTTTTTCATGAGGTTCATGTTACCTGCTGTTCTAGAAAAACCTAGTCAGTTAAAGTACAAGGTTAAGAAAGGACATTCACTGTCTCAGATCCCAAGAACTCAAAGAACAACTGGCATTTCCTGGGATCCAGTTATGACAGTGGGATGGTTTTAGACAATGAGGATTTGATAGTGGGATAACCTTAAGCAATGACCCTTGCCTAAACTTCCCGTTTTGCTGTGTCTTTATAATCTGCCTCCTGAAACTAAAGTTAGAGAGCTTGATCAGAACACGAGACTTGCTCTCTTCCTTTGTGTCTCTTGTCCCTTCATTCTTTCGCCCCCTTCCCTAGGGTCTCATCGAATTGTGGGCCAGGGCAAAAACAAAACAAAACAAAACAAAACAAAACAAAACAAAACAAAACAA